>NC_045963.1:46360390-46696062 GCF_010909765.2 Amblyraja radiata
TAACTAAGATAGGTTTGATTAAGGTGCATTCTTAAAATTACGTGGAGACGTTGCAGCCTTCGTTTAATGTGATTATATAGTGCTTAGGCATAATATTGTACTCATGGTATGAATGTGTTTGTTCTTGCAGTTTTGTGGGGGAGATAAGCCTTACATAGCACCAGGTGATCTGGAACAACGACACTTAACCTTAAAAGAAGCTTCCATCAAGCAGTTTCGGTCAGTCAAGAAAATGGGCGGGGAAGAGTTCTGTCAACGCTACCAAGAGCAGCTCGAGCAAGAAATGGATGAGAACTATGCAAACTTTGTAAAGCACAATGACAGCAAAAATATTTTTTATGCTGCACGTACACCGGCCACACTCTTTGCTGTGATGTTTACCATGTACATAATCTCGGGAGTGACTGGATTTATTGGCTTGAACTCGATAGCTTTGCTATGCAATCTCATGATGGGGATAGCTCTGATCTCCCTCTGTACCTGGGCTTACACCAAATATTCTGGTGAATTCAGAGAATTTGGAACAATCATCGATTATGTGGCTGAAACTATATGGGAGCAGGTAAGTGACATTCTTTCTCCACTCCCTTGCTTTATTGTATCTAAGATATGATCAGTTTGATGTAAAATAATGCCAACTTTAAGTTTTAATATTAAAAATGGAGCTTCATATATATGATTTGGAGATAAATAACTAGATTTGGGAAATCTAGTTTTCAGAGGTTTTCACGGAATCATTTGGGTGCAAGTACAAACAGCATGTGCCGCTGCATGAAAATGCTTGCTTTAATTCTGCAATCCCTGTATCTTGGTAAATGTTCTTCTCTGTACAGGTCTGCTTCTATCTCTGTCAGGCAAAGCGGAAAGGGAAAAGGGGAAGTACAACGGGATCTGGGGGTCCTTGTTTATCAGTCTATGAAAGTAAGCATGCAGGTACAGCAGGCAGTGAAGAAAGCGAATGGCATGTTGGCCTTTATAACAAGATGAGTCGAGTACAGGAGCAAAGAGGTCCTTCTGCAGTTGTACAGGGCCCTAGTGAGACCACACCTGGAGTATTGTGCGCAGTTTTGGTCCCCTAATTTGAAGAAGGACATTCTTGCTATTGAGGGAGTGCAGCGTAGGTTTACAAGGTTAATTCCAGGGATGGCGGGACTGTCATATGCTGAGAGAATGGAGCAGCTGGGCTTGTACACTCTGGAGTTTAGAAGGATGAGATGGGATCTTATTGAAACATATAAGATTGTTAAGGGTTTGGACACGCTAGAGGCAGGAAACATGTTCCCGATGTTGGTGGAGTCCAGAACCAGGGGCCACAGTTTAAGAATAAGGGGTAAGCCATTTAGAACGGAGACGAGGAAACACTTTTTCTCACAGAGAGTTGTGAGTCTGTGGAATTCTCTGCCTCAGAGGGCGGTGGGGGCAGGTTCTCTGGATGCTTTCAAGAGAGAGCTAGATAGGGCTCTTAAAAATAGCAGAGTCGGGGGATATGGGGAGAAGGCAGGAACAGGGTACTGATTGGGGATGATCAGCCATGATCACATTGAATGGCGGTGCTGGCTCGAAGGGCCGAATGGCCTACTCCTGCACCTATTGTCTAAAACTAAATGAAAATTCTCCCTTTTGTCTTCATCTCTGGCCTTTATCCAATCATCAGCCTATCAAACAAAAACCCTCGCCTGCATCCACCTATCACTTGCCAGGCTTTGTCCTGCCCCTCTCTTCCTGCATTCTACTCCCACCCGCCCACCACAATTAGTCTGAAGAAGAGTTCCAATCCGAAATGTCGCCTATCCTGATAGAACCTATCTGTTCTTTAGTGATGCTGCCTGACCGTCTGAGTTTCTCCAGCACTTTTTAAAATGAAAGTCCTGATCGCTGAATGGCAGTTAACCATCTTCAACAGATGAAAGTGAGGATAAACTCAATTTATTTAGTTTGGTATAAAGGAAACGGTCCCTTCGGCCCACCGGGTCCGTGTCCACCATCAATCATCCATTCACACTTATTCTATATTATCCCTTTCCCTACACACTAGGGGAGCTTTAGAGGCCAATTAACCTACAAACCTGCACGTCTTTGGGATGTGGGGGGAAAATATGCAAACTCCACATGAACAGCACCCGAGGTCAGGATCGAACTCTGGTCTCTGGCGTTGAGGTAGCGGCTCTATCAGCTGCACTACTGACACCTTAATTTAATTCATGAATTGCGCTTTCATCTTCACTTTGACATCCTTTAAAGGAAATCAAAATTGCAATTTAGAAATTGATGGTATTTTCCACTTGTTTCTTAAAAGTTTACACTCGCCCCTCCAAGCAAAGAGCTGCTGCATTGGTTCAGTCTTGTAGCATGGCCACGGAATTACTGGTCTGAGTTTTGCTGTTATGCTGGGGAGATTGACTTAAATTTTATATAGGAAATGTCACAGCCTGGGTACATCCCAAAATACTTTCTACGAAATTGTACATCTATGGCCAAATTCACTATTGTGACTATTGTTGAAATATGGTGATTAATATTTAGGTAGCAGGTAGCATGTAAGAATGACTGTCTAATCTGTATCATTAGTGTCAGATGGGAGATACTCCTGCTGCTCAATGGAATAATATCATAGACGACAGTGGGAACCACATTTTTAGCATCACATTCAAAATACAACATGACAGCACAGCACTCAGCAATGTGGAGTCGCAGATTAGATGGTGAATTTAAATCCTTGAATTGAGATTGAATTAGGTCCTCATGGGACTGAGGGATCAAATACTTAACCAATGTAATTTTGCAGCTTCATATCTACAGGAAATTGACTGAATAAATTGAATTGGGTGAGTTGGTTCCATTCCAAGTCATGTTACAGTTTTATAAGATTTTGGTTTGGCTGCATATGGAGTATTGCGTGCAGTTCTGGTCGCCCCATTACAAAAAAGATGTGGAGGCTTTGGAAAGAGTTTACCAGAATAATGCCTGGATTAGGGGGTATTAGTCACAGGGAGATCTTGGACAGACTTGAATTGTTTTCTCTGGAACAACAGAAGTTGAAGGGAAGACTTCGAAGAAATATATAGAATTATGAGAGGCATAGATAGGGAAAACAGTTAGAACCTTTTTCTAAGGATGGAAAAATCAAAGATCAAAGCTTTAAGGTGAGATGGGCAACATTTAAACGTTATCAGAGATCTAAGGTGGGAAAAATTGTGCAGTCAAACACAGGAATACATCAGTTGACAATACAAAGCTAGATGGGTTGGCAAGTTGTAACAAGGACCTAGAACATACAAAGTAATTTTAGAAAAGTCAGAATGCAAGAAACTGACAAATGGAATGTATAATGTGAGGAAGAAGTTGGGTTTAAAAACCTTGGAATGATGAGTGGAAAAGTAAATTGTCTTAAAAGTGGCCACAATGTTGAGATCTGAGGCCGAGTACGTGAAACCTAAAA
The DNA here is from genome assembly GCF_010909765.2 of Amblyraja radiata. NCBI lineage: Eukaryota > Metazoa > Chordata > Chondrichthyes > Rajiformes > Rajidae > Amblyraja > Amblyraja radiata. The sequence continues at coordinate 46,363,830 of NC_045963.1, forward strand.
GATATGAAGGTACAGCAACTAATTAAGATGGTGAGTAAAATGTTGGCTTATATTGTAAGAGGAGATAGTGTGGGGGAAAACTAGTGAGGTTTTGATGCAAATTCAGATGTGGTCTTGCCTGTATTCTGTAGAGAATTGCAGGCACAAGAAACTAGATGCTGGAATCTTCAACTAACCAAAGTGCTGGAGGAGCTCAGCGGGTCAGGCAGCATCTGTGGAGGGAATTGACAGACTCTTCAATCTGAAGAAGGGTCCCAGTCCAAAATGTTGGCAGTCCATTCTCCTGAATATTGCATGCAATTTTGCTTGCATTGGAGATGGTTCAATGAAGATTTGTTAAGTTGATTCCTGGGATGAAAAGAGTTGAAGTATGAAACTAACATGTGCAGGTTGGGTCTGTACTCATTGAAATTGAGTAGAACGAGAGGCAGCATTCTCACGAGAATTGAAAGGGTAGAACTTGCAAAGATTTTTCCAATTGGATTGGGAGTGGCATCTTGAATTAGCTTCCGAATAAGACCACCTATTTAAACTGAGATGATAGATTTCTTCATGTTACTCATTGGGGTTCTCCGGCCCAGAGAGCGATGAGGGTGGAGCTATTTGAGCATGTTTAAGGCAGAGATGGACAGATGCTTGAACTTCAAAAGAACCAAAGGATATAGAATGAGAACAGGAAGGTCCAGTTTGTTTGGATCAGCCTGCTCTTACTGAATGGTGGACCAGACCCAAAGTGCTGCTTGGCCTATGACTGCTCTTATTATTTTACAGAGCTGGGCTGACTGCTTTGCAGAACACCTTCATTTAGTCTGCAGGGCTGATCCTGAGTATGGAGTCCTTCATCCCACCCCCACTCAGTTGCATTGTACAAACAAGGCCCAATCCTTTGGAGGAGCATCTCACCTTCTCTGCAAACATTGGCCGCAGGCTCAATGCTGCCTTCCACGCCTTCAGAAAGTGAGCCTTTCCAGCCTATAACAGGTGGTTAATTGTGGTCTAAGCAGGCAATGCAGGTGCTGCCCAGCAGGTCCACGGGGATTTGTGGGCAAGGTGTCTGCGCAAGATTGGCATTGAGGTCAATGTCCTTGTAGGTTCACTGGCCTAGTCTGTAATTAAAACCAAGTGCTGGTGTAACTCAGCAGGTCTGGCGGCATCTGAAAGGAATAGATGGGTGGCATTTCAGGGACCCAATCTGACGTGCCATCTATAGTATTCCTTCCATAGATGTTGCTTGACATTTGTTGTAGCAATGTCACAAAATTTTGAGATTTAAAAAATCAAGTCTGTAATTTATCCCATCAGATAAAGCATAAAAAGAAGTTTAATTTGACACCTAATTCACTTTCATATCTCAAGTATTTAAAAAGTTATGGCCATTTTCATACTCGGAAATGAGCATCTTGTTCCCTATTGATTTTCTATGGACATAACAAAAAAGCTGTGATCGTGTGCAGTCAAAAGCCCATAACTTTCTTAAAAATTAAGAGAACTGAATGAAATTTTCAGTTATCGTAGATTGAGCCATTCTGAAACAAATATAAAATAATCTTACTTGGATGACCTGAAATTAAAGCATATAATTAGTTAGTTACCCAAGTGTAGCTAATTTCAAACTTCAATTACTAGATCTAAACATCTATCCATTTCTTAATAAATGATTAACATTTTTAAATAGCTTAAGTGTGCAAATAATATTCATAAATAATTCACAATAAAACATGATTTTTAAATCTCATTTACATTAATTTATAGGCCAAATGGAAGGAATTTAGTGTTCAATTGCTGTAAATTAAAGTCCATTTTAAATCAGCTTTCTACTGGGATCCTGTGAACGCGCTGGTTTAGAACGTTCACATTGCGCTAGATTTGTGCCTCAAATGCCCAGAAAAATACTGCAGGATATAATGGGCCCAAAATGAGCTACTCGCAATATTAAACTTTGTATAAAGGGATCTTAAGAAGCCCTTTTTAATGTAAAAATATGCAACCTACCTTCAGTTGTTTGCTCTATGAGACCCTGACAGCTGCCGTTGTTCGCGGGTTTAGAGATTGATTTTTAAACTACTATAACTATTATACGAGGCCTTTAAAACTAATAATAGCTTTTGCGACGGGGTCTTCCAGCGATTTTTCGTTAATAATTAACTAGGCTAAACATCTTCGATTTGAACAGCCTAGAGAAAATCGCGTTTTAAACCCGCCCCCTCTAAACGGCGCCAAAATCGCGCACACCCGCAGCGACAGATTTTCAGCGACGCTTCAGGTAGGCTTTGCAACATACCTATTTGTTGTACTGAAGATTCCAGTATCTGCAGTTCCTTATCTAAGCCTGGTGTGTTAGCTTTTGTTTGTCTCTCAGTGTCAAGTCAAGTTTATTCGTCACATACACATACGAGATGTGCAGTGAAATGAAAAGTGGCAATGCTCGCGGACTTTGTGCAAAAGGACAAACAAACAACCAAACAAACTACAAACAGAATGTAACAGAATCACATATTCTTTTCCATATTAAATATTGTGGGCGGAAGGAAAAAGGGGAATTAAAATTTTTATTTTTTTAAAGCAGTAGAGTGGTACAGTAAGGTTAGTCCCAGGTGAGATAGGAGTTTACCGTCCTAATGGCCTCTGGGAAGAAACTCCTTCTCAACCTCTCCGTTCTCACAGCACGGAGGCGTTTGCCTGATCTTAGCAGCTGGAACAGTCCGTTGCAGGGGTGGAAGGGGTCTCCCATAATTTTATTAGCTCTGGAGTTGCACCTCCTGATGTATAGTTCCTGCAGGGGGGCGGGTGAAGTTCCCATAGTGCGTTCGGCCGAACGCACTACTCTCTGCAGAGCCTTCTTGTCCTGGGCAGAGCAATTCCCAAACCAGATTGTAATATTTCCGGACAAGATGCTTTCCACAGCCGCTGAATAGAAGCACTGGAGGATCCTCGGAGACACTCTAAATTTCCTCAATTGCCTGAGGTGGTAGAGGTGCTGCCTTGCCTTACTCACAAGTGCTGCGGCGTGTGATATCCATGTCATATCCTCAGATGTCGACTCCCAGGTATTTAAAGCAGCTCACCCTATCCACAGTATCCCCATTTATCCTCAATGGTGTGTACGTCCTCGGATGATGTGCCCTCCTAAAGTCCACGATCAGCTCCTTAGTTTTTTTGATGTTCAAGAGGAGGCTGATATCCTGACACCAGAGTGCCAGATCAGCCACCTCCTCCCGGTAGGCCTTCTCATCGTTGTCTGAGATCAGGCCCACCACCACAGTGCCATCAGCAAACTTGATTATTGAGTTGGAGCTGAACCTAGCCACACAGTCATGTGTGTACAGGGAGTACAGTAGGGCGCTGAGGACGCAACCCTGGGGCGATCCTACGCTCAGGGTGAGGGACTTCGATGTATTCCCTCCCATCTTGATTACCTGAGTGCTGAGTGTTTCCAGCATTTTATATGAATTTCATGGTCTGCAGTTTTTTTTTTTGCCCAGGCCAGTTCTGATGTGGATTTTCTCTCTACAGATGCTGCCTCACCTGCTGGGGTTTCTCAGTATTTTCCTTAATTTTAGATTTCATGCAGCTGCTGTGTTCTGTATTTTAGTTCCAGCAAATATTTATTTCTCTTCCAGACAGATTAGCTGCCATTAACAAGGCTCTAGCACCCTCTCCTGGTTAGCACCATTCTTTGTCCTCCATCTTGGTACCCATCTAATCACAGATATTCCCTTTCTCTTCATTCTGAGCCTCTTGTAAGTTTAAATATGCCTGGATTCTATATTCCAATGGGGCAAAGCTTAAAGGAGATGTGCAGGACATTAAAAAAAACAGGCTGGCGGGTGCCTGGGATGGTGGTGGAGGAGGCAGAAATGATCATGGCATTTAAGGCTTTTGGATAGGCACATGGATATGCAGGAAATGGAGGGATATGGATTATGTGCAGGCAGATGAAATTAGATTAAGTTAGCATTTTCAACATAGACATTGTGTGTTGAAGGGCCTGTTCCTAGTTCATTGCAGCATGAAATTTGGAACTCTGCAAACATTACTAGGCATTAAAACAACTGATAATTTCAAATTTGTCCTTAGTTGCATTGTGTTAAAGTATTAAGGGACTCTGTGGTAAAGATGAGAATGCAGGAGGGTAATCAGGTCTGCTTTGATCTCATTGAAAGGCAAAACCGGGTCAAGACTGTTTTTTAATAGCCATGTGTACTGAAACAGAACAATGAAATTCTTTGTTGCAGGAGCACAACAGGTCTGCAAACTCTACACTTAAAACAAATAAGCAAAGGAAAGTTCAATAAAGTAAAAGTACATAGACTGTTGCTGTTCAGTTTAGGGAGGGGGTTGTGAATTTTTTTAAGAAAACTTGATTTGGGCAGCTCAATCAATGTTTCTGTTCTGGGATAAATAGAACAGATTCTCCCCCTGGCTGCTTTGTGCTCTGCAGACTGATCTGGGATCTTCAAATTAAGCTTCGGTTCCTGGACTTTTAAATCTTGTCTATACTGTCACTGTACACTAACTGCCTTTTTCTCTCTTTTCTACTTGCAATCCAGAGGAGTCCAAAGAAGGTGAAAATTTGTTTTCTGGAAAACTTGTTCAATATTTTAATTGTCCCCATCGATTCTTTTTTTTGAGAAATCAAGTGCTTTGGTGCTCACTAACTAACAACTCCTTGTTCTAGGTATTAAGCAAGCTGTTCACTTCAGCTCGAAATAAAGTGATCCATCGTTCTGTTACATCTACACTGAGGCTATCATCAAACAACAACAAGAAGAAAAACTAGATGTGCTTTCTCATTGCTTGGGATGGGGATGGAAGTGTGGACGGTGGCCTGTACAGTGCTGAACTGATCAGGGTTTGGCTGTGCGGCAAGCTATAAATTGTATATGGCTAACTCAACATAGGGTGCAGCGCTGCTTATTTTTTTTCAAGTGACTTACAAGACTGACTTGAAAGAGTTGTGGTAAATGCATCTTAATTAAGACCATTGACATTTTAAAAATTGTTTTATATATATATATAATATATATATATTAAAAATCTTGTTATCCATTGTATTATATATGCCACAATTGCACAAGCCATGATTTAGCATACTTTTCACTTAACTTTTCTTTACCAGTCAGGGTTGAACTTGGTTTCCATTCCATTTTTCCTGTGTCCTTTTATTGTCAAAGCTCCTTATTAGGGGAAGTTTTGATGGTCATGGTATTGCTGCTGTCGGTTACTTGCTTGTTTTTAAGTCTCCCCTTTTCTTTTAACATTCCCACCTTACAGATGTTGAAGCCACTGAGTGACAATTTGATGGAGGAGAACATAAAGCAAACTGTAGCAAACTCCATCAAAGCAGGGTTGACCGAGCAGGCCTCCCAGCATGCCAAATTAAAGACAAACTGACAATCCAACTTGCCTCATGCTGTCGAGTGTTGCCTGTATGTTATGAACTTGGTGAGTCAATTTATAATTAGTCTGCATAGATTTTGAAGTGAAAGTCCCAACTTCACCTCATGCTGCCACAAAGATCTGAAGAAAGAAGAAACTGACAGAAGATTTTTATACTGGGTAGAGTGAATTACATGACTAAACAAGAAAGTACGGGGATGAGTTTAAAAGTTAATTTTGAATGTTACTTTTTGTCATGTACACGAGTTGAAACTCTTATTCCGGTCACCATTGGTGGGTTTGTGCGAGAGACTGAGGTGCATCGTAGTGTTCAGTACAGATAAATGGAGATGGTGATGAATAGTAAAGCTTGAAACCAGTCTGCATTTTCTCTTTGTTAATGCTTTGCCTGAATTACCAGTATTACACTGCAAATCCAAACTAGCCAGATTGTCAGGTTATGTTGTGGACAAACCTACTGTTGGATGAGAGTGAGTGAGGCTTGCCTTGCTCCTGATCAAAACCCGAGGACCTTGTGAATCAGTGACATTTGAACTACGGGGAACTTCACTTCATTACTGCCATAAATCCATCCAATGTGCTTTAATTTTCTCTTTCTGATGGCGATCACTCCGTCCACAAAGAACTCTTACCCATAGTTATCGGTTAGCATTTGCCTGCACACTGCGTTATTTTTAATTTTCTATCAAATTATAGAGATGGGGCATGTATATTAAATATAAATATATAAATACCAAATTTTGTATCAAAGTTTTTGTAGTTAATGGCAAAATCTGGTACAGTGGTAGGCTCCGTGCAGTTAATGTAAAGGACTGTATTTGTGAGTGATGTAAGCATCAGAATGCATTAAATTTGAGGTTTTGATATGTTTGTGATAATTACCTGCCTTGAGCATTGCAATCCCACCCCTTATTGCAAAGCATTGGTAATGTTAGTTGTGAAATTCGGTTATCTTCTGTTGCATTTTAAAGTTATATCCTGTAATTTATTTTTCAACACAAAATTAAAGTACTCTGACGTTTCCAGCTTCTGTTTTTTTTTGTGAAATGAATGAAACCTGCAAGATGTATTGTACAGGTGATTTAAATGTCAAAAGCATTTTAAAATTTAAGACTTAATCTGTAAAATGTATCTAGGTCATATTGGCCTCATTTAAGTGTCAACAAAGAACATGTTTTCTTTTTCCTGAGTGATTGTGTCTGTATATAATCAGTAATGGGTAATATAAATTGTTTAGTTAAACATTAAACAATTTTCACAATTTACTGATTGTGTTGCATAAAAGCATTCAAGTGTTTCAGTATTGTATATTGTGGTTCAGATGGAATAAAGACATTTAGTTTAGCATTAATAAAACTTTATTTTGCTCTTGAAACATAATTGAAAACAATTGACCCTGCAGTTACTACTTTATGGTTTAGTTGGATGTGCATTTCAAAATCAGCTGGAGTAATTAGTTTGACCCAAGGTAGACCATGATCAATTAGACAAAGCTACACAAGTCATTCTGATGGTCATTGATAAGCATGATTTGTACCGTTTTAGCATGCTTTGCAAAGTATGTATGGCACTGAAAAATGACAAGTTTGTTGGTTAAAGCATTTCCCTACACCACGTTGCTCAAGCCTCTCATTTGGAAGATAATTTAGAGTCAGCATGGCCTTACCGCAGCAGGCAATGTCTATGTAATGAGCTTTTTTAGGGTGACTGGTGATGAGAGGGCAATTAATATTGTCTACATGGATTTTAGTAAGGCATATGGTAAAGCACCTCATGGTACGTTGTGGATGATCAGTCGGCCATGATCACTTTGAATGGCGGTGCTGTCTAGAGGGGCCGAATGGCCTACTCCTGCACCTATTGTTTATGATAGGCTGAAGCTGATGCACATTTTGTTTAAACCAGCAGCTGTAGTTCCTTCCTGTACATTCTGTTTGCCCTACTGTGAAATCTCCTCAAGGTATGTCTACTTTAGAGAAGTTCACCTGTCTGACCCACTGAGTTATTCCAGCATTCTGTGTCTATCTTCGGTTTATACCAGTTCCTTCCCGCACGGGATTTGAAACCGGCTTAGCCATTGAAGGCGGAGGGTAGTGGTGGAAGGGTGTTCTGACTGGAGGTCTGGACCAGTGGAGTTCTACAGGGCTCTGGGCTAGGTTATTTGTGATGTATATAAACTACATAGTAAATGTAGGTGAGTCGGTTAGTAAGTTTCCAGATGACAAGTTGCTGGCGTTGCAGACTGGGGAAGGGCTGTCAAAGCATATAGCAGGATATAGATCAGCTACAGAAACTAGCAGAGAAATGACAGATGAAGTTTAATCTGAGCAAGTGTGAGGTGTTGCACTTTGGAAATTTAAATGTAAAGGGAAGGTATACAGTTAACGAAGCGGTACAGAGGGATTTTTATTATCCAAGTCCATAGCTCCTTTACAGTGGCAAAACAAGTAAAAGGAGTGATGAAAGGGGCATATGGTATTTGTGCCTTCAGAGATCAGGACTTGGTATTAGAGTCAGGAAGTAATGATGTGGCTTTATAAAAGATTGGTTGGGCTGTATGCAGTGCTGGCCTATTGCCTCTGTGCCCTCGCTAATTAATCCCTGTTCTCCATTAGGCTCGCTGCTCCTTCAGGGAATTCTTGAGGTTCTGCCTCTTAGGCAGAGGCCAAGGAAATAGCCTGAAGCTGCTCCTGCACCCTCAACTACCTGGCTGCTCAGTGTCAGTTTTATGGTGCAGGAGGTGATTAAGACAACATCTCAAGGTTCCAGCATGATTTCCGGGTTCCTCTGGGAGCCTGGGTCCAATGGGTGCTTAGAGACTTCCAGGGAGGTCTGGGAGATTGTGTAGACAGGAGATGTCGGTGGCCTCTACAACTGGGACCTGGCCCAACTACGTTAGCTGGAGTCATCCACCAGTGACCAGGCTGCCTGGAATCAGGTTGGACATCATCTGCAAGAAACGGATCATCTTGGTCCATTGCTCCTGTACCTTGCCCAGTGCCTACAGCCTCCAGGCCCTGCTGGTATTCCTGTGTGCTCTGGCCTAGCTGCGCCTAGGCAGTCTCCACCTTCAGCTGGGCCAGGGTCAACAGGCTCTTGGCCCGTGACTGCCCTGGATAGGTTGGGGGCAGCAGCAGTCGGCTATCCCTCCGCACCTCCCGCTCTGTATTGCTCCAAGGCCTTGCTGTAGGCGGCCAGCGTGTCAGGCCTCGCCATGGTGATGTGCCAGGAGAGGAGGTGGGGCTGGGCAACGTGTCATCATAGATGTCAATCAGTGTGGGAGGGGCGGAGGGAGTACTGTGCAGTTTTTTAAATTCTTTTTTGATATACAAATACTTTTATTCAGAAAATAAAAACAGAGTATTAACACACTGGCTTTATTGAGTTTACAAACAAACAGTCATCAAATTAATATATCGGCAACTTAACAACAATACACTCGACCTTCCGCTGCGACCATTGTTCATGGAAGGCCTCCTAAGTCCCCCTGGACACCGTAGGCCTGGGAAAGGAGTAGGCAGCCAACCCTGGTGCGGCTGTCGACAACCCGCTGCCTAGACCTGCGAATAGCCATCTTGGCCAGGAGCAAATTGACAGGGAGACGCCCCCTCCCCCCTCTTGACAGGGAGACGCCCCCTCCCCCCCTCTGTACCGGGTGCCCAAATATCGAGCATGGGGCTAAAATGCAACCAATACTTGAGCAGCCCCTTCAGATAGTCAAACAGGGGCTGCAACTGTAAATATGCTCCTAAAGTTTACCACCCTTAGTCTAGTTCAGTAAAATACTGAGTCAAGCACTGGAACAACTAAACATATTTTTGAACGAACAACGAATCCCCTATTCAATACCTAAACCACTGCGGGTTTGATCCTTGTCTTTGCCTGGCCAAGCCCTTCAGCCTCGTGCAAGCAGAAACTACAAAAAGTCATTTCACCCCCCCATGGGTCCACCGCCGTGAAATTACCGCCCGCCCTTATCCCCCTTTCCAGATCTAGGGCTATCGCCTTTAGTATACGCAGTCATTGGTATACATACAAACTTCCCACTGACCACCCCGCCTGAGACTATGGCTTCCCTGCCAATAGTCTCATCCAGAGCATCTAGAATGGCCTGAGAGGATTGGTTGTTCGGCAAATTCATTTTTACACCATGTGTACGCCCCATCAACTCATGGGACTTAGTCTCGGAGGCTGCCGAACGTGCGGCAGCTGCATAACTCCGAGAGGCCGCCATCGTTAGGGCGTGGCACAAAACAAAAAGTATCAGTACTTCATAAATCAAACCAGTCTTTCTGCTGTTGCTGCACCTCCATGCTTTTGCAGCAGTCTTGTGAAGGTCTGTTTTGGAAAGTAACTAAAGCAGTCTTCTCGTGATAAGATAGGGATGTCTATGCCTATGTCGTCAAAAATTGGCATAGGTCTCCGTCGCCTCCCACGGCTTCAACGAAATCCAAGACACTTTTACTGTTCTTACCCAGTACACCTGGACCGGGTAAATCTGTGTGGGAGAGAGCTAATTTGATGCTACTGACCACAAACACCGCTCCAGACTCAACTCCCACCAGTACAAGTGAAACTTGGTAATCTGCCTGCCGCTGCCACTCCTACGACGATCCTATAATCTCGAGCGGCGCCCGATCCAAATGAGCCCTAGGCTGCTGCAGGGTCTCCAGCGGCCCACTAAACCGCCGTCCCCTCGCCTCCGATGGCCCTTGCTCGCCCTCCATGCCCCAGGGCGTCTCCCGCAGCCGTGCCGTTGGAGGGACGGAGGGAGCACCGTGTTGTGGGAGGGCGGTGAGGGAGCACCGTGTTGTGGGCGGGCGGTGAGGGAGCACGGTGTTGTAGGAGGGGCTACGAGGGAGCGCCGCGTTGTGGGAGGGGCGGAGGGAGCACGGCGTCGGAGGGGTGTCGAGGGAATGCCGCACTGTAGACTCAGCAGCACTTGACAGACCCGCCGCAAGTGTTCAGCAAAACGGTCGCCGAGTGTAAGCACAGTCCCACCGATGTACAGGAAATCACATCGGGAGCATGAAATGTAGGAGATGAAGTTAGAGGAGGTTGACATGAACCATTGTCTCACCTGGACGGCAGTGACGTGCGGTAAGGTCATTGGCTAGGGAGGCACAGGCTAGTATCAGTGGCCCGGCCCTCCCTGTATTGATCACCGCATCCAGGACATCGGGAGCAGTGCAGGAGTACATGCTGAGGGATTCACTGAAGCTCAGTGCAGCCACCGCCAAGGCTCGGTGGGGGAGGGCCACACTCGGTGGGGGAGGGCTCTATGGAGCGAAGGAATAGGTGACGTTTCGGATCGAGACCCTACTTCTTACCTGTTCTGATGCTGCAAATAAGTATTTAATTGTTCTGTTTTCAGTATATATGACAATGAAATATTCTTGATTCTTGGGAGAGGCAGGGTAACGGCAGAGAGAATAGGTCCCTTTGAGGATCAATATGGTGGTCCATGTATGGAACCACCAAACCTGAGTGAGCTTTTGAATGAATTTTTCCGGTCTGTATTTAATGTGGGAGAGTCATGGAAGCTAAGGAATTCAGGGAAATAAATGGTGATGTCTTTGATCATCTCCATATCACAAAAGAGCAGGTGCTAGAAGTCATAAGGCATATTAAGGTAGATAAACCCCCAGGGCCTGATCAGGTCTATCCTAGGACGTTGTGGGAAGCTTGGGAAGAAATTGATGCAGTTCTAGCAGAAAGATTTGTGTCACTGTTAGCCACAGGGGCTGAAAAATGGACAGTGGCTGGTGTGCCAGAGAGAAAGTGGGACACTGCAGATAAAAGGAGGCGATGTGCTTGGAATCGGAGGATGAAGGTATGGTATTAAACAAGTACTTTGCATCTGTTTTCACCAAAGACATGGAGAACAGTGAAAGGAGACACAAAATGCTGGAGTCACTCAGTGGGACAGGCAGCATCTCTGAATGACTTGCTGAGTTACTCTAGTACATTGTCTGTTTTTGGTAAACTAGTATCTGCGGTTCCTTGTTTCTACAGGACAGAGGACCGAGAGATCAGTGTGGAGAATACTAATTAAGAAGGAGGTGCTGTTGGGGCACTTGAAGAGCATTAAGATGGATAAAATTGGGCCAAAAGGTCTGTTTCTGTGCTGCACAGCTCAGTGAATATTGTGGAATCGTTTATGTATCTCAATTAAAAGACGCGTTGAACCATCAAACCCTGAAGGTAAATGGTTACGCTTATCAGGGCAGGTGTATGAAAGAGTTGGCCTTGGAAAGAGGTTAGAATTCAGGTTGGGACAGATTCACATAACCACCCCCTACCGCTGGGAATGTTCACCTCTGCCAAAGAGTCATTGTGTGAATCTGTGTGCCAATGTTAGGATGCATTGAGCAGTTCCAATAATGGGCATGTGTTGCAGGAAACAGGGACCCGGGGCAGCACGGATACAGCTGCCAGTTGCCTGCGTGCAAACTTTCTTCAGACACACCTGTGGGAGGCACCATGGGCACAAACAAAGATTATAGAGGAGCATAACATATTGTACGCTCCTCTATAATCTTTGGGCACAAAGACAGAGCACAAAGAGGGACCGCCTTGAACAAAGACGGACCATTGGGACTACATTGAACACTTTGTAACTTTGTCGGCCCTCTATATGTGGCGACTCTTTAATACTTTGTGTATGATGTACAAAACAAAGAATTTCACTGTGACAAGTAATAATAAAGTGTCATTATTGTCAGAACAAATCTGTTCTGGACTTTTCTCGCCCCCACCCTCTATCTTTCAGTCTGAAGGGTTCCGACCTGAAATGTCACCTATTCCTTTTCTTCAGAGATGCTGCCTGACCTGCTGAGTTACACCAGCGTTCAAAAGGGAACTGCAGATGCTGGAATATCGAAGGTACACAAAATTGCTGGGGAAACTCAGCGGGTGCAGCAGCATCTATGGAGCGAAGGAAATAGGCGACGTTTCGGGCCGAAACCCTTCTTCAGACTGATGGGGGGTGGGGAAAGAAGGAAAAGGGGAGGAGGAGGAGGAGCCCGAGGGTGGGCGGATGGGAGGGTGGGAGGAGACAGCTAGAGGGTTAAGGAAGGGGAGGAGACAGCACGGGCTAGCCAAATTGGGAGAATTCAATGTTAATGCCATAAGGACGCAAGGTCCCCAGACGGAATATGAGGTGCTGTTCCTCCAATTTCCGCTGTTGCTCACTCTGACAATGGAGGAGACCCAGGACAGAGAGGTCGGATTGGGAATGGGAGGGGGAGTTGAAGTGCTGAGCCACCGGGAGGTCAGGTAGGTTATTGCGGACTGAGCGGAGGTGTTCGGCGAAACGATTGCCCAACCTACGCTTGGTCTCACCGATGTAAATCAGCTGACATCTAGAGCAGCGGATGCAGTAGATGAGGTTGGAGGAGATACAGGTGAACCTTTGTCGCACCTGGAACGACTGCTTGGGACCTTGAATGGAGTCGCGGGGGGAGGTGAAGGGACAGGTGTTGCATTTCTTGCGGTTGCAACGGAAAGTGCCCGGGGAGGGGGTGGTGCGGGAGGGAAGGGAAGAATTGACGAGGGAGTTGCGGAGGGAGCGGTCTTTGCGGAAGGCAGACATGGGGGGAGATGGGAAGATGTGGCGAGTGGTGGGGTCACGTTGGAGGTGGCGGAAATGGCGGAGGATTATGTGTTGTATTTGCCGGCTGGTGGGGTGAAAGGTGAGGACCAGACGGACTCTGCCCTTGTTGCGTGTGCGGTGATGGGGAGAGAGAGCAGTGTTACGGGGTATGGATGAGACCCTGGTGTGAGCCTCATCTATGGTGGCGGAGGGGAATCCCCGTTCCCTGAAGAACGAGGACATTTCCGATGCCCTGGTATGAAATGTCTCATCCTGGGAACAGATGCGGTGTAGGCGGAGGAATTGGGAGTAGGGGATGGAGTCTTTACAGGGGGCAGGGTGGGAAGACGTGTAGTCCAGATAGCCATGTGAGTCAGTGGGTTTGTAATGTATGTCGGTCAGGAGTCTGTCCCCTGCGATGGAGATGGTGAGGTCAAGGAATGGTAGGGAAGTGTCGGAAATCGTCCAGGTGTATTGGAGTGCCGGATGGAAGTATGTGGTGAAGTGGATGAAGTCAGTCAGTTGTGTGTGGGTGCAGGAGGTGGCACCAAAGCAGTCGTCAATGTAACGGAGGTAGAGGTCGGGGATGGGGCCCTGGTACGTCTCGAACAAGGATTGTTCAACGTGCCCGACAAAGAGGCAGGCGTAGCTGGGGCCCATGCGTGTGCCCATAGCTACGCCTTGTGTTTGGAGGAAATGGGAGGAGTCAAATGTAAAGTTATTGAGGGTGAGGACCAACTCCGCTAAGCGGAGGAGAGTGTCAGTGGCTGGGTATAGGTTGCTCCTCTGGTCGAGGAAGAACCGGAGGGCTCTGAGGCCATCCTGGTGGGGGATGGAGGTGTAGAGTGACCGGACATCCATGGTGAAGATGAGGGGGTGAGGGCCCAGAGAGTGGAATGCGTGGAGGCAGCGGAGAGTTACACCAGCATTTTGTGCCTATCTTCGGTGTAAACCAGCATCTGCAGTTCCTTCATAAGGTCATAAGGAATAGGAGTAGAATTAGGCCATTTGGCCCATCAAGTTTACTCAGCCATTCAATCAGGGCTCATCTATCTCTCCCTCCTATCCCCATTCTCCTGCCTTCTCCCCATTACCTCTGACACCTGTACTAATCACGAATCTATCTATCTCTGCCTTAAAAATATCCACTGACTTGGCCTCCACAGCCTACTGTGGCAAAGAACTCCACAGATTCACCACCCTCTGACTAAAGAAATTTCTCCTCATCTCCTTCCTAAAAGAACGTCCTTTAATTCTGAGACTATGACCTCTAGTCCTAGACTCTCCCCTCCACTCAAACATCCACTCCACATCCACACTATCCAAGCATTTCACTATTCTGTATGTTTCAATGATGTGTCCCCTCATTATAAACTCCAGCGAGTACAGGCCCAGTGCCAACAAACGCTCTTCATAAGAATAAGGAGACGAGGAAACACTTTTTCTCACAGAGTGGTGAGTCTGTGGAATTCTCTGCCTCAGAGGGCAGTGGAGGCAGGTTCTCTGGATGCTTTCAAGAGAGCTAGATAGGGCTTAAAAATAGCAGAGTCAGGGGATATGGGGAGAAGGCAGGAACGGGGTACTGATTGGGGATGATCAGCCATTATCACATTGAATGGCGGTGCTGACTCGAAAGGCCGAATGGCCTACTCCTGCACCTATTGTCTATTGTCTAAATTCCAGAGAGTACAGGCCCAGTGCGAACAAATGCTCATCATAGGTTAACCTACTCATTCCTGGGATCATTCTTGGAAACCTCCTCTGGACCCTCTCCGGAGCCAGCACATCCGCAGTTATGGTGCCCAAAATTGCTCATAATATTCCAAATGCGGCCTTACCAGCGCCTTATAGAGACTCAACATTGCATACAAGCCCTCTTGAAATAAATGCTAGCATTGAGTTTGCTTTTTTTACTACCGATTCGACTTGCAGATTAACATTTTGCGAATCCTGCACCAGCACCCCCAATTCCCTTTGCACCTCCGATTTCTGGATTTTCACCACAATTAGAATATAGTCTACGCCTTTATTCCTACAACCAAAATGCATGACTCCACACTTTGCTACATTATATTCCATCTGCAACTTCTCTGCCCACTCTCCCAACCTGTCCAAGTCTTTCTGCAGAGTCCCTGCTTTCTCTACACTACCTGCCCCTCCACCTATTTTTGTATCAACCACAAACTTTGCCACAAAGCCTTCAATCCTCTCATCCAATTTTTAATATACAACGTGAAGAGTAGCAGCCCCAGCACCGACTGCTACGGAACTCCACTAGTCACTGGCAGCCAGCCAGCAAAAGCTCCCTTTATTGCCATTCTTTGTCTTCTGCCATTCAGCCAACCTGCTATCCATGCTAGTATCTGCCCTTTGATACCGTGGGCTCTCATTTTCCTAAGCAGCTTAACGTGTGGCACCTTATCAAAGGCTTTCTGAAAATCTAAGTAAACAACATCTACTGATTCTCCTTTGTCTGGGCTGCTATTTACTTCTTCAAAGAATTCCAGCAAATTTATCCCCTTCACAAAGCCATGCTGACTTCGGCCTATTTTATCATGAACTTCTAAGTACTCCATGACCTTATCCTTTATAATGGGATCTAAAATCTTACCAACCAACAAAGTCAGACTAACCGGCCTATAGTTCCCACTATTCTGCGGCAACCTTAAGGGAGCAACCTTTTTGTGCAGCAGGGTAATATTGGCAATTTTTCAATCATCTGGGACCACTCCTGACTCTAGTGATTCCTGAAATATCACTATCAATGCCTCCACAATCTCTAAAGCCACTTCTTTCTGAACCTTAGGGTGCAGTACATCCGGCCCAGGTGACTTATCTACCTTCAGTCCTTTCAGCTTCCCAAGCACCTTCTCCCTAGTAATAGCTTCCTATATACTGACCGCATGGGTATCCTCCGGGTGCTCCGGTTTCCTCCCACATTCCAAAGACTTGCAGGTTTGTAGGTTTATTAGTGGCCAACTTTTTCAGTCGGTGGGTGGGTGGATATTTAGAATACGGGTAAGTGGGACTGGTGTAGATGGGGCATCTTGGTTGGCCTGGACCTGTTGGGCTGAAGGGCCTGTTTCCGTGCCGTATGACTCTGTGACTCTGCCTTGGACATTTCCATACAATATGTTATGCATTCACATGCAGTAAACAGGAGGAACAGCACCTCATATCCTGCTTGGGTCACCTACAACCCAACGGCTTTAACATTTACATTCTGAAGAAGGATCCCGACCCGAAGCATCACACTTCATTGTCTTCCAGAGATGCTGCCTGACCCACTGAGTTACTCCAGCACTTAGTATCTGTCTTTTTATAAATCAGCATCTGCAGTTCCTTGTTTCTATGGTAGAAACATTGAATTTTCAATTTCAAATATTATCCCTCCCCCCCCCCCCCCCCCCTCCCTCCTCCTTTCCTGCCTCCTTCCCCTGCCGGCCTCCCCCGGGGTGCACACATTTCCTCCACCCTCCTCCAGACACCCTGCTGCTTTCCCCTACTCCGTAAACTCATCTCTCATCCCTGAGTCGCACATTTCCTTTTTATCCCACCCCCCAGCTTTACATTTCACTCCCCTTCTCTCGTTATATGAAACCCTTATGTCTCCTCTTTCCCTTCAGCCTTTGCCACTTGCTCCACCCATCTGCCAATCACTGACTGGGCAGCGGGCTGGGATGTTCCCGGCAAGTAGGCACGGTTCTCCCGCCGCGCGGACCAACCTTGGTAGAGCTGCCCGGCACGACCGGCTCACCCATCCAGCAGGCCCAGCTCACCCGCCTGGTGGGCCCGGCTAACCAGCCCGGCAGGCCCAGCAGGCCTGGCTCACCCGCCTGGTAGGCCCGGCTAACCCGCCCTGCAGACCCGACCTCAGAGGAGCTACCTGACAAGACCCGGCTCACCTGTCGTGGTCTTCGGCGGGTTCAGGAACCTGCCAGAAGGATCGTGGTTGGCGGATGATGTTACCAGGAGGGAGGGAGCTGGAGAAGTCAGACACGAGTGGCAAGGATCGGTAGGAGGGTGCACCAGGGTAATTCTTCCAGAATGCCTCCAGCACCTTCAGGTCGGCTATAGGAGACCGGTCTAGGAGAGGAGAGGGACACTGGTTTGCGGGAAATGTTCCAGTAATCCAAGTGCGTGGGACGACTGGACTTTGAATAATGGCGCCAATAATGTTGGCGCCCACATGTATTATATTTGCAAAATAAATGTCATTGTGTAGTTGCACATGTGACAAATTGACTATTGACCACCTGTACCCAACTATCAATTGTCCCGTCCCCACCTCGCTTTTCCAGCTTTCTCCCTCTTACTCCATCAGTCTGAAGAAGGGTCCTGACCTGAAACATCGTCTGTCCATTTCCTCCACAGAAGCTGCCTGACCCACTGAGTTCCTCCAGCTCTCTGTGCTCTGGCTGCTCTTGCTCGGGGTGTTCCCACTTCACAGCATTTTACATTTTTATTACTGATCTGCAGTTTTTGTGCTTTCATCGCATCTAAATCCTGTTTTTGTTGACCAACTTACTGGAAAGGGAACTCCTGCAACTTCAGCCTCTACTGGCTCACAGTCCTGTTTCTTGCAGCTGGCATCTGTTTCCAAATAGGCCTCGCCTCTCTATTTGCATACCAGAATGCTTTGCACAGAAGGACATTATTATAACTCGTTTTCTCTGTGTTTCTTCTATCCCGATTTATAAGTAACGTTATCATGTTGTTGGGTGGTGTTCTCACTGCTTGTGTGGTTTTGATTATGAATGATTCTGCTCACCGTTACCTTAGAGGGGTAAGCGCAGAGTGAGGGGGAGGTGCAGACTGTCGTATTCCGTACACTCTGGTTTCTCTTCAGATCGTATAAATCTTTCGCCTTTTACTAAAGATTTCCGTGGAGAGGAACACTCAGAGTTTTCACAAATTTTTTGATGCCCTGCGTAAGTGGGGCTTGTCATTAAACAAAAAATAGAAATAAATTGTATGTTGAGATGGAGTGGTTGTCGATATTGCGATCTCAGCCAACAGTTTTGGGAACAGGTCAGAAACAGACCTTTCAGCCCTTCCTTCCTCGATCGTCAAATTAGGAGACCAAAATGGCACACTCAATAGTCCAGGTGTGTGGCCTCACCAACTGCAGAAGGGCTTCTTTGCTCATTTACTCAACTCCTCTCGTTATGAAGGCCAACATGCCATTACCCTTTCTTCACTGCTTATTGTACCAGCATGCTTACTTTCAGTGACTGGTGTTCAAGGACACTCGTCTCGTTCCACTGGGTCTTCCCCTCCCCCCTCAAACCATGTGTCCCCACCCACACTATAGTCTTCATACCCCCTCCTCCTGGACTCCTCATTGGCCATCTTCCGGCTTTAGACCTTTTTATTTTAAACTGCTGGCGGGACATCAACCGCCTCAACTTCTCCACTTCCCTGTCTCACTCTAACCTCTCCCCCCGCTCCCCTGAACGTGCAGCCCTCCACTCACTCTGTAACAACCCAGACTAAATGATCAAACCCTCCGACAATGGAGGTGCCGTGGTAGTCTGGCGCGCTGATCTCTGCAAGGCTGAGGCCACGCGCCAACTCTCACACACGAGTGGGGTTCCGCAAGGCTTGGTGCTGGCACCGCAGCTATTTACCTTCCTCCTACTTATCCTTGAACCATGACCCCACAGACGAGCACCAGGCCACTATCTCTAGCACCATCACTGACTTCATCAACTCCAGCTCCCTGTCCTCACAAGCCTCCAACCTAATCGTTCCCCAGCCCCGCACGGCCCGATTTTACCTTCTCCCCCAAAATCCACAAACCTGACTGTCCTGGCAGACCCATTGTTTCTGCCTGTTCGTGTCCTACCGAGCTTATTTCCACATACCTCGACTCCATCCTTTCCCCAAACGAGTTGAACAGGTACTTTGGTTCTGTCTTCACTAAGCAAGACACAAACAATCTCCAGGGGACAAAGGACCTAGGGTGATGGAGGAACTGAAGGAAATTCACATTGGTCAGGAAATGGTGTTGGGTAGACTAATGGGACTGAAGGCTGATAAATACCCAGGGCCTGATGGTTTGCATCCCAGGGTACTCAAGGAAGTAGCTCTAGAAATCGTGGACGCATTGGTGATCATTTTCCAATGTTCTATAGATTCTGGATCAGTTCCTGTGGTTTGGAGGGTAGCTAATGTTATCCCACTTTTCAAGAAAGGAGGGAGAGAGAAAGCAGGGAATTATAGACCAGTTAGCCTGACATCAGTGGTGGGGAAGATGCTGGAGTCAATTATCAAAGATGAAATAGTGGCGTATTTGGATAGCAGTAACAGGATCGGTCCGAGTCAGCATGGTTTACAGAACACCTCATCCTGGGAGTAGGGGATGGAGTCCTTACAGGAAGCAGGGTGGGAAGAAGTGTATTCCAGAATGGCATGGGAGTCAGTGGGTTTATAATGGATGTCGGTCAGTAGTCTATCACCTGCGATGGAGATAGTGAAGTCAAGAAATGGTAGGGAAATGTCAGAAATAGTCCAGGTGTATTTGAGTGCCGGAGTTAGAGGTGAAATGGATGAAGTCAGTGAGTTGTGTGTGGGTGCAGGAGGTTGCACCAATGCAGTCGTCGATGTAGTGGAGGTAGAGTTTGGGGATAGGGCCCCGGTACGCCTCGAACAAGAATTGTTCAACATACCCTACGAAGATGCAGGCATAGCTAGGGCCCATGCGCATCCCCATAGCTACGCCTTGTATTTGGAGAAAATGGGAGGAGTCAAACGAAAAGTTATTATGGGTAAGGTGGAGGAGAGTATCAGTAGACGGGGATTGGTTGGTTCTCCAGTCGAGGAAGAAACCGAGGGCTTTGAGACCCTCCTGGTGGGGGATGGAGGTGTAGAGTGACTGGACATCCATGGTGAAGATGAGGGGATGGGGGCCTAGAGAACGGAAGTCCTGGAGTCGACAAAGAGCGTGTGATGTGTCTTGAACATAGTTAGCGAGGGATTTAACTCTCTATTTGCATACCAGAATGCTTTGCACAGAAGGAAATTATTATAACTCGTTTTATCCGTGTTTATTCTATCCCGATTTATAAGTAACGTTATCATGTTGTTGGGTGGTGTTCTCACTGCTGGTGTGGTTTTGATTATGAATGAATCTGCTCACCGTTACCTAAAAGCGGTAAGCGCAGAGTGAGGGGGAGGTGCAGACTGTTACATTCCGTACACTCTGGTTTCTCTTCAGATCGTATAAATCTTTCGCCTTTTACTAAAGATTTCCGTGGAGAGGAACACTCAGAGTTTTCACTAATTTTTTGATGCCCTGCTTCTGTGGGGCTTGTCATTAAACAAAAAACAGAAATAAATTGTGTGTTGGTGGTTGTGGGAACAGGTTGGAAACAGACCTTTCAGCCCTTCCTTCCTCGATCACACTATAGTCCTCATAGCCGACTAGGAAAAGGGGAGATGCAGCGAGACCTGGGTGTCATGGTACACCAGTCATTGAAAGTGGGCATGCAGGTGCAGCAGGCAGTGAAGAAGGCGAATGGTATGTTAGCTTTCATAGCAAAAGGATTTGAGTATAGGAGCAGGGAGGTTCTACTGCAGTTGTACAGGGTCTTAGTGAGACCACACCTGGAGTATTGCGTACAGTTTTGGTCTCCAAATCTGAGGAAGGACATTATTGCCATAGAGGGAGTGCAGAGAAGGTTCACCAGACTGATTCCTGGGATGTCAGGACTGTCTTATGAAGAAAGACTGGATAGACTTGGTTTATACTCTCTAGAATTTAGGAGATTGAGAGGGGATCTTATAGAAACTTACAAAATTCTTAAGGGGCTGGACAGGCTAGATGCAGGAAGATTGCTCCCGATGTTGGGGAAGTCCAGGACAAGGGGTCACAGCTTAAGGATAAGGGGGAAATCTTTTAAAACCGAGATGAGAAGAACTTTTTTCACACAGAGAGTGGTGAATCTCTGGAACTCCCTGCCACAGAGAGTAGTCGAGGCCAGTTCATTGGCTATATTTAAGAGGGAGTTAGATGTGGCCCTTGTGGCTAAGGGGATCAGAGGGTATGGAGAAAAGGCAGGTACGGGATACTGAGTTGGATGATCAGCCATGATCATATTGAATGGCGGTGCAGGCTCGAAGAGCCGAATGGCCTACTCCTGCACCTAATTTCTATGTTTCTATGTTTACCCCCTCCCACCCCCACCAGACATTGCCTCGGCTCCAGTCCACACTCACCTGCCTTCCTCCGGCCCCAACCCCCATCCTTGCCATGTGTTCACTATCCCCCCTGACCTCCCATTCTCTGATACCGAACGGTCTGCCCTCAGCAGAGGCCTCACGATTGTTCCCCTCCGTCAACACCTCAATGAGTTCTGCGTCCGCCATGATGTGGAGCTCTTCTTCCGTCGCCTCCGCCTCAAAGCGTTCTTCCATGGGAAGGAGTCCTCGCCCCCCATTGATGACCCCTTCTCCCGTCTCCAACGGATCCCCTCCTCCTGGACTCCCCCTCATTGGCCATCTACCATCTTTAGACCTTTTTATTTTAAACTGCTGGCGGGACATCAACCGCCTCAACTTCTCCACTTCCCTGTCTCACTCTAACCTCTCCCCCCCCCCGTGAACGTACAGCCCTCCACTCACTCTGTAACAACCCAGACTGAGTGATCAAACCTGCCGACAAGGGAGGTGCCGTGGTAGTCTGGTGCGCTGATCTCTGCAAGGATGAGGCCACGCGCCAACTCTCACACACCTCCTCCTACTTATCCTTGAACCATGACCCCACAGACGAGCACCAGGCCACTATCTCTAGCACCATCACTTACTTCATCAACTCCGGCTCCCTGTCCTCACACGCCTCCAACCTCATCGTTCCCCAGCCCCGCACGGCCCGATTTTACCTTCTCCCCCAAAATCCACAGACCTGACTGTCCTGGCAGACCCATTGTTTCTGCCTGTTCGTGTCCTACCGAGCTTATTTCCACATACCTGGACTCCATCCAATCCCCAAACGAGTTGAACAGGTACTTTGGTTCTGTCTTCACTAAGGAAGACACAAACAATCTCCCAGATGTACCAGGGGACAAAGGACCTAGGGTGATGGAGGAACTGAAGGAAATTCACATTGGTCAGGAAATGGTGTTGGGTAGACTAATGGGACTGAAGGCTGATAAATCCCCAGGGCCTGATGGTTTGCATCCCAGGGTACTCAAGGAGGTAGCTCTAGAAATTGTGGACGCATTGGTGATCATTTTCCAATGTTCTATAGATTCTGGATCAGTTCCTGTGGTTTGGAGGGTAGCTAATGTTATCCCACTTTTCAAGAAAGGAGGGAGAGAGAAAGCAGGGAATTATAGACCAGTTAGCCTGACATCAGTGGTGGGGAAGATGCTGGAGTCGATTATCAAAGATGTAATAGTGGCGTATTTGTTAGCAGTAACAGGATCGGTCCAAGTCAGCGAAGGGGAAATCATGCTTGACAAATCTTCTGGAATTTTTGAGGGTGTAACAAGTAAAATGGACATGGGAGAACCAGGGGATGTAGTGTACCTGGACTTTCAGAAAGCTTTTAATAAGGTCCCACACAGGAGATTAGTGGGCAAAATTAGAGCGTAGGGTATTGACATGGATAGAAAATTGGATGGCAGACAGGAAACAGAGAGTAGGGATTAACGGGTCCCTTTCATAATGGCAGGCATTCACGAGTGGGGTCCCGCAAGGCTTGGTGCTGGCACCGCAGCTATTTACCTTCCGACTGAAGAAGGGTCTTGACCCGAAAAGTTGCCTATTCCTTCGCTCCATAGATGCTGCCTCACCCGCTCAGTTTCTCCAGCATTTTTGTCTACCTTCGACTTTCCAGCATCTGGAGTTCTTTCTTATACAATAAACATTATTGATTTAGATGAGGGAATTAAAAGTAACATTAGCAAATTTGCAGATGATACAAAGCTGGGTGAAAGGGTGAACTGTGAAGAGGATGCTATGAGGATGCAGGGTGATTTGGACAAGTTGGGTGAGTGGGCAGATGCATGGCAGATGCAGTATAATGTTGATACGTGGTAGACAAAACATGGGGGGGGGGGGGGGGGAAGAAGAAAGAAAGAGGTGGATCCAGAGGGCAGATGGAGAGCTGAGAAGGGGAGGAGAAAGTAGGGACTACCTGAAATTAGAGAAGTCAATGTTCATACCGCTGGGGTGCAAACTGCCCAAGCGAAATATGAGGTGCTGCTCCTCCAATTTACGGTGGTCCTCACTCTGGCCATGGAGGAGACCGAGGACAGAAAGGTCGGATTCGGAATGGGAGGGTGAGTTGAAGTGCTGAGCCACCGGGAGATCAGGTTGGTTATTGCGAACCGAGCGGAGATGTTCGGCGAAGCGAATCGCCAAGCCTACGCTTTGTCTCACCGATGTAGAGCAGCTGACATCTAGGGCAGCGGATGCAATAGATGAGGTTGGAGGAGGTGCAGGTGAACCTCTGCCGCACCTGGAACGACTGCTTGGGTCCTTGAATGAAGTCAAGGGGGGAGGTAAAGCGACAAGTGTAGCATTTCCTGTGGTTGCAAGGGAAAGTGCCAGGAGAGGGGGTGGTTCGGTTGGGAAGGGACGAATTGACCAGGGAGATACGGAGTGAGCGGTCTCTGCGGAAAGCAGACGGGGAGGAGATGGGAAGATGTGGCGAGTGGTGGGATCACATTGGAGGTGGCGAAAATTACGGAGGATTATTTGTTGTATGTGACGGCTGGTGGGGTGGAAGGTGAGGACAAGGGGGACTCTGCCCTTGTTACGAGTGGGGGGGATGGGGAGTGAGAGTAGAGTCACAGGGTATAGAAGAGACCCTGGTGAGACCCTCATCTATAGTAGAAGAGGAGAAGAAAGTTATTAAGGGTAAGGACCAGCTGCACTAGGCGGAGGAGAGTATCAGTAGACAGGGTACACAAAATTGCTGGGGAAACTCAGCGGGTGCAGCAGCAAAATTGCTGAGTTTCCCCAGCAATTTTGTGTACCTTCGATATTCCAGCATCTGCAGTTCCCTTTTGAACACATCAGTAGACAGGGATTGGTTGGTTCTCCAGTTGAGGAAGAAACGGAGGGATTTGAGACCCTCCTGGTGGGGGATGGAGGTGTAGAGTGACTGGACATCCATGGTGAAGATGAGGGAGTGGGGGCCTGGAAAATGGAAGTCCTGGAGTCGACGAAGCGCGTGTGATGTGTCTTGAACATAGTTAGGGAGGGATTTAACTCTCTATTTGCATACCAGAATGCTTTGCACAGAAGGAAATTATTATAACGCGTTTTCTCCGTGTTTCTTCTATCCTGATTTATAAATAACGTTATCATGTTGTTGGGTGGTGTTCTCACTGCTGGTGTGGTTTTGGTTATGAATGATTCTGCTCACCGTTACCGTAGAGAGGTAGGCGCAGAGTGAGGGGGAGGCGCAGACTGTTCTATTCAATACACTCTGGTTTCTCTTCAGATCGTATAAATCTTTCGCCTTTTACTAAAGATTTCCGTGGAGAGGAACACTCAGAGTTTTCACTAATTTTTTGATGCCCTGCTTCTGTGGGGCTTGTCATTAAACAAAAAATAGAAATAAATTGTTTCTTGAGATGGAGTGCTTGTGGATATTGTGATCTCAGCTAACAGTTGTGGGAACAGGTCTAAAACAGACCTTTCAGTGACTGATGTTCAAGGACACTCAGGTCTCGTTGTTCCACTGGTTTTTCCCCTTCCCCCTCGAACCATGTAACCGCAGCTCTTCCCCACCCACTATAGTCCTCATACCCCCTCCTTCCCCCCCAAGGCTGAGGCCACTCGCCAACTCTCAGACACCTCCTCCTACTTATCCTTGGACCATGACCCCACAGACGAGCACCAGGCCACTATCTCTGACTTCATCAACTCCGGCTCCCTGCCCACCCAAACCTCCAACCTCATCGTTCCCCAGCCCCACACGGCCCGATTTTACCTTCTCCCCAAAATCTACAAACCTGACTGTGGGTCCTGGCAGACCCATTGTTTCTGCCTGTTCGTGTCCTGCCGAGCTTATTTCTACATACCTCGACTCCATCCTATCCCCCCTGGTTAATTCCCTCCCTACCTATGTTCAAGACACATCACACGCTCTTCGTCGACTCCAGGACTTCCATTCTCTAGGCCCCCATCCCCTCATCTTCACCATGAATGTCCAGTCACTCTACATGTCCATCCCCCACCAGGAGGGTCTCAAAGCCCTCCGTTTCTTCCTCGACCGGAGAACCAACCAATCCCCGTCTACTGATACTCTCCTCCGCCTAGTGGAGCTGGTCCTTGCGCGTAATAACTTTTAATTTGACTCCTTCCATTTCCTCCAAATACAAGGCGTAGCTATGGGCACGCGCATGGGCCCCAGCTATGCCTGCCTCTTTGTTGGGTACGTCGAACAATCCTTGTTCGAGACGTACCGTGGCCCTATCCCCAAACTCTACCTCCGCTACATCGACGACTGCATTGGTGCTACCTCCTGCACCCACACACAACTCACTGACTTCATCCATTTCACCACTAACTTCCATCCGGCACTCAAATACTCCTGGACCATTTCCGACATTTCCCTGTAGGGACTCCATCCCCTACCCCCAATTCCTCCGTCTACGCCGCATCTGCATGTTGAAATCTCTCATAACCACCGTAGTATTACCTTTGTTACATGCTAATTTTAACTCCTGATGCAACTTGCACCTTATTTCCAGGTTAGTTTGGGGGCCTGTAGATAACTCCCTTTAGGTTCTTTTTACCCGTACAATTTCTCAGTTCTATCCACAATGACTCTACATCTTCTGACTCTATGTCACCCCTCGCAAGGGACTGAATTTCATTCCATACCAACAGAGCCACCCCACCTCCTCTGCCCACCTGTCTGTCTTTTCGATAGGATGTATGTAAAATGACTTGCTTGTCACACAAAGTGTTTTACTCGATAACTTTATTATAAGCACTACACACACTATGCACTAGCTGTCCGTGGTCATCACTGGAGCTAGAGAGAGAGCTGGAGGTGGGGAAGCTACAATTATACAAGAGACAATGGGGAGTGGTTAGTAGTGGTGAGGTCACTATGTTAAAGGAGCATGCACTGATCTACAATGTATACCCCTGAATATTCAGTTCCCAGCTCTGATCCTCTTACAGCCATGTCTCTGTAATTCCCACAACATCATACTCACCAATTTCTAATTGCGCCTCAAGCTCGTCCATTTTATTTCTTATACTTCACGCATTCATATATAACACTTTTAATTTGGTACTCACCTTCCCTCTCACACCGGTTCCTCTTTCACCTGACCTTACTCTCTTATCCCTTGAACTTTCCGTCTCATTAATTCTGGTCTTTCATAACTTTTCCTGTACTCTCTTCTCCTTTAACTCCACCCTTATACTCCCAATTTGTCAACTGCTCCTCCCCACTATTTAGTTTAAACCCACCCGTGTAGCACTAGCAAACCTGGCTGCAAGAATGTTGGTCCCCCTCCTTAACTTGTACATCTCAATAAGGTCACCTCTCAACCTCCTACACTCCAAAGAAAGCAATCTCAGCCCATCCAACGTCTCCCTGTAACTCAAGCTCAGGGAACATCCTGCTGATCTTCACACTTTCCAACTTAATGACATCTTTCCTGTAGTCGAGCGACAAGAACTGTAGTGAAGTCTCAGAGGTCTCCACAATCAAAAAGGCTGTAATTTGGTACTGACCTCCTCACCATCAAAGGGATTTACAGGAGGAGCTGCCTCAATAAGGCAGCAGCATCATCAAAGACCCACACCGTCTCCCATTTCATTCCTACCATCGGGAAGAAGGGGTTCAGGAGCAGCTTCTTCCTTACAACCTCCAAATAAGCTCCAAACGACATCGACTCAAGGTCATTGTATCTTACTGAAGGGTCCTGACCCAAAACACCCACTCTAGAGCTACACCAGCAAGTTCAGTTATTTGTGTACACATATACAACTTCATTTGACTTGGGATCTAAGAAATACCAAAGAGGACTTCAGAGATGTGTGCTCCTAGGAAGGTTGAAACCTGTAACCAAAGGGTTTAGTGTGAGGGGAGGGGTGAGCTCTTTAACACTGATCAGTCAGAAGTTCTTCTTCATGCCACAGATGTTGAACCAAAGCTGCACTGGACACATATTTGGAGCATGCAGGGATCAAGCAGAGTGGGGAAACAGACAGCGATATGTAGCCGAGACTGGCAGAGTCAGATCACAGATAGTCTGATCCCCTCCATTGCCAGAGTGAGACCACACGCAAACTGGAGGAACAGCACCTCATATTCCACTTAGGCAGCTTACAATGAAATGACGTTGAAATCTCCAATTTTAGGTAAGTAACCCAAACCCCCCTAACATACCTTTTCCTCCCCTTCTTTTTTCCGTGCCCCACCAGGTACTAATTTCTCCCCTTCATCTTCCACTGATATTCCTTCCTTTGGTCACAACTTTTCTATCATTATCTGACATTCTTTGTCTTTCCAACTTTGGCCTTTGTTCACCCATCTGCCCATTATTTCCTCCCCTCCGCACCTGTATCCACCAATCTATCATTTGCCAGGCGTTATCCTTCCCGTTATCCTTCCCCTCACCTCTTCTGCCTCACGACCACAATCGGCCTGAAAAAGGATCCCGACTTGAAATATTGCTTATCCATGTTCTTCTGAGAGGCTGCTTGGCCCGCTGAGTTGCTCCAGCACTTTGTGTACTTTTTTGTAAACCAGCATCTGCAGTTCTGTCAGAGATGACTTTACTGAACAAAGACACACAGTGCCCTCCATAATGTTTGGGACAAAGACCCATCATTTATTTATTTGCCTCTGTATTCCACAATTTGAGATTTGTAGTAGAAAAAAAATAACGTGGTTAAAGTGCACATTGTCAGATTTTATTAAAGGCCATTTTTATACATTTTGGTTTCACCATGTAGAAATTACACTGTGTTTATAGTCTCCCCCATTTCAGGGCACCATAATGTTTGGGACACATGGCTTCACAGGTGTTTGTGATTGTTCAGGTGTGTTTAAATGCCTCCTTAATGCAGATTATAAGAGAGCTCTCAGCACCTAGTCTTTCCTCCAGTCTTTCCATCACCTTTGGAACTTGTTAATCAAAAGGACCAAAGTTGTGCCAATGAAAGTCAAAGAAGCCATTATGAGACTGAGACACAAGAATAAAACTTTTAGAGCCAAACCTTAAGCTTACCAAAATCAACTGTTTGGAACATCATTCAGAAGAAAGAGAGCACTGGTGAGCTTACTAATCGCAAAGGGACTGGAAGGCCAAGGAAGACCTCCACAGCTGATGACAGAATAATTCTCTCCATAATAAAGACAAATCTCCAAACACCTGTCCGACAGATCAGATACTCTTCAGGAGTCAGGTGTGGATTTGTCAATGACCACGGTCCGCAGAAAACTTCATGAACAGAAATACAGAGGCTACACTGCAAGATGCAAACCACTGGTTAGCCGCAAAAATAGGATGGCCAGGTTACAATTTGCCAAGAAGCACTTAAAAGAGCAACCACAATTCTTGAAAAATGTCTTGTGGTCAGATGAGACGAAGATGAACTTATATCAGAGTGATGGCAAGAGCCATCCAAAAGTATGGAGGAGAGAAGGAACTGCCCAAGATCCAAAGCATACCACCTCATCTGTGAAACAAGATGGTGGGGGTGTAATGGCCTGGGCATGTATGGCCGCTGAAGGTACTGGCTCACTTATCCTCATTGATGATACAACTGCTGATGGTAGTAGCATAATGAATTCTGAAGTGTATAGACACATCCTATCTGCTCAAGTTCAAACAAATGTCCCAAAACTCATTGGCCGGCAGTTCATTCTACAGCAAGACAATGATCCCAAACATACTGTTAAAACAACAAAGGAGTTTTTCAAAGCTAAAAAATGGTCAAGTCAATCACCTGATCTGAACCCAATTGAGCATGCCTTTTATATGCTGAAGAGAAAACTGAAGGGGACTAGCCCCCAAAACAAGCATAAGCTAAAGATGGCTGCAATACAGACCTGGCAGAGCATCACCAAAGAAGACACCCAGCAACTGGTGATGTCCATGAATCGCAGACTTCAGCCATTGCATGCAAAGGAATGCAACAAAATACTAAACATGACTACTTTCATTTACATGACATTGCTGTGTCCCAAACATCATGGTGCCCTGAAATGGGGGGACCATGTGCAAACACTGCTGTAATTTCTACATGGTGAAACCAAAATGTATAAAAATGGCTTTATTAAAATCTGACAATGTGCACTTTAACCACATGTGGTTTTTTACTATTACAAATCTCAAATTGTGGAGGGCAGAGGCAAATAAATAAATGATGGGTCTTTGTCCCAAACATTATGGACGTCCCAATTTCTGCAAGCTCACGAGAATCTCAAAAATTAAAACCTCTAAATAAAGTTAGAATTGCAATTCTTCGATCCTGCAGCTGATTTTGTCAGTCACATACACTTCTCATGGGGGGTCAACATCTTTTGACTGACAAGACCATGAGGCAGCAGCTGAATGAGACCATTTGGCCCAGAGTCTACTCTGCCATTCGATCACTCTATCTTTCCCTCTCATTCTCCCCCCTTCCCACTGTAACCCTTGATTCTGTCCTGTACACCTTAATGACTCTAGGTAGTCACCGAGAAAACCAGTGAGGGAGACAATATGGAGCTGCGGGTAGAGCCTCTGCCTCAGCGCCAGAGACCCGGGTTCGATCCCAACCTCAGGTGCTGTCTGTCTGGAGCTTGCACCTTCTCACTGTGACAGCGTGGGTGTTCTCCCACATCCCAAAGACATGCGAGTTTGTAGGTCAATTGGCCTCAGTAAACTACCCCTAGTGTGTAGTGAGTGGATGAGAATGTGGAATAACATAGAACTAGTATGAACAGGTGATCGATGGTATTTTCACGGACTGTAGGCCATAAAGCCCATTTCCATGCTGTGTCTCTAAATTACACTAAATATCCTGCATTTTAGATGAGAATTGAAGGAAAATTGATACCAAACTTTAATGGTTAAATGGTATCCACAAACAGTGTTACAGTTGCAGATTCAATACTAAAATGCATTTACCAATGTCGTAAAAGAAAATCCAAGCAATCCCTTGCGTACAAAAGAAACCAAAAACATTACTTTACAAAATGAGGGGGTACTGAAACCAACATCAGGTGTGAAAAACAGAAGAATTTCTTTGGATCTACAGCATCCAGTGGTTGTTCTACAGAAGCGAAAGAAATGCGATCCGTTGGTCATTCAGACCCTCTGCTCTTTCCATTCCCCTTATATAAGATCAGCAACTGGAAAAGAAACAAATAGAGAATGTTAACATATTCATGTTAATTTGGCATAATCTGAACTCGACCAACACATTCCATTCAAAATCTGCGGCATAAAACTTAATATCTTCTGAAAAATGCCTCCAAAGAAAACTGGAGCCTTCACTGTATTAACATATAGCCTTCAACTTTAAACAAGGGCACAACGTGCTGGAGTAACTTAGCAGGTCAGGCAGCATCATTGGAGAACATAGAGCAGCCTATTCATTCCCTTCACAGGTGCTGTCTGACCCACTAAGTTATTCCAGCACTTTGTCTTTTTTTGTGAACTAGCATCTGCAGTTCTGTGCATTTAGCTTTACTTTAGACTTCAAAGATACAGAGTGGGAACAGGCCCTTCGTCCCACTGAGTCCGCGCCGACCGGTGATCACCCCGTACACTAACAGTATCATACACACTAGGGACAATATAGTCAGGTAGTCAGGATCGAACCCGGGTCTCTGGCGCTGTAAGGCAGCACCTCTACCACTGTGCCACCCAAATTTTATTCACTGAGGGATTGACTTGCATTAAAGTTATCTCAAAGGATCCCTGGATGAAGACACTGGCAGATGAAAGGTTCAGCTTATACACGGTGGAGTTTTGTGGAACGATAAGTGATTATTTTGAACCTCAAGACTCAGAGGGAACTTGACTGGGTGAATGTGGTGAGGATGTTACATTTCAAACAGAGTTGAGGAGGAGTGCAGTGAATCTTTGGAATTCTTCATCCTAGGGAGCTGTGGAAGGTAAACGATAGATAGAATGATTTGTGGATTCCAAGAGCAGAAGTTACAGGGAAGTGAAGTAGAAGCAAAATTATATCAACCAAAGTGTCAGAAGAAGGTCGAAGGATTCACTCCTTCTAGACTTAACATTATTTATGGCTTAATACGGTGCAAGTGGGTAAAAGGTAACTGGCGGCGCCACCCGGTGGCACTGACAGCGATGGCAGCCTCACCAATGGTCTGTCCGTCTTTTTTGTTATTTTTAATGCGTTTTTAAAAGTTTGTGTTAATGTTCCCTGGTGTATTTTATGTGGGGGGTGGGTCGGGGGAAACTTTTTTTCAATCTCTTCCCTGCCGGAGATGCGATTTTCCGGATCGTATCTCCGGTCGCTCTGCGGCCTAACATCATGGAGCTGGAGGCCTTGCTCGAGACTGACATTGAGCCCCATCGCAGGGCCGTGGACTTACCATCGGAGCCTGCGATCCCTTGCCTGGGATCGACGTGCCATTGGATTTCAACATCGAGGAGCTCGCAGTCTCGGGTAGAGATTTATGTCGGGACGTTCGCATGAGGTTCGACCAGCCCCAACCCGGGGTCCGATCGCCCGGCGCGGGGAGCTGAGATCCCCCCGATGCGGGAGCTTAATTGACTTGACACGGAGGGCCTGAACGCCAGGCTACAGGAGCCAAGATCTTCCCTGTCAACGGAAGGCTCGAGGCCTCCGATCGCGGGAGAACAAAGAAGGAAAGAGATTGAACTTTTTTTTCACCTTCCATCACAGTGAGGAATATGGAGGAGTCACTGTGGTGGATGTTTATGTTAAAATTGATTTAGAGTGTCTTGTTGCTTTTTATTGGTATGACTGTATGGCAAATCAAATTCCTCGCATGCTGCAAAACGTACTTGGCTAATAAAGCATGATTATGATTATCATTATGAACATCAAGGGGTACTGTCACCCGTGTTTGTCCTTGCATTTTATCAGCTCAGTTAGGAGCATAATACAGTGAGCATCGCTCGTTCTGACTGAAATTGACAATGGTAAAACAACCAGTCAGAACCATTTCCCTAGATGGAAATATCAAAGTTCAGAGGGAATAGCTGTATGATGAGAGGGGCACAGTTTAAAGCAGGTGCGCAGGCAAAGTCTTTTTTAACTGACAGGGGGTGGTGGAGGCAGATATGATAGTGGCGTTTAAGACTTTTGTGGGCTGAAGGGCCTGTTTCTGTACTGTTCTATGATGTATCAACACTACCCAAGGCCTCCCATGGTCTGGTGCTTGTATTCCACAGGCCATGTTCAATGGGGAATTTAGTGCAAGCTAACGGATCCCAGTTTACTATTGATGCCATTAATTTATTATTAGTGCTGATAAAACAGTTCAGTTGCTAGCCGTTGGTTGACAATTTGCCCAATAACTATGACTCCAGCATCTGCGACTCCTTGTGTGTCTGTAACTGTGACTCCAGCCTTGCCCAGCCTCTGTCTGACAGACAGCCAGCCGTGAGGGATTGTGACCAGGGCTCACCGTTCATGGGCATCTCATCGATCTGCGTGGAGTAGTACTGTTCAATATCCCGCAGAATACGGATGTCGTCGTTCTTCACAAAGTTGATGGCCACGCCTTTGCGGCCGTAACGACCAGATCGGCCGATCCTGCAACAGAAAGAAACAGCATGGGCCAGTGCTGGAGGGATGGGGGAGGGAGAGATGTCAACCCCTCCACCCCCCCACTGAGGCTGCATGCAGGGACATTCTCCAAGTAAAGCTGATTGTTACAATAAACACTCCTCTGATCTCTTAGCATTTCCCAACACAGAACAATACAGCATGGAAACATGCCCTTTGGTTAGTCCCACCTGCCCGCATTTGGCCCACATCCCGCTAAACCTTTCCTATCCATGTACCTATCCAAAAGTCTTTTAAATGTTATTATAGTACCTGCTTCAACTACCTCCTCTGGCAGCTCATTCCATATGCCCACAACCCTCTGTGTGGAAAAAGTTGCCTCTCAGATTTCTATTAAACCCTTTCCCTTGAACTTATGTCGTCTGGTTCTTGATTCCCCTACCCCCCAAAAAAAGACATTTACCCAACCTATTCCCTTCATGATTTTACACACCTCTATAACATCACCCTTCAGCCTCCTACACTCCAAGGTATAAAAACCTAGTCTGCTCAACCACTCCCTATAGCTCAGGTCCTCGAGTCCTGGCAACATTCTCAAACTTGAATGTTTTATCTTCAGTCAAGTCGTTTACTTACTTTGTATTTTAATACAGTATTTCTTTAAAATAAATTGGCTGTAAATACAGATTGTTTGAAACACACAACCAGGGAAATAATTATCAGGTGGTGCTTGGATACTCTGAATTTCAACATAAGCATCGTGGCAGGAGATTGTGATGCTGCGGTACAAGTGGTTGGTGAGACCACACCAGGAGCACCGTGTGAAGTCCTGGTCACCCAGCTACAGGAAGGATGCCGTCAAGTTGGAAAGGGAGCACAAGAGATTCACCCGGACGTTACCTGGGCTTGAGTTAATGGGAGAGGTAGGATAGACTGGGACTTTTTTCGTTGAAGCGTAGGAGGCTGAGGGGTGATCTTATTGAGGTTTATAAGATCATGAGGGGCATGGATATCATCATCATCAGCCTTTTTCCCAGGATAGAAGATTCTAAAACTAGAGCCACAGGCTTATGGTGAGAGGGAAGAGATTTAAGAGGGACTTCATGGGCAACTTTTTCCACTTAGAGGGTAGTCCTTATTGGAATGTGCTGCCAGAGGAAGCTATAAGCGAAAATAATTCGGACTTTTAAGACATTTGAACAGATATATTGTCAGGACAGGTTTATAAACCATATACAGGCAAATGGGCTGAGCCCAGTGTGCCAACTTGGTTGGCATGGACAAGGTGGGCCAAATACCCTGTTTTTATGCAGTACTGCTCTACGAACCTGATGCAACTTCACACATGAACTGGATTATAAAGAGAACCAGGACCATGAAGACCATGGGCTTGTGGCGTTGTGAGGCTCGGCGCAGTGCAGCCCCTGGCGATTACCTGTGGATGTAGAGCTCTCTGTTGTTGGGTAGGTCGTAGTTTATGATCAGCGACACCTGGGGAACGTCCAACCCTCTGGCCCAGACGTCTGTGGAAATGAGCACCCGGCTGGAAAACAGAGAGGAGAGGACACAGGCAGTAGCTGTACACCATCTCAGGCACTGGAAATTGCTAGCCGAGGGGTGGGAACCCTCTGCATTACCCACCTGGCACCAGAGCGGAACTCCTTCATGATGGACTCCCTTTCCTTCTGCGGCATGTCGCCGTGCATGGAGGACACCGTGAAGTTGGCCTCTCGCATTTTCTCAGTCAGCCAGTCGACCTGCGGTAAAGACACGGCCACTGAAAACAGCTGGCTGTTTACCTTCGCTTTGAGCCGGGCAATTCTGAACCCCAATGAGCACTTGCAAGCAAAATACAGGTCCACCCTCAATTTTCCAGCAACTGGTGGTGTGCCCTCCGTTAATCCAGACAACCTTCCCCCACCCCCCCCGAAAATGTAGCGCCTAGGCCTGGTGAGGCGGCCGATCGCGACCTCTGAATGTCTTTAATGCAGAGTAGGGAAATGAAGAACCAGAGGACATAGGTTTGAGGTGATGGGGGAAGATTTAAGAGAAACCCAAGGGGCAACCTTTTCACTCACAATGTGGTGGGCGTATGGAATGACTACCAGAGGATAGTTGAAGCAGGAACTATAACAGCATAAAAAGACATTTGGGCGGCTACATGAATAGGGAAGGTTTAGAGGGACATGGATCCAACTGCATGCAAATGGGACTGACACGAATGGAGCAAGTTGATTGGCATGGACGAGTTGGGTCAAAGGGCCTGTTTCTGTGCTGTGTGACTTCTTCCTGTTATATTGTGACAGGGAACAAACAAATTCCAGAGTCCATGCTGGCGATCATAATAAATACAGATCTGAGAGGCAATAGTGTTTACTTCCTGTGTGCCCTTGAGATGAATCAAAAATATGTTGTTTCTCATTTTCAAAATGCGTAAAAGGAATTGATGATAAGCTGTGGCTACAATGTATAATTCCGCAGTGGTGGAGAAGGAACGTTCCTGTACCTTCCGCTTGGTGTTGCAGAAGATGACAGCCTGGGTAATGGTCAGCGTGTCGTAAAGATCGCACAGGGTATCAAATTTCCACTCCTCCCTTTCAACTGCCACAAAGAACTGTTTGATTCCTTCCAAGGTCAACTCATCACTGCGGGCAAAACATAGTCACATTAAAACTCGTCCATGCCGATCAAGAAGCCCCCATTTAAACTAGACCCACACCGGCCATTCCTTCTTGCCGGCGGAAGGTTCAGAAGCTTGAAAACTCGCACCACCAGGGTCAGGAATAACTCCTTCCCCTGTTATCAGGCTTCTGAACAGTTCTTCCATAAGCATGGTCACCATCCGATTCTCCTCTACCCCATTGCGGACATTGGACTTTGTCTCTGGAACTGGTGTGTTACAATGCTGACAACTATATTCTGCACTCTGTATCTTCCCCTTTGCTCTACCTATTGTACTTGAGTTTGAACTCAATTTGGAGAGCATGCAAAACTTTGGTGCATGCGACAATAATAAACCTAATCCTAAAACAGCAGGCATCTGAATTGTCCCTGTGAATACATTTTAAGCTATCATTGGAAATAGGTCAATTTCTGATCTACAGGTCAGTCTGCTAGTGTAAAACCTCTTCAATACCAGTAATACTTTGCATACAATCATATATATGAAATGTCTATATTTCTATTTCTACAATACTAACCCCAAAGCATCAAGAGAACAAAATGGGAAACGGATCTGTCAGAATGTAAATAGAGTCAGAGAGTCAAAGTG
Source organism: Amblyraja radiata (assembly GCF_010909765.2). Lineage (NCBI taxonomy): Eukaryota > Metazoa > Chordata > Chondrichthyes > Rajiformes > Rajidae > Amblyraja > Amblyraja radiata. The sequence goes on from NC_045963.1 coordinate 46,399,796, forward strand.
TGAAACCCTGTTCTGCTTGCAATACAGGTAAAACAAACCATACGAGTATGAAGAGAGAGGAAACAGTGCAGAATATAGTTTTATGCTACTGAGAAAACAAAAAGTGCAAAAGCTGCAACAAGGTAGGTTGGCAGACTGGGCTTTGAGAGGTCCATACCGACCAAGATACCACATCTACACTAGTCCCATCTGCCCTTGTTTGGCCCATATCCCTCTAACCTTTGCTAACCATGTACCTGTCCAAGTGTATTTTGAATGCCGTTTTAGTACCTGCCTAAACTACCTCTTCTGGCATATAGACACAAAGTTCTGAAGTAACTCAGTGGGCCAGGCAGCATCTCTGGAGAAAAGGAATAGGTGGCTTTTCGAGTTGGGGGCTCTTTTTCAGACTGCTTCCACTTCTCTGGCAGCTCATTCCATATGCCCACCAGTCTGTGTGGAAAAAGTTGCTCCTCAGGTTCCTATTAAATCTTTCCCCTCTCACATTAAACCCACGTCCTCTGGTTCTTGATTCCCCCACCCTGGAAAAAAAGGCTGTGCATTGATCCTATCTATTTCCTTCATGATTTTATACATCTCTGTAAGATCACCCCTCAGCCTTCCTCCTAGGAATAAAGTCCTAGCCTGTCCTTGTAAATCTTCTCTGCATCTTTTCATGCTTAAATGGAACCAAAACAGACTTTGGGAATAATGCCACCACTTAGTGCCTGAACAGCTGATTTTTTTTTTGGTTTCGTTTATCAGTTCAGTTTAGTCTGGTTTATTCTCATGTGTACCAAAGTACAGTGAAAAGCTGTATTGTTGCATGCTATCCAGTCAGTGGAAAGACTATACATAATTACCATCAAACTGTCCACAGTGCACAGATACAGGATAAAGGGAATAACATTTAGTGCAAGATAAATTGCTGTAAAGTCCAATTAAAGGTTGTCCCGTACACCTCAATCAGGCCACCTCCCAGCCTCCTACATTCCAAAGGAAAAAGTCTCAGCCTATCCAACCTCTCCCTATGTTGAAATGACACAAACAACACTATGAGCTTCTGAGGCAAACAGGGAGACACGTACCGTTTGACCAAGATTCGGATGGGGTCGGTCATGAACTTGTTGGTCATTTCCAGGATCTCGTGGGGAAGGGTGGCGCTGATGAGAATCACCTGCGTGGCCGGCGGCAAGTACCTGTACACGTCATAGATCTGCTCCTTAAAACCTGCAGGTGGGAAACCAAGCTACATGGTGCCGTCAGACACACAACACCCACCGCCCACACCGCATCTCAAATACAATCCTTGACGCTAGTCACAGTCACAATTCAGCACTAAATCAGTAGCCTTCCACAGATGTGTTGATTTAAAACAACGATTCAAACAGTTTTAGTCTTAGGACTCGTGAAACAACTGGTCAGACGATGGAAAATGGGAAGCCATACTGCTTACAATTTCTCTGCAATTCCACTACTTGTTTCAGGTACAATATATAAAATTACTGAGCTGGAGGAACTCAGCGGGTCAGGCAGCATCTGTGGAGGCAATGTACAGATGACGTTTCTGGTCAGAACCCTTCTTCATCTAACCCTAACCATCAGTCTGAAGAAGGGCCCCGACCTGAAACATCAGCCATCTGCAGTTCCTTGTGTCTTCGTAGAGCCAGCTGATTCTGCATTTCCTGATCTTGACACAAATTTGTAAGCGATGCCCCATGGTCTGGTTTCTACCCCCTCCCCCAGATGTTGTAAAATATTTCCTCATGATCATCCTCCAGATTTCCGTTAAAAATGTAAAAGCTTTAGCTGTAACACCTCTTCTACTTCTTCACCGAAAGGAATACTTCTACACACTGATTGAACCTGGTCGCAGAATTTAGCGAGCAGTTACCTTTGTTCAGCATCTCATCTGCTTCATCCAGAACCAACATTTTGATGGCACGAGTCCTCAAACTCCGTCTCCGTATCATATCTGTGAAATAAAACCTACAATTAAAGTCCCTTCCATGTGACCTCTGAAGTTATTGTCAGTCATGCAGTTTGGAGTAGAAGCTCAGCAAAGGTTAAAGTCTTGGAAGACTGCCGGCCTGCTCCTGTCATTTGATAAGAACATAGAACAGTACAGCACAGTACCAGGCCCTTCAGCCCACAATGTCTGTGCTGAACTTCAGGCCAAGTTAAACTAATCTCCTTTGTCTGCACATGATCCATATCCTTCCATTCCCTGCAGGTCCATGTGCATTCAGAAAGTATTCAGACCCCTTCACTTTTTCCACATTTTGTTACATTACAGTCTTATTCTAAAATGGATTACATTCATTTTTTTAATCATCAATCTAGCCACAATACCCCATAATAAAAAAGCAAAAACAAGTGCTTAGAAATTTTTGCAAAGTAATTAAAAAGAAATAACTGAAATATCACATTTACATAAGTATTCAGACCCTTTACTCAGTACTTTGTTGAGGCACCTTTGGCAGCGATAACAGCCTCAAGTCTTCTTGGGTATGATGCTACAAGCTTGGCACACCTGTATTTGGGTAATTTCTCCCATTCTTCTCTGCAGATCCTCTCAAGCTCTGTCAGGTTGGATGGGGAACATCAATGCACAGCTATTTTCTATCTCCAGAGATGTTCGATCGGGTTCAAGTCCGGGCTCTAGCTGGGCCACTCAAGGACATTCAGAGACTTGTCATGAAGCCACTCCTGTGTTGTCTTGGCTGTGTGCTTAGGGACGTTGTCCTGTTGGAAGGTGAACCTCCGCCCCAGTCTGAGGTCCTGCACGCTCTGGAGCAGGTTTTCATCAAGGATCTCTCTGCACTTTGCTCCGTTCATCTTTCCCTTGATCCTGACTAGTCTCCCAGTTCCTGCCACTGAAAAACATCCCCACAGCATGATGCTGCCACCACCATGCTTCACGTGATGAGCAGTGCTTGTTGTCCTCCAGAAGCGATGCTTGGCATTCAGGCCAATCTTGGTTTCATCAGACCAGAGAATCTTGTTTCTCATGGTCTGAGAGTCCTTTAGGTGCCTTTTGGCAAACTCCAAGCGGGCTGTCATGTGCCTTTTACTGAGGAGTGGCTTCCGTCTGGCCACTCTGCCATAAAGGCCTGATTGGTGGAGTGCTGCAGATATAGTTGTGCTTCTGGAAGGTTCTCCCATCTCCAAAGAGGAATTCTGGAGTTCTGTCAGAGTGGCCATCGGGTTCTTGGTCACTTCCCTGTCACCTCCGTTTGCTCAGTTTGGCCGGGCGACCAGCTCTATGAAGAGTCCTGGTGGTACCAAAGTTCTTCCATTTAAGAATGACGGAGGCCACTGTACTCTTCGGGACCTGCAATGCTGCAGAAATTGTTTTATACCCTTCCCCAGATCTGTGTCTTGACACAATCCTGTCTCGGAGGTCTGCGGACAATTCCTTCGTTGTCATTACTTGGTTTTTGCTCTGACATGCAGTCAACTGTGGGACCTTATATAGACAGGTGTGTGCCTTTCCAAATCATGTCCAATCAATTGAATTTACCACTGGTGGACTCCAATCAAGTTGTACAAACATCTCAAGGATAATCAAAGGAAACAGGATGAACCTAAGCTCAATTTTGAGTGTCACCGCAAAGGGTCAGAATACTTACGTAAATGTGATATTTCAGTTATTTCTCTTTAATTACTTTGCAAACATTTCTAAACTTCTCGATTCTTCATTCTGGGGTATTGTGTGTAGGTTAACGACAAAAAAAAAGAATTTAATACATTCTAAAATAAGGCTGTAACGTAACAAAATGTGGAAAAAGTGAAGGGGTCTGAATACTTTCTGAATGCACTGTATCTAAAAGCCTTTTAAACACTATTGTATCTGGCTTCACCACCACCACCACCCAGCAGTGTGTTCCCGGCCCCCGCCATATAAAAATCTTGCCCCACACATCTTTAAACTTTGCCCCTCTTACCTCAAAGCTATGTGCTCTTGTATTTAATACTTGCACCATGGAGAAGGGTGGGAAAATACTGGAGTGATTCATTGAGATTGCCAAAACTGACCATGTGCAAGGGGTAAATACAGTATTTACCTAGTTAAGGTATTAAGGTTAAAATGCAGACCGGCAAACTTGTTTAAAAGGAATTAAATGTGTGATGATTAAAAATAAATGGCTAAAACGGGTTCCTTACCGAATACACGGCCCGGAGTCCCAGCAACTACATGCTGCCCGTAGTCCAACTTCCGGATATCTTCTCCAACGTTGGTCCCTCCGATACAAGCGTGGCACTGTACGTTCATGTAGTCACCGAGGGCGAGCAGCACCTGACCAACACACACACACACACAGTAGGTTCATGTATTCACCCGGAGCGAGGGTACATGACCAACATACACACACACAGTAGGTTCATGTATTCACCCAGAGCGAGGGTACATGACCAACATACACACTGCACGTTCATGTAGTCACCGAGGGTGAGGGTACCTCACCAATACACACACACAGTAGGTTGATGTAGTCAGCCAGAGCGAGGGAGGTGACCAACGCACACACAACACACTGAAATGGCACAGTATCTTAAAAAGTTGCTAATTAAGATATTGAGAAAGTTGAGATTCACAAAGTGCGGATTGTCTTCCTCATCCGATTCCAGAAAACTTCCACAAAGCTTTAAATAGTAAGAATGAGGAATGGCAGATCTTAGGAATAAAAAAAAGGACACAAAGTGTCGGAGTAACTTAGCGGGTTCGGCAACATCTCTGGTGAACATGGATAGGTGATGTTTTTGGTCGGGACCCTTCTTCAGACAGGATCTCAATCCAAAGTGCTGTCCGATCAGCTGAGTTACACCAGCACTTTTTGTTTAAGAAAGAACTGCAGATGCTGGAAAAATCGAAGGTAGACAAAAATGCTGGAGAAACTCAGCGGGTGAGGCAGCATCTATGGAGCGACGGTCTGAAGAAGGGTCTCGACCCGAAACGTCACCGACTCCTTCGCTCCATAGATGTTGCCTCACCCGCTGAGTTTCTCCAGCATTTTTGTCTACCAGCACTTTTTGTAACCTGTATCTGCAGTTCCTCATGTCTAGATCTTAGGAATATTGCAGGGAAGAGCAAGACTGCTCTCTACGTACCCCAACCAGCTTACAGCATAAAGTAATCCATCCTGATCTCATTCGGACATCTTGGAGATTTTGGAAGATATTATATGAATGGAAGCTATCTGAAGATATGAACAGACATTGGTTGGCAGGGTCATTACTTCCAATTTCCAATTTAAGAATTAAGGTGTTAATTACTCACTAGATATGTTGTGATATCTTACTTGCGCTTTGCTTTTAAAGACACCTCTTAAGTCTAGATAGGTAGATGTCAGTTCAATCATGTTTAACAAGACACCATGACAATGCACAATGATTCTTAGTGAAAGCTATCAGATGAGCAGCTTCTCAAAATGCTTCCGTTCATCTAGAACGTAATCCGTCACTGAGCCTCCAGTTATATTGATTGAAACATACAGCATGGAAACAGGCCCTTCAGCCCACTGAGTCCATGCTGACCATCGATCACCCGGTCACACTAGTTCTGTAATCCCATTTTCACATCCACTTCCTACACACTAAGGGGCAATTTACAGAAGCCAATTAACCAACAAACACGTGGGAGCGAAGCGGAGCACCCAGTTACAGGGACTGTGTAGGAAGAAATCAAATATTTCACAGGGTGGAAGATTGCAACCTTCACGTGGTCCGCCCTGTTTCATAGAAACATAGAAAATAGGTGACGGAGTAGGTCATTCGGCCCCTCGAGCCTGCACCGCCATTCAATATGATCATGGCTGATCATCCAACTCGGCTGATCATTTCGACTAATGTAATCAACTCGACGTGCACAACCAGAAGATCAAATAGAACAAGTTGTCCTACAACTTTAGGCTGTGCACGCCACACAAAAGAAGAAGAAATATTTCACGTTGTTTTATGGCAAAAAGTGGTGAACACTGCCCAGTCCATCACCGGCTCTGACTTCCCCACCATCAAAGGGATTTATCGGAGTCGCTGCCTCAAAAAGGCAGCCAGCATCATCAGAGACCCACACCATCCTGGCCTTATACTCATTTCACCATTGCCATCGGGAAGAAGGTACAGGAGCCTGAAAACCTTAACGTTTAGGTTCAGGAACAGCTTCTTCCCTACAGCCATCAGGCTATTAAATACTACAGCCTCATATAGGCTCTGAACTACAATAGACTATCATTATTATTGTTGCACTATTTTGTTTGTTTTTTGAGGTGTGTGTGTGTGTATGTATATGGGTATGTTGTGAGTATGTGTGTATGCACACACACACTGAGCTTTTCTTTTCCCTCTCTCTTTTGTCATATCATACTATGTTTGCATATTCTGTTGCGCTGCAGCAAGTAAGAATTTCATTGTTCTACCTGGGACATATGACAATAAAACACTCTTGACTTTTGAAGAAAGCCTGCCTTGTAAAAACTGGAGTCCTTACCTTCTGTATCTGCCCTGCCAGCTCCCGTGTTGGCGCCAGTATGAGAGCCTGGGTCTCACGAACCTAGGTTGAAAAAAAGTGCTTTAAAGAGAGAAGCAATCAACATTCCACTATGAACTGCAAAATGGCCCTTATTAATCCCACATTACTACTGAAATAAATCTTAGCAAGTCATATCCTTAATTATTCCCTGTACGCAATTTTGAAATATAATTGGTTTACTAAAAATATAGTTAAATCCAGCTATTAGTGTGTATTAAGGAAAGACACATAGTGCTGGAGTAAGTCAGCAGGTCAGGCAACATCTCTGGAGAACAGGGATAGGTAACATTTCGAGTCGGGGCGCTTCTTCAACCCAATCCAAAACGTCACCTATCCATGTTCTCCAGAGATGCTGCCTGGCCCGCTGAGTTATTTCAGCATTTTGTGTCTAATCTTGGTAAAACAGTATCCACAATTACTTGTTTCTACTATTAGGTGCCTTACCTGAATGTCCAGGCATTGTAACACTGACACACAGAAAGTTGCTGTCTTCCCTGTTCCGGACTGGGATCTGGGGAGAAAATATCAACAGATTAAATATCAACACATCAATCTGAACAATGTGTAGTTACACAACTTGAGCGAGAGATACTTACTGAGCAATGACATCTCTTCCTTTAATTATTTGCTTAATGGCCCTTTGCTGAATAGCCGATGGCTTCTCAAAGCCTACAAGCAGAAAAACATTGTTTTATATTACACTGGACAATTCTCATAAAATCATTTTGCAATAAAATACGACACGTGTTTTCTGTGGTGCAAGGGAGGGAAAAGGGTGTACGTCACTAATAGCAACTAGGTACATGTGATGATAAAGTATCAACAGCACACTCAGGGCAAACTGTTATTTTATAACAACCACTACAGAGGTGAGGATTAACTTATTAGTAGATGTGAGGGATAACATTATTAAATTCATACCCGCCCACCTTTGAGCCACATATTAAGATAAGAATTTCTGGTACGTCAAGTGTGTTTAACCATCATAGGTACTGGTAACAGAACAATGAAATTCTTACTTGAAGCTTAACAGGCCCATTAATGCAACAATACACAGATAATACACAATAATCAGCATTATCATAAATTAATAATCATAATACTGGGAAACTATAATAGTGCCAAACCATAGGCTGTATTGCAACCAAAGACACAGTCTACATGTAATCTAAGCCTGCTGCTAAACATGCCAAGCTTCAGTGGCTGATGAGTTGGCCCATTGGTGACCAACAGTGGGTTTGGAGAACAAGCAGCACAATGGTGCAGTGATGGATCTGCTACCTCAGATCCAAAAACCCAGGTTCCACCCTGAACTTGGGTGCCATGGTCAAGTCTGTACGGAGGCTCCCTCGATGACTGTGACACCACAGGTCATATCTTGGTATCATTCAATGAAGACACAAGAAACTGCAGATGCATGTTTACAAAATAAAATAAAATAAATGCCGAAGGAACTCAGCGAGTCATCCAGCAACCGTGGCGAGAATGGACAGGCGATGTTTCGGTTCGGGACCCTTCTTCAAACTAATGGAGTAGGGGGAGAGAGCTGGAAAAGAGAGGTGGAGACAGGACAAAGCTTGACAAATTATAGGTGGATACAGGTGGTGGGGTGATTGGCAGATGGGTGGAGTAAGTGACAAGGAGACAAAAGGTTGTTAGCTAAGGTGTGAAGAGGAGGAGTGAAATGTAAAGGAGGGAGGAATATTAGTGGAAGGGAAGAGGGTAGAAAAGCTATGGGATAGTGGGGGAGATGTGTGTGTACTGAGTTGGGGAGGGTATTACTTAAGAGCCCTAGAGTGATACAGTGTGGAAACAGGCCCTTCGGCCCAACTTGCCCACACCGGCCAACAATGTCCCAGCTACACTAGTCCCACTTGCTGTGCTTGGTCCATATCCCTCCAAACCTGTCCTATCCATGTACCTGTCTAAATGTTTCTTAAACGATGGGATAGTCCCAGCCTCAATTAACTCCTCTGGCTGCTTGTTCCATACAGCCACCACCCGTTGTGTGTAAAAGTTACCCCTCGGATTCCTATTAAATCTTTTCTCCTTCACCTTGAACCTAAATCCTCTGGTCCTCGATTCCCCTACTCTGGGCAAAAGACTCTGGGCATCTACAGGGATCGAAATTAACGGTTGCCCGGGTGCCAACGGCCACCTAAAGTCCCGGTGGGCAACCTAAAAGCCGTGCCATTTTGCCCGGCTTGGTACGCACCCGGGACACCTATCGTTCAACTCTGAGCGGGCCCCCCTCTCTATCTCTGTCACTCTCCGCCATCCGTATCCATGTTCGGGCCGCCGGTTCTCCGATCTCCGCCCGCTCCTCATCCGCTGGCAGTCGGACGCCTTGCACATGTGCACTGCCACGGCCTGCACACCCTCCCCTGCACCCGCGCGCAACCACGGCCAGCACATTATCGGCCGTCCTGCACATGCTCACTGCCACGGCAACTGGTCGGTGCCGGGCACTTTCTCCCTCCTTTTGCATTGTGGGAGATCTGGCCACCATTGCTGTCCGGTCGCCGCCTCGCCACGACCACTGAAAACCAACACAGAATCACCCCCTGGAGCTGGAATAACTCCCTGGAGTAACTCTTGCTTCTTGGTTTCCTGGTCCTCCAAACATATTCCAAATGGAATTTAAACTGGAGTGGACCCTCTACCACCAAACTCTGAAAATAACAGCCTATTGCACTTTATCTGTTTATTTATTGTGTGTATATAGGGTCTATGGTATATAGACACACTGAACTTTTATCTCCTGTTCTGTATTATGTTTACATATTCTGTTGTGCTGCAGCAAGCAAGAATATAATTGTCCTATCTGGGACACATGACAATAAAACTCTCTTGACTTGGACTTAAGCAAAAAAGGATTTTGGGGAAAAAAGAGCTACCTTAAATTTAATTGCCTCTGGTTGGATAATTATGGTAGGGTGAAGACTATTCCATGCTTTAGTTGTGCGGGGGAACTCCATGGAGCAGCCAGCATCTCTGGATAGAAGAAATTGGGCGACATTTCGGGTAGAGACCCTTCTTTAGATTTCCTCTGGTTTTAGTGTTTTAGTTTAATTTAAAGATACAGCTTGGAAACAGGCCCTTCGGCCCACCGAGTCCATGCCGACCATCGATCACCCGTACACTAGTTCTATCCCACACATTAGTGACCAAGTCAAGAGTCAAGAGTGTTTTATTCTCTCACATCCCAGTTAGAACAATGAAATCCTTACTTGCAGCAGCACAACAGAATATGTAAACATAGTACTCTGTAAACAGGGCTCAAAATTAACGGTAGCCCGGGTGCCACTGACCACTCAAAGCGCCGCCGGGCAACCTAAATACCGAGCCATTTTGACCGGCATGGCAACCAGATACTGGTTTGTACCGAAGACAGACACAAAAAACTGGAATAACTCCGCGGGTCAGGCAGCATCTCTGGAGAAAAGGAACGCGACGTTTTGTGTCGGCGGTGACGGCAGTATTGCGTGGGAAAGATACTAGGTGCGGGGTGAGGAAGGGTAGGAGCGAATGACGGGTCCCTAACAGCGGCTCCATCTCCTCCTCCTCCCGCCCGCCCTGATAGCGGCCGCTGCTTACAAACCCGCTAACGGCGCTTTCAATACAAACTCTCCCGCACGCCGAGGCAGTGCGGGAGGGTTTGTATTGAGAGCGCCGTTAGCGGGTTTGCATCACTATAAATTCCATCAACCATTCCTCAGCCCATATGGCCATTCGATCCGGATCCTGCTGCAATCTTTCACAACCATCTTCACTACTTGAAATTGGAGAATTCAATATTCATACTATTGGGTCGTATGCTATCCAAGTGGAAAGAGGTGCTGTCCCCCAGTTTATGTGTGGCTTTACTGGGGCAAATAAGGAGGCCCAGGACAGCAAGGTCGGTGTTGGAACGAGAAGGGAAATAACTCTTTGGTTAGCAACCTGGAAATCCAGCAGCATATCGATCGCAAGCGTTCGATGAAACAGTCTATGTTTGTTTTCCACGGGTAGGAGAATTGAGGGGTATGGGTCAAACACTAGCAGGTGGAACTAGTGAAGAAAGGGCACCTTGGCAAGCATGGACAAGTTGAGCTGAGGGGTCTGTGTCTGTGCTGTATGACTGAAAACCATGACCACCAGGTTCAAGATCAGCTTCTTCCCAGCAACCTTCAAGATCTTGAACGCTGCTCAAAACTAACCTCAGCAACTATGATATAGGGAGGTTTCATGGCAGTCGGGTCACGACCCATGACCCGTGCTGTTGCTACGCTACTCCAAGTGGAGTACACGCGATGAACTGCACACCATTGTTTCCAGCGTAGCGGGCCAGTTAAAACCCGCCGAAACTGTCAATTTTTGTGCTGTAAATTATTATGGAAATCAGATAAGCGCGAGAGACATTTAACCTACTTCAGAATTCCAAAAGTGAGGAGAAATTACGGTAGATAGAAGCGAGAGCTGAAGGGACAACAGCAGCCAGAGTGCTTGGCGAACATTGGCCATTTGCTTTGATTCTTTTGGCATCTAAAAAGTTTCAGAAGTGATAATTCTGGCTGTAAAATTTAAAATCGCCCATGGTTCTCAACTGGGTTTTTACATACAAAATGAAAACGCCTCTGAAGCAAAATTTACAGCCAGATTTATCACTTCTGAGACTTTTTAGATACCAAAGGAATCAAGAAAAACCACAAATAATACCTTACTGTTGATGCAATGCAGTGAGCAAACGCGATAATTCCCAATATTTCCAATTCCGATATCTACTCGGCCAATGTTCACCAAGCACTTTAGCTGTTTTTGTCCCTTCAGCTCTCGCTTCTCTTTACCTTCATTTCGCTTCACTTTTGGAATTCTGAAGTTGTGTACATGTCTCTCACACTTACCCCAACTTCCACATTTTTTTTCAGCGCAAAAATTCAACATTTTGGCGGTTTTTAACCTGTAGTAGAGTACGCGATTCTAGCATTAATAACATATACCGGAAGTTATGGATGTCTTCCAGATGGATTGCGCGGCACTGTGCGTCAAGCCCTATGACCCAGTGACCTTACGTGCAACCCCCCCTACACCATGGACTGTGTCTTTGGTTTCACTACTGACTCCAGTTTTGAATTGTTATGGTTCCCTAGTATTGTTGATTAATTTTTCACATAGAGAGTGGTGAATCTGGAATTCTCTGCCACAGAAGGTAGTTGGGGCCAGTTCATTGGCTATATTTAAGAGGGAGTTAGATGTGGCCCTTGTGGCTAAAGGGATCAGGGGGTATGGAGAGAAGGCAGGTACAGGATGGCCTACTCCTGCACCTATTTTCTATGTTTCATTGTATATTTATCCACATGTTATTGTGTTTACATTATGTAAGAAGGAACTGCAGATGCCGGTTTAAACCGAAGATGGATACAAGCTGGAGTAACTCATCGGGACCGCCCATTAAGCTTTGGCAAGTAAGAATGTCATTGTTTTGTACCAATCGGGGATTGTGGTTGGGTGAAGCAATACTTTACTGAACTGTGCGCAAAAAAATACAATTTCACTGCACGTCGGTAACGAACCATTGAACCATTAAAAGCTCCTGATCTCATACCACTGAGCCGACACCAACGATAATTCAGTACGTGGACCGGGGGCTGCCCAGCAATGTAGACCGCAGGCCCCAGCATCAAGAGACAGTGGCCCGGGGTCCGAGGCTCCCCACGAGGGCCTGGTCCAGAGCTGAAGCCCCCGGGACCCTGAGCCGAGGTTCGAGCCCGGCCCCCCCCCGGCGAGGCGCCGGCCCCCGGAGCCGAGATCCCGGCACGATGCGCTGCGACAGCGGCCTACAGCCCAGGCCCAGACCCCGGCCGGCGCGGCCGCACTCACCGTAGGCGTAGATGCCCCGCAGCAGGTCTTCCCGCAACCCCATGGTGTCGAAGGTGGGGGTGACGTCCACCTCCTCGCTGGTCTCGAACTCCACCTTGGAGATGTCCTCCTCCTTCAGGACGCGCTTCCTCCCCACGCCCGCCATCGCTCTACACCAGCCTCGCACTGCGCATGCGCCGAGATCAGCCAGCCACCGCGACACGCATGCGCAGCGAGCCGGCACTGGCCTCCCGGGCCCACACCGCGCATGCGCCGAGATCAGCCAGCCACCGCGACACGCATGCGCAGCGAGCCGGCACTGGCCTCCCGGGCCCACACCGCGCATGCGTCCGGACACATACATTGCGTGCAGCCGACACAACCTCCCGAGGCAAGCGTGATCACGTGACCGAGGGGGCCGGACGTGCTCGGCGTGTTGGCGTCATCGCAGGGCGGTCCTAAGGCTGATTGACAGGGACAGGGGCACGTGGTTATGGACAGGTGATGGGATTTTCGTCTTTAGATTCGCTTGACTCAGAGGGAACACGAAATACTGCAAAATATTGACAGCGCGGCAGCATTAAGAAGAATGCAAGCAAGAATAGTTATTTTTTATAACCAAGAGGAAAGAACATGATTTCTAAAGCATCGCAACTTGAGGTGGGAAGATTGCAATATGTCCAGATCAAGAAGGGTCTCGATCCGAAATGTCACCTGTTCCTTCTTTCCAGAGATGCTGCCTGTCCCGCTGAGTTACTCCAGCATTTTGTGTCTACCTTTGGTAGAAACCAACATCTGCAGTTCCTTTCTACACACTTGACTCTCTTGATAGACACAAAATACTGGAGTAACACAGCGGGACAGGTAGGAGAGAAGGAATGGGTGACGTTTCGGGTCGAGACCCTTCTAGGGAACCCTTCTAGACGTAGATTCCCTTCGAGATCCGCTCTAGGAATAGGCTTAGAACCATAGAAAATAGGTGCATGAGTAGGCCTTTTGGCCCTTCGAGCCAGCACCGCCATTCAATATGATCGTGGCTGATCGTCCAAAATCAGTACCCCGTTCCTGCCTTTTTCCCTTGTCCCTTTAATACCTTAGCCCCAAGAGCTATATCTAACTCTCTCTTGTAAACATCCAGTGAATTCTCCTCAACTGCCTTCTGTGGCAGAGAATTCTACAGAATCACAACTCTTGGGGTGAAAACGTTTTTCCACATCTCAGTCCAAAATGGCCTACCCCTTATTCTTAAACTGTGACCCCTGGTTCTGGACTCCCTGAACATCGGGAACATTTTTCCTCCATCAACCCTGTCCAATCCTCTAAGAATTTTATATGTTTCAATAAGATACCCTCTCATCCATCTAAATTCCAGTGAATACAAGCCCAGTGGGCCCTTTCTTTCATCATACGTCAGTCCCACCATCCTGGGAATTAACCTGGTGAACCTCAATAGCAATAATGTCCTTCCTCAAATTAGGATATCAAAATTGCTCACAATACACCCGATGCGGTCTCACCAGGGCCCTGTACAACTGCAGTATGACCTCCTTGCTTCTAACCTCAAATTCTCTCGCAATGAAGGCCCACATGCCATTGCCTTTCTTCACTACCTGCTGTACCTGCATGCTTACTTTCAGTGACTGATGAACAAGCACACCCAGGTCTCATTGCACCTCCCCTTCTCCTAATCTGACACCATTCAGATAATAATCTGCCTTCTTGTTCTTGCCACCAAAGTGAATAACCTCACATTTATCCACATTGTACTTCCGGTGGCGCAGGTGCCAGCTGTCTCCACCTTCAGCCCGGTATCTTTTTGTTTTTTTTGTTATGTTGAAGTGTGTTTTTTTTTATGTTTTAATGTGGGGGAAGAGGGTACGGTAAGGGGGATACCGTCCTTCAGTCACTTCCTGGAGAGGACGCGACTATTATTCGAGTCGCGTCCTCGCCCCCCCCAGCGGCCTACCTACTGGATTGGCGCGGCCTTTCCTGCCTGGACTGACCAGAGCTCCAGCAACGGCGGGACAGCGCTGATACATCGCGGGGCTGGCGATGCCTTACCGGGGATCGCCGTCTGGAGCCCGGAGTGCTGGGCCTGCGGCACCGACATCCTGGAGCTGTGGTTCGCGGAGCTCCCAACGCGGGCGGCGCTGACAAACATCGTGGGGCCCTGCGACTCTGCCTGGCTCGGCCTGCGGACTCCGGTGGGAGGCGGCTGATTGGGAGGTCCGGGCCGCTGAGGAGGATTTTCACCGTCGGGGTTCGGCGTCGGCGTTCCATCAGCCCGGCGAGGGAGCCTGAGCATCGGGCCACCCGGGGTGGCGACTGCGGGTGCTCGGAAGGCCCCGACCACGGGTGAACATCTGGGAATATCGGAGGGGAGGCTGGCTGGACTATGGTGCCTTCCTCACCTTGGTGCCATTGTGTTATGTTGTGTCGTGGACTTTCTGTGTTTGTGCTTTTTTTTTTTTTTTAATTCTATTTTATTTTTAATATGTTTTATTATTTATTATTTATTTATTTTTATGATACTGACTGTAAAGGGAAATTCATTTCGTTGTCTCTAATTGAGACAATTACAATAAATTTGAATACAATACAATACAATACATTATACTGCATCTGCCCTGCTTCTGCCCACTCACCCAACCTATCCAAGTCACCCTGCATCCTCATAGCTACCACCTCGCAGCTCACACTGCCTCCCAGCTTTATGTCATCCGCAAACTTAGAGATGTTATATTTAATTTCCTCGTCTAAATCGTTGATATATACTAGACCAAGGGGGACCCGTTGGGTTCTGTCCCCTCAATGTGCGGTTGCGAGGTGGGGGGGGCGGCCTTTGGTGTCACACACACACACACACTAACCCCCCCCCTTGATATTATATTAATATTATTATTTCGCTCTTTTTACCCCATCCCCCACCCTATCCACTTACGCATAACCCCCAACTGCGCAGGCTAGAGAGGGGGGTGGTGGAGAGGGAGAGGGAGAGGGGTAGAGATTGAGGGGGGGGGGGGTGGCGTGACAGGGGAGGACTGGTTTGCGTTTGACTCCTCCTGGTTTGACTCCTCCCACCCCTCTCCACCCCCCCCTCCGCTTCCTCTCCCCCCTTCCCTCCACCTCCCCTCTCCCCCCCCCCCCTCTTTCTCTCTTTCTCTGCCCCGGGAGGGGGTAAAGAGGGAGGGGGAGGGGGTAGAGGCAGCACCTACCCAAGTCGAAGAGCAGAAGCCTCCCCATCAGGTGCCCGGCCCGAGCTAGGCTGCGGCCGGCGAGGACCAGAGCGAGGCCCGGAGCGATCTGAGGACAGTGAAAAGCAGCGGAGGGCCGCCGATCGTGACTTCCGTGAGGGTAATCCCACCCGCCACTTTTCCACTGCGCTTGTCCGCGCCCGCGCTGCGATAACGACCGCCGCCGCCTTGCTGTCGAACTTGAAGGAGCCCAGGTGCACGACTTGATCATGTGCTCGACGGCTTAAATCCAGAGCCCGGGGTGGGGGGGATGTCAGATCGGTGAGCAATTTTAGTATAAAACTCGGGAAATACTGAATCAAATTTCAGATGAGAGGATTTTTGAAATCATGAGATAAATCTACCGGAATATGTAAAAATTTCACCGTTACCGCGTCGGGTTTTCAAGATGTGAGTGAAAGAAAAAGTGCAAGCAAGCAAACCCACAAGTAAACATCCAAGATCAGACTTTTATAAGTTATATGAAAGGGGGGTAGAGAATGAGGGATGGGGGCCTTGCGGCATCCCACTAGTCACTGCTTGCCATTCTGAAAAGGACCCGTTAATTCCTACTCTTTGCTTCCTGCCAACCAGTTCTCTATCCATGTCAATACCCTACCCCCAATACCATGTGCTCTAATTTTGCACACATGGACTCTATTCCCTGGAGCATAGGAGGATGAGGGGTGTTCTTCTAGAGGTATATAAAATCATGAGAGGAATAGATCGGATAGATGCACAGTCTCTTGCCCAGAGTAGACGAATCGAGGACCAGTAGACATAGGTTTAAGGTGAGGGGGAAAAGATTTAATAGGAACCTGAGGGGTAACTTTTCACACAAAGGGTGGGAGGTGTACCAAACAAGCTGCCAGAGGAGGTAGTTGAGGTTGGATGGGTACAACAGGCCACTGGGTGACGCCCGCAATGGCCGCCTCGCCAACAGTCTGCCTCATCCCTTCTTTCTTTGTTGTTTTTTAGTATGTGTTAAATGTATGTGTTAGTGTTCTTTAGCTTGTATTATGTGGGGTCGGGGGGTTGTGGGAAACTTTTTTAAATCTCTTACCTCCACGGAGATGCAATTTTTTTCCGTATCGTATCGCTATCTGCACTGTGGGCAACATCGTGGAGATGGTGGCCTCTTGCTGGAGCCCGACCTCGGGAGCCTGCGGACTTAACATCGTGAAGCTGGCGATCCCTATCGGGGATCGACCTTGGAGCTTCAACCGCGGGAGCCTGCGGACTTTAACATTGTGGAGTTCACGGACCCTGGTTAGGAACTGACTATGGTAGCTCCAAGCTGCAGGAGCTTTGACCGCCCTGACTTGGGGGCTTCGATCGCTGGCTACGGGAGCTTAGATTGCCCCGACTGCAGATGGTTCGACTGCCCTGACCGCGGGAGAATAAAGAGGAAGAAGCTTAGACTTTAGTGCCTTCTATCACAGTGAGGAATGTGGGGAATCCGCTGTAGTGGATGTTTATGTTAACTTTAATGTAATTGTGTGTCTTGTTGCTTTTTATTAGTATGGCTGTATGGTAATTCGAGTTTCACTGTACCTTAATTGGTACATGTAACAATAAACAGATCTTTGAGCCTTTAGATAGGACAGGTTTGGAGGGATATGGCATGGACCAAACGCAGGCAGGTGGGACTAGTGTAGCTGGGACATGTTGGCTGGTGTAGGCATGTTGGGACGAAAGGCCTGTTTCCGCCCTGTATCACTCTATGACCCGAAACGGGTAATTCCTCCTCTCCAGAGGTGCTGCCTGTCCCACTGAGCTACTCCAGCATTTTGTGTCTATCTTCAAGAGAGTTAAGAGTGTTTTATTATGAAATGTCACAGGTAGAACAATGAAATTCTTACTTGCAGCAGCACAACAGAATATGTAAACATTATACTCTGTAAACAATAAATGAGAAAACAATGTGTGTGTGTGTGTATAAACACACACACACACGTACATACATTGAAAACAAACAAACAATAATAGTCCCAAAGACAAAACCGATGCCCCCAAGTCAACTTCGCTCCTGGACGTTCAAGTTGCCGAACCAGGCCGTGATGCAACTAGTCAATACGATCTCTACTGTACACCTGTAGAAGTTCAATAGAGTCCTCTTTGACATACCAAATCTCTGCAATTTTCTCAGGAAGTAGAGGCATCTTTATAATTGCATCAGTGTGCTGGGTCCAGGAAAGATCTTCAGAAATATGCACGCCCGGGAATTTGAAGCTTTTCACTCTCTCCACCGTCGTCCCTTCAATATAGACAGGTTTGTGGATGTTGGTCTGTCTGAGTCTGTGGAACTGATTGATGCTCTACAATGAGGTGATCTTGTAGTGGTGTATAAAATTACAAGGGGAACACATAGGGTGATTGCACAGAGTATTTTACAGAGAGTAGGGGAATCAAGAACTAGTGGACATAGGTTTAAGGTGAGAGGGGAAAGATTTAATAGGAACCGGAGGGGAAATTTTTCCGCACGGATTAATGGGAACGAATGAGCTGCCAGAGGAGGTAGTTGAGGCAGGTACTATAACAGATGGAAAAGACGGAGATGCAAGCAACTGCAGATGCTGGAATGGAATATCTGATCTGTTTTGGATAGCAACGCTTTTCACTGTACCTTAGAACAAGTGACAATAATTATAAACCTAAACCTAACTAATTAATAATTACAGACAGGACCCTGATTCCATGTCTCAATTAAAAAAAACTTGGTCATGGAAACCAAACACAAATAAAACGAATAATTCTACCCGTTAGGTGTGAAGGAAGTTTGCCCAGGCTGTTCCTCCGCGCTGACAGGAGTGGCCTCAGGGGAGGGAGGGCGGGCAGGTAGGATGGAGCAACGCTGCCGCCAGTAGAACAGATCATCAGAGCGACGGGAGAGGAGAGGAGGGTTCACAGGGGAGGGAAAGAGAGAAGGTAAGAGGGGGAGGGAGGGAGGAGAAGGTTCGCAGGAGGCGGGGAGAGTCGGCCGCCCGGGTCGCTACACTGTAACAAAGCGGCGCCTCGCTACACGCTGCCTGGATACAGCGGAGCGCGGGAACCCGCACCGGGACACAGACCGGGGACATGAAGCAGAGAGCGGGTTCTGACGAGTGAAGTGGGAGGAAAAGAGGTGATTATAATCCGTATTGTTATGATGATGTTAAAGCCCGCTGTCCGCTCCCGATAAAGGAGCCGCTGAACAGTCCGTGGGTGATCTGTGGCCCGTTCCCATGGTGAAACGCCACGCCGCGGGAACCGCTCCCCCCCCACCCCCTGGCGCCGGCTCTCATGTTACCATGTGTCACCCCCTCACTCTCACTCTCACCTTCATCCCCCCCCCCACTCTCACCCCCCCCCCCCCACTCTCACCCCCCCACTCTCACCCCCCACTCACACTCCCCCACTCTCACCCTCATCCCCACCTTCACTCTCACCCCCCACTCTCACCCTCATCCCCACCCTCACTCTCACCCCCACACCCCCCTCACTCTCACCCCCCACTCTCACCCCTCACCCCCACCCTCACTCTCACCCCCACCCCCCCCTCACTCTCACCCCCCACTCTCACCCCTCACTCTAACCCCCTCACACTCTCACGCCCCTCTCTAACTCTTCCACTCTAACCCCTCCATTCTCTACCCCCCACTCTAACCCCCTCACTGTCATCTCCCACTCCAACCCCTCCATTACCCCCTCACTCTCATCTCCTCACTCTCACCCCCTCACTCTCACCCCCCTCTCTAACCCCCTCACTGTCCCCCCCTCTCTAACCCTTCCACTCTAACCCCCCCATTCTCTACCCCCACTCTCACCCCCCTCCCCCCCCGCATTCTCACCACACCACCCCTAGCTCACAACCCCCACCCCCCATTCTAACCCCACCCCACCCCATGATCTAACACCCCCCCACACCCTACGCTTAACGGTCACGGTGGCACAGCGGTAGAGTTGTGCCTTACAGCAAAATGCACCGCCAGAGACCCGGGTTCGATCCCGACTACGGGTGCTGTCTGTATGGAGTTTGTACGTTCTCCCCGTGACCTGCGTGGGTTTTCTCCGAGATCTTCGGTTTCCTCCCACACTCCAAAGACGTACAGGTATGTTGATTAATTGGCTTGATAAAATTTTTTAAAAAAAGTAAAATTGTCCAAGTTGGCGATATGCAGAGTACTGCCCTGCCGACTACAAAATTCAGAAGGTTCATGGTGGGTAAGGGTTGTCCCCTATATGTGTGTGTGTGTATATATTGCTACATCTGCAATGGTGAGACTGGTCTGTGTGATGGACTGATTGACATGAGATGAGAAGGTAGTAATGGTTTTGATATTCTAGATTAGTGCGCGTATTCAGGGTTACGGGGAGAAGGCAGGAGAATGGAGTTGAGAGGGGAAGTTAGAGCAGCTATGATTGAATGGCAGAGTAGACTCGATGGGCTGAATGGCCTTATACTGCTCTTATGACTTATGAACTTATGTACTCCTGAACTAATGCTGCCTCTCTGTGTGGGTCTGACACTCCATCTCGTTAGTACAACTACTACATTTTTGAAATTCTTGCTACAGAAATCATTGACATTTTCTACCACCAAAATAGTTAAGATCTTTGATAAATGATGCAGTTCTTTCAAGCAATCGCAAGGCACGGGGAAACTTACTGATAGTTAGGAATAAATGAGACACAAGAAACTGCAGACACCAGAGCCCTGCACAAAACACAAAGTGCTGGAGGAACTGAGTGGGTCAGGCAGCATCTGTGGAGGGAATGGACAGGCCATTGACAAATGCTGGAGGTGCTAGTAGATCATCTGTCCATTCCCTCCACAGATGCTGCCGGATCTGCTGAGTTCCTCCAGCACTTTGTGTTTTGTACTTTAGGGGAAAAAAACTCTTATCAGCTCGCATGCACTTGCAGAACTGTTTGTGCTTGTGGTTTTAGCAACTTTGTGTTGATCTGTAAGTGATCAACGTATTGTTAAATAAAGTAGACTTCAGCTGGTTTACTGAAAGACACAATATGCTGGAGCAACTCAGCGGGTCAGGCAGCATCTCTGGAGAACATGGATAGGTGATGTTTCTGGAAGGGACCCTTCTTCAGACTGAGTTGAGTTACTCCAGCACTTTGTGTCTTTTTCTGTTAAATAAAGTGCCACATTACCAAGTATTGCAAGATATTTATTTTGTCACTGTCTCGGTGTATCTGTGCTGACATGCCCACATACCTCAAGCTAATTACCTTTCTCCAATTTCTCAATTACCCTTTTGTTACAAAGAGTAAAGTTTACATTCACGCACCTAACTTCTAAGGAACAAAACTTTTTTTAAAGAGTACCAATATCCCAAAATCATGATTATTTCTGATCTACATATTACGGAAAGTTTATTTAATACAATTGCTTATTTTTTCTTTATTGGTTGCACTGTGAACTAGTATAGCTTTGTTTATTATTGTCACATGTACAGTAAAAAGCCTCGTTTTTTTGTTGCATGGTATCCAGTCAGCGAAAAAACTATACATGATTACATTCAAGCTTTCCACAGTGTACAGTCACAAGACAATAATGTTTAGTGCACGATAAAGTCCAGTAAACTCTGATTCAAGATAGTTTGAATGCCCGTAATGAGATAGATGGTAGGTCAGGAACATTCTCTCGTTGGTTGGTTCAATTGCCTGATAACAGCTGGGAAGAAACTGTCCCTAAATCTGGAAGTATGCGTTATCACATTTCTGTACATCTGATGGCAGAGGGGAGTAGGGTGTGAGATTAGTCCTTGATTATGCTGGTGGTCCTGCTGAGGCGTGTAAATTATGTAAATGGAAGGGAGGTTGGCTTCGATCCTGACTATGGGTGCTGTCTGCATGGTTTGAACGTTCTCCCTGTGACCACGTGGGTTTTCTCCGTGTGCTCCGGTCTCCTCCCACAGTCCAAAGACCTACAGGATTGTAGGCTGATTGTCTTGGTTAAAATGTAAATTGTCCCAAGTGTGTGTCGGATAGTGCTATTGGGCCGAAGGGCCTGTTTCCATGTTATATTATTAAACTAAACTAATCATGCAGGGTATCTTGCTCTAAATTTAGATTTAGAAATGTCCACATTTTGTTTTGCTGGTTGCTTTGATTTGCTAATCTCAATTATACCTTCAGTGATGAAATAGTTTAGTGTCTCGCCCGGAATGTACAAGTTGCTGCTCGTCCCTTTCATAGAAAATAAAACGCCAGACAAGAAGTGTGTCAGGAAACAGAACACAAAATGCTGGAGCAACCCAGTGGGTCAGGCAGCATCTGTGGAGGGAATGGACAGGTGACGTTTCAGGTCAGGACCCTTTTTCAGTCCTGACACGAAAGATTACCTGTCCCTTCCCTTCACAGATATGCCTGACTCCCTGAGTTCCTCCAGCACTTTGAGCATCTGCAGTTCTTTGCGTCTCCAAATATAATGGGAAATTGAGTATAGAATCTGGGACATCACGTTACAGTTGTACGGGATGTTAGTGAGGCTGCATTTGGAGTATTGTGTTCAGTTTTAGTCACCCTGCTGTCAGAAGGACGTTGGTAAGCTGGAAAGAATGCAGAGAAGATTTACGAGGATGTTGCCAGGACTCGAAGGCCTAAGCAACAGGAAACGGTTGGGCAGGCTGGGACTTTATTCCGTGAAGCACAGGAGGCTGAAGGGTGATCTTATAGAGGTGCATAAAACCATGAGGGACACAGATAGAGTGAATGCACAAAGTCTTTTACAGAATCAAGAACCTGAGGACATAGGTTTGAGGTGAGAGTAGGAAGATTTAATAGGAACCTGAGAGGCAACATTTTCATCTAGAGGGTGGTAGGTATCTGGAACAAGCTGCCCGAGGAGGTTGTCGGAGCAGGTACTAGAACAACATTTAAAAGACATTTGGCCAGGTGCATGGATAGGAAAGGTTTAGAGGGATATAGGATTTCCCCCTGGGTAAAGGACTGTGCGATCACCCTATTTATTCCCCTCATGATCTTATACGCCACTATAAGATTACCCCTCAGCCTTCTGTGCTCCACGGAATAAAGTCCTCGGCTGCTCAACCTCTCCCTATAGCTCGGGTCCTTGAGTCCTGGCAACATCCTCATAAATCATCCCTGGAATCTCCAGCTTAAGTTCAGTTTATTGCCACGTGTAATGACGTACAGTGAAAAACGTTTCTGTTGCGTGCTATGCAGTCAGAAAAAAGAGTGTACATGATCACAATCAAGCCGTCCACAGTGTACAGATGCAGGATAAAGGGAATAACGTTTCGTGGAAGATAATGGCACCATTATGTAAGATACTTAAGCCAAAGTTGACTCCTTGGGCAAACATTAAAGATCCCTCCTTGTTGAATTGCAGGAGTGAGTTATTTTCCAATGTCCAGGTCCATTATTTTTTCCTCGTTCAATGTCGCTGGTAGAGCCACATTGCTGTTTGTGGGAGCTGTGTGCAAATTGGTGGCTGCAATTTTTAAAACTGCAATACTGACGTCAAAGGCTGGTCTTTGTACCTCCTGAGATCAGGAAAGGTGCTGCACTTTGCGCTGAACACTGTTCTGGCTGTGAGAACAATTTCTGCGCTGACGTGACAGTGGATGCTGATGTAAGTGTTTGGTTCACCCGCTCCAAATATATAGAACGTTACAAAACACTCTGATCTTCAGAAAAGAAACTACACTGTTACATTATCGAGGGTTAGTGTGTTTCATGGAGTCGGAGAAAATATCTGGATATCTTGAACAGTTTTGCTGCCATTGGAATGAGGACTAAAACTGTTGCAAATAGCAGGTCAGGCGGCCTACATCGACAAATGATACTTCTCACGTTGCTGTTTGTGGGAGGTTGCTTTCTGCCAATGGCTGCTATCTTCCATCAGAACATGCTGAATGGATCTTGGTTTAACTTCTCCCCACCATCGAACAGATCTACAGGGTCCGCAGCGGGTAGAGCAGCTGTCCCACAGCGCAGGTGACCCGGGTTCAATGCTGATCTCAGGTGCTGTCTGTGTGGAGTTTGCACATTCACCCTGTAATCACGTGGGTTTCCTCCGGGTGCTCCGGTTTCCTCCCACATTCCAAAGAGTTGCAGGTTTGTAGGTTAATTGGTCTCTGTAAATTGCCTCTACTGTGTAGATGGGTGGATGAGAAAGTGGAATAACAGAACGAGCCTGAACGGGTGATCGATGGTCGGTGTGGACTCAATGGTCTGAAGGACCTGTTTCCATGCTGTATCTCTAAACTAAAATTGAAACCAAAGGAGGCATGAGACACTGCCTGAAAAAGTCAGACAGCATCATCAAGACCGACAACACCCTGGCCACGCTCTCATCTCGCTGCTACAATCAGGAAGAAGGTACAGGAGCCTGAAAACCATGACGTCCAGGCTCAAGAACAGCTTCTTCCCAGCAACCATCTTGAACACTGCACAACACTAACCTCAGCAATTATGATCTACGATGGACTGTGTCCACTACGGACACAGTTGTGCTATGGACTTCAGTTTTGCATGAATATGGTTACTGTTGTGGATATTAATTTATTGCTGATTATTAATATTTATGTCTGTGTTATTGCATTGACGACCATGTAAAGCTGCAGTAAGAGAGAATTTCATTGTTCTGTTGTCGGTACATGTGACAATTAAACACTCTTGGTTCTCGAAAAATTGTCAACTGGGATGACGTTTAAATCCCCCAATTTGTTCAGAATGTAGCAAGATGTTCCAAAGAATTTCCTTTTCTGATAACCTCATTTTGCTTGCCCTCTTTGTTCTCTGAATTCTATGTTCGCTGTTAATCTGTTTTAAAATTGTTTAGTTTAGTTTATTGCCACATGCACTGAAGTGCAGTGAAAAGCTTTTTTATTGCGTGCTATCCTGACCCAAAACATCACCTATCCACGTGCTCCAGAGATGATGCTTGGCCCGCTGAGTTACTCCAGCAATGTGTGTCTTTTTTTAAAGTACAGTGTATTGAATTAGCGATCTCATTAGATTAGTTTAATTTAGAGATACAATGCGGATCTAGGCCCTTCGGCCCACTGAGTCCATGCTGACCAGCGATCCTTGCACACTAACACTATCCTACACACACAAGGGACAATTTACAATTTTACCGAAGCCAATTAGCTTACAAACTTGTACGTCTTTCTAGTGTGGGAGGATAGCGGAGCACCTGGAATAAACCCACGCTGTAACAGGGAGAAGGTTCAAACTCCGTACAGACAGCACTCGTAGTCAAGACCGAACTTGGGTCGCTGGTGCTGTGAGGCAGCAACACCACCGCTGCGCCACTGTGTTTGGTTTTATTTCTGTAATTGGCGTTTTCACTTGTTTCTGCTCTTTACCAGCTGGCCGGGGCTATGGGATGGATGACGCAGAACAGAAGGAGTACGTGTGTCAGCTGAGGCAGGTGTTTGGCCAGTGTGACAGCACAGGGTTGGGATACCTGGATCGTGACGGGCTGACGGACCTGTGCCAGAGACTACACCTGGACACCCAGCTCCCTGTGCTGCTGCAGACCCTCCTGGGCAGCAGCCCCCACACCAGGGTAGGTCCCAGCCATGTGCAAACCCGTGGAATCTGTGTGCTCTGTGGCTTTGTGCAAAACCCGACTACCACTCCCCCTCATTGTGTTGTGATTATGGGTGGAGCCCCCGGGGAATAAGGGCTGAAGAGAGCTGTGCGCGGAGAGGGGCGATGGCTCACGGGACGACCAGACTGAAGGTGACGGCTGCAACGGGCCTTTATGGCCCACTGTAGCGGGGACTGTAAAATGGTGCCAAGATGCCGACTCTTGTACATGGACTCATTGGGCTGTTCTGTACATTCTGTACTCGTCGGGGGATTGTGCGACAAGTAGGTGATAGTTTTGTTGATCTGTATGCAAAAAAAGTAATGCACTGTACCTTAGTACAGGTGATAATAAATAAACCACTGAACTATTAATCTGGGTTTAGCTTTATTGTCACGTGTACTGAGGTACATTGAAGAACGTTGTTTTGCAATGCTATCCACACAGATCAGATAACACTCTTCATAAATACAATCACGTCAAGTACAATAGGTAGAGTAAAGAGTAAGATGCAGAGGACAGAATATAGTTCTCAGCATTGTAGAACATCAGTTCCAGAGGCAAAGTCCAATGTCCGCAATGGGGTAGAGGTGAATCGGACAAGACCCTAGCTTATGGAAGGACCACTCAGAAGCGTCAGAGTGGAGGGGAAGAAGTTGTTGTTTAATGTAGAACCGATCAATGAAGCAAAATGTCACTTGGTTCATGGAGCCACCAAACATAATGCGGTGTTTGCAATTGTCAAGCAGATGAGGGGGTGGGGAGGTGGGAAAGGGGAAATGGGCATGGGGAGGGGGATGGGAGCAATGGGCGAGGGGAGGGGGGAGGGGCATGGGGAAAGTGAAGGGGTGTGGGGCATGGGGAAGGTGAAGGGGTGTGGGGAGGGCGTTTGGACGGTGCCGGGAGGGACATGGGGAGGCAGGAGGGCTGGGTGTGGAGAGCGGAATAGGGTTTGGTTGGGAATTCCAGATTGTGCGGTCGGGAGAAGGGAAGAAATGGCCACAACTAATTTCATGCATTGATTGTTCTCCCTGTAAAGTAACTGATGCTGTTGAAACCTACAGGTGAATTTTGAGGAGTTTAAAGAAGGTTTTGTTGGTGTTTTATCTGCCGGCATCGATCTCAGTACTTCCGAAGATGACAGCAGTTATTTCAAGCCAGGTAAATACTCCTTTCAGCGCAGCATTTTTATTAATCCTCAAGGTAACAATATAGTTAGGTTTATACTTATTATCGTCACATGTACTGAGGTACAGTGAAAAGCTTTGTTTTGTATGCTATCCAAATAGGAAGAAGGGTCTCGACCCAACACGTCACCTATTCCTTTTTCTCCAGAGATGCTGCCTGACCTGCTGAGTTACTTCAGTATTTTGTGTCTATCTTCTAATCTAGACCATATATACCGTACATAGATGCAATCAGTACAAACTCAA
Source organism: Amblyraja radiata (assembly GCF_010909765.2). NCBI lineage: Eukaryota > Metazoa > Chordata > Chondrichthyes > Rajiformes > Rajidae > Amblyraja > Amblyraja radiata. Next base: position 46,426,373 of record NC_045963.1, read on the forward strand.
GTACAATAGGTAGAGCAAATGGGAAAGTACAGACAGAGGACAGAATATAGTTCTCAGCATTGTAGCGCATCAGTTCCAAAGGCAATGACGGCAATGGGGTAGAGGTGAATCGGACAGGACCCTAGCTTATGGAAGGGGCGTTCAGAAGCCTGATAACAGAGGGGAAGAAGCTGTTCCTGAGTCTGAGCCGGGAGAAGAACGAATGACCGTGGTGAGACAAGTCTTTGATTTTGTTGGTTGCTTTTCCGAGGTTGATTTTATTTCACCTTAGGCATGGAAATGCTCTTGTAATTATTGTCATAGCAATTATAAGGGACTTGATGATATGAACCACCGGCTCCATCTCGAGTTCAAACAGGAGAATCTAAAATCATTGTCTTGTGTTGACTGTGCCTGAACCCCTCTGTCGGTGGATCACCAGCTTCCTGACAGACAGGAAGCAGCATGTGAGGCTGGGAAAGCACAACTCGGACCCGCAAACGCTCAGCATAGGAGCACCGCAAGGCTGCGTACTCTCTCCTCTCCTCTACTCTCTCTACACCAACGACTGCACCTCCACAGACACCTCTGTCAAGCTTCTCAAGTTTGCGGACGACACAACCCTGATTGGACTGATCCAGGATGGGGAGGAATCTGCCTACAGACAGGAAGTGTCACAGCTGGAGTCCTGGTGCCATCGCAACAACCTAGAGCTCAATGCTCTTAAGACAGTGGAATTGATTGTAGACTTTAGGAGAGCTCCCCCTCCCCTCACCCCACTCACCATCAACAACATCACAGTCACATCTGTGGAGTCTTTTAAGTTCCTGGGAACCATCATCTCCAAGGACCTTAAGTGGGGGGCTATCATCGACTCCACAGTCAAAAAGGCACAACAGAGGATGTACTTCCTGCGGCAGCTGAGGAAGCACAATCTGCCACAGGCAATGATGGTCCAATTCTCCACGGCCATCGTAGAGTCTGTTCTCACCTTCTCCATCATGGTCTGGTTTGGCTCAGCCATCAAGCACGACACCTGGAGGCTGCAGCGAATCGTCCGATCAGCAGAGAAGGTTATTGACTGCAACCTTCCCTCCATTGATGAACTGTACACTGCAAGGGCCAGGAAGCGAGCGGGCAAGATCATCTCTGACCCCTCTCAACCTGGCCACAAACTCTTTGAATCACTTCCCTCTGGAAGGCGACTCCAGATTGTCAAAGCTGCCACAGCCAGACATAAAAACAGTTTTTATCCACGAGTAGTTGCTCTACTCAATAGCCAAAAATCTGTAGCCTCCCTTTGATCTGGTATTTTGTTGGTTCACATGCTTGATCAATGGTGTTTTATCATTAATGTTTTATTATTATTAATGTTTAGTGTTTTCTGAGTCATTCGTAACTGTCACTGTATGTAATGTTGTTACTTGTGGGCGGAGCACCAAGGCAAATTCCTTGTATGTGAATACTTGGTCAATAAACTTACTTACTTTCTGATTCCTACATCCCTTCCGTTTTGGGATGGTGCATACAAACTCTGCCGTCAACAATTAACGCACAGGTTATGTAGTGGACAAAAAATAACCTCCAATCCTTGTTGCCTTTGACTGAATGACCCAATGATGCTCCTATGGCTTGTGTACTTTCGCATGTCATTGCACTGTTGCAGCTACATGTAACCATTAAACGCTTGTGCCTTTCAGCGATTCCGGAGGAGGTTGAGCCAAGGTTGGTCAGGGGAGGGAAGCGATACGGCCGGCGCTCTGTGCCAGAGCCCCCTGACTCGGAGGCCGAGGCGAGTGGAGATCTGGAGGAGCCGTTTCACCTGCAGACCGAGCCCACCGCGCAGATTGCCAAGGGGGGTCCACTGAGGCTCTCAACGTCTCTGGAAAGTGTCGAGGTGGGTCTGGTTCGCTGGTCGGCCATCACTTCTGTTCTGTTGTCTTCTGTCCTCAGTGGGAAAGCATGCACATCCTTGGCCAGAGTTGGCGTGGGGGTGGGGGTGGCATTCCTGCTGGTTTTGCCAGCTGTGAACTTATTGTGGCCTCTTTCTGTTACAGAGCCTCAAGTCTGATGAAGAACTCGATCTCCATCAAGAATCCCCTCTGGAGACCTTCGAAGCACTGGGTAAATAGTTTTAAGACAATAGTTAATAAAAATAACTGTGTTGGACTACTCTTGGGTTATTTTATGCAGTTCTGGTCACCACACTCTGGGAAGGATGTGTTGAATTTTTTCTGAATGCTCTCTCGATTAACAAGAAAAAAAGGATGACACAAAGTGCAGGAGTTACTCAGCGGGTCAGACAGCATTTCTGGAGAACATGGATAAGTGACGTTTTGGTCCACGTTCTCCAGAGAAGTTGCCTGACCCTCAGAGTTAAGGGCCTGTCCCACTTTGCAATATATTTCGGTGGCGAGCGTCAGTGACTGACGCCCGTAAAACCGTGAAGTTGTACAACACACACGCTGACGTATGCTCTCCTGCCGGTGACGCCCGGTTAGGGTTAGGGTTAGGGACCACAGATGGGTTGTAAAATATTTTTCCTTCAATGCATGGATTTTAAACATTAATATATTAAAATTAATACAATAAAATCAATTGTGCAAAATAAAAGATGTCTGAGTCGTTCAGTTTATTTACAGATGTATTGGTCCGCTTCCAGATCCAAATCACCGTCTCTAACTTTTCACAGGGATGAATTCAGTGAGTGTAGACTGAACTCCCCTCTCCCCTCCATCCCCCTCTTCATCCCTCCAGTCCCCATCCCTCCTTCTCCACCCCATCACCCTTCTCCCCTCTCCCTCCCTCCGCCCCGCTCCACTCTTCTCCCCCTTCTCCACTCCCCCCCTCCCCTCACATCCCCTTCTCCCCTTCTCCCCCCTCCCCCTTCTCTCATTCTCCAACCCCCCCCCACTTTCCCCGACGCCCCCCATTTGTGGACCCAGCCTGTGACCAGCGATCCCCCGCACACTATCCCACACACTCTAGGGACAATTTATACAAACCTGTGTGCCTTTGGAGTGTGGGAGGAAACCCTAACCCAAGCCCTAACCCTAACTCTAGGTTGATATGCTTGGTATTAGTATAAATTGTCCCTAGCGAGTGTGGGATAGTGTGCAGTACTATTAGTGGGATTCAGCTGCCGCAGGCTGGGTCCACAAATGGAGGGCGTCGAGGAAAGTGGGGGGGGGGGGGGGGGGGGAGGTTGGAGAATGGGAGAAGGGAGGGAGGGAGAAGGGGATGTGAGGGGAGGGGGGAGTGGAGCAGGGGGAGATGAGTGGAGCGGGGAGAAGGGAGGAAGAGGGGGGAAGGGAAGAAGGGCGGGGAGGGGAGAAGGGTAGGGGGAGTGGAGAAGGAGGGATGGGGCGGGAGGGGGGGTACAGGGGGGTGGAGGGGAAAGGGGAGTTCCGTCTACACTGACTGAATCCATCCCTGTGAAAAGTTAGAGACGGTGATTTGGATCTGGAAGCAAACCAATACATCTGTAAATAAAACTGAACGACTCAGACATATTTTATTGTATTAATTTTAATATATTAATGTTTAAAATCCATGCATTGAAGGAAGAATATTTTACAGCCCATCTGTGGTCCCTAACCCTAACCAGGCATCACCCGCAGGCCAGCATACGTCAGCGTGTGACAGTGCGCACGACATGACAAGACACCCAGATGTTGCCCCTGGATTTTGAACATTCCAAAATCCAGGGGCGACAGGGAGACACCACGCATCACCTGCGCGTCACTACACGCATCACCACGTGTCACGCCGCGTCACGACACGACAGCCTCTTTTCAGGCTGTCGCTGAAAATGTCGCCCAAGTGGGACAGGCCCTTTACTCCAGCACCTTGTGTCTTTTTCTGTAAATCAGCATCTGCAGTTCATTGATTCTACAAGATTCGTAAAGGTGTTGCCAGGAGATCTTGAGTTAGAGGTGGAGAATGTGTAGTCTGGACACACGAGGAACTGCAGATGCTGGAATCTTGAGCAGAACACACGATTGTGGAGGAACTCAGTGGGTCAGGCAGCATCTCCAGCAAAGTTTCAGGTCTGGCCAATCTGAACCAAAACATCGTCTGTCCATTCCCTGCACAGATGCTGCCTGACCCACTGAGTTCCTCCAGCACTTTGTGTTTGCTCTGGATTCTCACATGGAAAAGAGCCCCAAAGATCACAATTTATGCCTCAATAAATGCATACCTTCCATTATGTTCTTGCTCGCTGACTGCCCCTTGGCTCAGGTCTGGCTGAGTCTCCTCTTCTTGTTCCACACCCTCCCCAGACGCGGACCCTTGGTGTAGCAGTAAGGCTGGTGTAGCACTGAGGCAATGGACAGAGTAAAGAAGGCTGTTTGGGGGTAGGGTGAGTGAAGTGGGGGGTGATCTTATAGAGACTTATAAAATCAAGGGGGAGCAATGGGGATATGTAAAAATAAAAAGGCCATTTTGGCATGCCCCCTCCCCCTGTCAAACGGTTATTCTGTGCCGGAACGAACTGCAGAAGCTGGTTTACGAACATAGACACAAAAAGCTGGTGTAACTCAGCAGATCAGGCAGCATCACTGGACAAAAGGAATAGATGACGTTTCGGGTCAAGACCCTTCTTCGGACTGACAGAGGGAAACAAGGGATATGAAAAGTACATAGATCAAATGAATGAAAGGTATGCCACAGGACAAATCAAAGCCAGCAACAATGATCAAGGAAAGGTGGAGCCAGAGACCTGGGTTTGATCCTGACTATGGATGCTGTCTGTATGTAGATTGTACACTCTCCCTGTGACCGCGTGGGTTTTCTCTGGGTGCTCCGGTTTACTCCCACACTCCAGACATACAGGTTTGTAGGTTAATTGGCTTTGGTATTATTGTAAATTGTCCCTGGTGTGTAGGATCGTGCTGGTGTGCAGGTTGGTCGCTGGTCGGCACGCACCCGGTGGGCCGAAGGGCCTGTTTCGGCGATGTATCTTGAAGTCTAAAGTTTAAATGGGAACAGCCTCCCTTAGCCACATAATGAGATTAAAGAATTTAACGAAGACTTGGTCTGCATTAGGTTCCAAATGACAATGTTGTGTTTTCCATGTACCCACGGGAGATTTGTGACTTTTTAAATAGAGTTTTTACAAAGTTGTGGTTATCATTAGAGCTTCTAGGTTACTCTTTATGAAGCAAATTAAAATTTCATTTTTCCTGGGGTTCCCAAATTTTCTGCAACTTAAACTTCTAATGCGGATTACAAGTAAGCACGTGTTACAAATTAATCCATGCTGTCTGCGACTCAGTCCGGTACAGTACTGCCTGTCGGTGTGAAACTCTCCCGGCCATGGAAAGGGTCTCTGCTGGCAGCGACTGTATGAAGAGCTGATGGGTGCGTCACTTGCCTTTAATTTATTCTTCTCTGTAACTCTGCTAGGTAGCGTAGTCATTCAGAACCTTTTCCCCAGGGTGGAAATGTCAAAGACTACAGGGCAGAACGTTAAGGTGAGAGGGGGAAATGTTGTCTCCCAACTACAGAAAAATTACATTCTTAAGATAGACACAAAAAGCTGGAGTAACTCAGCGGGTCAGACAACATCTCTGGAGAAAAGGAATAGGTGCGTGTTGGGTCGAGACCCTTCTTCAGATTGAGAGTTGGGGAAAGGGAAACGAGAGACATAGACGGTGATGTAGAGAGATATAGCTCAAATGTCTGAAATATTTGTGAAAAACTAACAATGGTAAAGAAAACAGGCCATTGTTAGTTGTGGCCCAGGTGAAAATGATAGGGACAATGAGTCGCAACAAGACGACCTTGAACCTGGTATGACTTGGGTGGGGGAGGTATGGAGAGAGGGGGATGCAAAGGGTTACTTGACATTAGAGAAATCAATTCTTACTTGCTGCAGCTTTAATGCAATAACATGCAGATCCATGCCCAGTAAACAAGCTACACTTTGGGAGGTCAAATGCAAGGGGAAGATAGACAATGGCATGATTCGTAAAGACATTGATGTACAGAGGGATCTTGGGGACCAAAGCCATAACTCTCTGAAAAATTGGTACCACAAGTAGATAGAGTGGTAAAGAAGACATAAGAGATGCTTACGTTCGTAGACTGGGGCATTGAGTTGTCAGGAAGTCATGGTTTTATAGGACTTTGTTTAGGCTGAATTTGGAGTATTGCATGCAGTTCTGGTCACCCCATTACAAGGACGTGGATGCTTTGGAAAGGGTGCAGAGGAGGTTTACCAGAAGAAGGGTTTCGGCCCGAAACGTTACCTATTTCCTTTGCTCCATAGATGCTGCTGCACCCGCTGAGTTTCTGCAGCATTTTTGTGTACCTTACCAGAACTGTTGCCTGATTTAGGGGGTATTAGCTGCAGAGAGAGGTTGGACCATGATAGTGTAGTCTAGTTTTAGAATCCTGTACCCTGGGACAAAGACTGCGAGCGTTCACTTTATCCATGCCCCTCATGATCTTGTACACCTCAATAAAGCCTCCTAAGCTCCAAAGAAAGTCCCAGCCTATCCAACTTCTCCCTTAACCGAGATGAGAAAGATATTTTTCACACAGAGTGGTGAATCTCTGGAATTCTCTGCCACAGAAGGTAGTTGAGGCCAGTTCATTGGCTATATTTAAGAGGGAGTTAGATGTGGCCCTTGTGGCTAAAGGGATCAGGGGGTATGGAGAGAAGGCAGGTACCGGATACTGAGTTGGATGATCAGCCACGATCATATTGAATGGTGGTGCAGGCTCGTAGGGCCGAATGGCCTACTCCTGCACCTATTTTCTATGTTTCTATGTTTCCCTCCAACTCAAGCCCAGGTAAGTCAGTGTAAATCTCTGAAAACTGTGGATCAAGAGGTTAAAGATGTTTTTTTGTTTAGACCTACTTTACATTTACTGAAATTCAAAAAGACTGCATCACAGAACAAAATGCAGTAAAATATTTGGTTGTGTTAATCCTTATCTCCAAGGAACATATAGGCATGTGGGTTCCAGTTTGCAAGGTTGATCGATAAAGAATAGCCTTGCCATTGATGGGGCAGTGAAATCCAACAAGCTTCTGAAACAACCATGTAGATGTGGTCTGAAGAAGGGTTTCGGCCCGAAACGTCACCTATTTCCTTTGCTCCATAGATGCTGCTGCACCCACTGAGTTTCTCCAGCATTTTTGTGTACCTTCGATCTTCCAGCATCTGCAGTTCCTTCTTGAACACATGTAGATGTGGCTTCTCTCTGCGTTTAACTATTCAAATATTCTCCCCGCTAACCTTGCCTATAATGGAAACTTCCAGACAAAGGCCAAAGCACCAAATCCTCATGGAGTTTGCAAATTCTCCCTGAGACCATGTGGGTTTCCTTCCGGTGCTCCGGTTTCCTCCCACATCCCAAATGTATCTGGGGTTATAGGTTAATTGGCCTCTGAAAATTGATCCTAGTATTCAATGAGTGGATGAGAAAATAGGATAACATAGATCTACTGTGAATGGGTAGCATGGACTTGGTGGGCCAAAGGGCCTGTTTGCATGCTGTATCTCAGTGTAGGTTAGTTTAGAGATACAGCGTGAATATGGGCCCTTTGGCCCACTGAGTTTGCACCGACCATCAATCACCTATACACTAACACTATCCCATACACACTAGGGAGATTTTACAATTTTACCAAGCCAATTAGCCTGCAAATCTGCACGTCTTTTGAGTGTAGGAGGAAATTGGAGCACCCGGAAGAAACCCACGTGGTCACAGGGAGAACGTACATGCTCTGTACAGACAGCACCTGTAGTCAGGATCAAACCCAGGTCTCTGGTGCTGTAAGGCTGCAAATCTACCGCTGCGCCACCGTGCCACCCTTCATCGCTAAATAACTAAGTAAATGAAATGAATGTGTTGTTCTCGGGCACCACTGATCCCATGGCTGGTGAGAATTGTAAACACTGAGGTGTGTTTCTGTTGAACCTTCTCCTCTAGGTCAGCTGGGCAGTGGCCGTCCCGGTGGCTTTGGCTGCCGATGGCCGGACCCTGGGGCCGAGGCCACTGAGGGCCACGTGCAGGCCCTGTGGGAGGAGCTGGGTGTGGCCCAGAGTGGCTATCTCCATCGAGAAGAACTGGTGACGGTCTGCAATAACATTGGTCTGACGTACCTCAGTGACCAGGTGTGTGTGTGTGTGTGTGTGTGTGTGTGTGGTGTTCTGAACTCAATGATCCAACAATACTTTATTGTCACATGTACTCGGGGACAGTGAATGTCTTTGATTTTTGCAAACAATACACAAATTGCCCAGTACAGTCGCCGGGTTTCTGGCCGACAAAGTTACTAAAGTATTCATTAGAGTCATGTTTGTCCCTCATGTTGGTTCCCGGCGTCGAGGTCTGATCACCTCTCCTCGTCCCCACCTCCTCTCCTCGTCCCCACCTCCTCTCCTCGTCCCCACCTCCTCTCCTCGTCCCCACCGACTGTGCGGCCCTGTGTCCGTCGTCGCCGGTGGCTCCTCAGGTCTCTGGGGATGAGCAGGGCCGGATTCGGCAGCAGCTCCCCTCAACACGCTGTGACCTGCTGGTCCTAGACCTGAGGTACTCTCATGTTGGTATCTTTGTGCCTTTTCAATGTTGTGATAGTCCCTGCCTCAACTACCTCCTCTTGCACCTTGTTCCTTATACCCACCATCCTCTGTGTGAAAAAGTTGCCCCGAGGATTCCTATTAAATCTTTCCCCCTAAATCTATGCCCACTGGTTTTCAATTCCACTACACTGGGTAAAAGACTGTGCATTCACCCTCTCCATTCACCTCATAATTTATACACCTCTATAAGATCACCCCTTGGCCTCCTGCGTTCCAAGGAATAAAGTCTTAGCCTGCCCAACTTCTCCCTAAATCTTCTCTGCAGTCTTTCCAGCTTAACGACATCCTTCCTATAGCAAGGTGACCAAAACTGAACTCAACACTAGCCATTAACAAATTGGGGGCGATGCAATTCATAATCTGGTCAAATGCTGCAAACTTTGGTTTGGTGATAAGATTTTTGATGCCATGTACTTTCCATGTTTAGTTTAGAGATACATCATGGAAACAGCCTACTGAGCCCATACTGACCGACGATCACCCGTTCACACTAGTTCCATGTTATCCCACTTTCTCATCCACTCTCCACACATTAGGGGCCAATTAACCTACAAACCTGCATGTATTGGAATGTGGGAGGAATCCGGAGCACCCGGAGAAAACCCACACGGTCACGGGGAGAATGAGCAAACTCCACACAGAGCACCCGAGGTCAGCATCGAACCCGGGTGTCTGGCACTGTGAGCCAGCGGCTCTACCCGCTGCCGCACCACGCATTTTGAAGTTCTTGTGATTTGGTCCACAGGAAGTTGACAGTCTGTTCAGGAAGCTGGACAAAGATGGCGATGAGAGAGTGAGTCACAGGGAATTCCTTCTGGGCTTGCTGCGACACGGACCCCTCGCTTCTACCCCCATGAATCGACGGCAGGTAGGCCTGACACCAATGTACGCTTTTCTCAGCGACAACATTTAACCCCTTCCCCATCTTCCCCCACACCTTTCCTTGGACAAAACACCTAGATTCCTATTGCCATAAAGGCACGTTTACTTTCACTGTCCAGATATTTAGACATAACACACAAGCAGGTAAATTCATGGCAAAATTCCTCATCCAGAGGCTTTTAGATTGGCAGGGATATGGATCACGTGCAGGCAGAGGAGATCAGTTTATCTTAGTTAGTTAAACTTATTAGTTTATCTTGGCATCATGTTCAGTGCAGACATTGTGGGCTGAGGCGCCTGTCCCTGTGTTGTACTGTTCCGTTCTAAATCAAATCAAATCAAATCAACCTTTATTGTCATCTTGCAAAGCAACAGTTGCACAGTGCAAAATGAGAAGACGTTTCCCAGGGAATACCAGAGCATCGCACATAAAACTTAAACATTTCACACATAATAACAGTAAAAATAATCCAGTCCCTGATGAAACGGTATAAATAGTTAAAAGCAGGTAAAACAGCAACATTAAAATACAGTAAAAACAGTTATTAAAATGTCCAGGGCAGCTGATTTGAGTGGCCAGTGCCAGAGTTATTAAATTGTCAGTGCAAAGCAGCAGAATCAGGTGGGGTGACTGTTTAGCAGCCTCACAGCCTGTGGCAGGAAGCTGTTTAGCAGTCTGGTAGTCCGGGCTTTGATGCTACGGTATCTCTTGCCTGATGGCAGGAGATCCAGGTGTGTGTGGAGGGGGTGCAGTTTGTCCTTAGCTATTCTCAGAGCTTTTTTCAGACAGCGGCTCTGGAACAGTTCTTGTACCGAGGGTAGGGAGACGCCAATGATCCTCTCTGCTCCCCTCACTACCCTCTGCAGAGCCTTCCTGTCTGAGCAGTTACAGTTGGAGTACCACGTGTTCATGCAGTACGTGAGTACAGACTCCACCGTGCCCCTGTAAAAAGTCCTGAGGATGTTGGTAGGGAGTGAGGCCTGTTTGAGTTTCCTCAGGAAGTGCAGTCGCTGATGGGCCCGTTTGACAGTCCCAGTGTTGTTCCTGGACCAGGTGAGACTGTCTGTAATTTGCACTCCGAGGAACTTTATGCTCTCCACTCTCTCCACCGTGGTGCCTATGAGAGAGAGAGAGAGAGAGAGAGAGAGCGAGAGAGAGAGGGGGTGGTGGTGGGGACCTGGAACATGCTGCTGTGGGTGGTGGAGGTAGATACGATAGTGGCATTTCAGAGGCTTTTAGATAGACACATGGATTTGTATGGACTGGAGGGACATGGATCATGGGAATAGATCGGGGGAATTCACAGAGTCTTTTACCCAGCTGGCAGCTACCCCGGCCCTGGCATCCAGCTGGTCCCAGCTGTTCTCACCGCTGGACGATGGCTCTGGCTACGCATCACCTGAACAAATCATCAACATGTGGCAGAGGGATGGAATTAAAAACAGTCGTGAGATACTACAGGTGAGACCCCACTCGTACTGACCTGTCCCGTGTTCTCTTGGGTCGCTCGAGACGAAGGGCAGAGAGGGAAAGGAGACGGGAGAGAGAGCGAGAGGCGCAGAAGGGAGGAGAAGGCGAGGGGAGAGAGGGAGAGGGAGAGGAGAGGAGAGAGCGGAGAGGAGAAGGAGAAGGAGGGGAGAGCAAGAGGGAGGCGAGAGCGAGAGTCGGAGAGGGGTAGGGGGAGCGCAAGAGGGAGAGGGCGAGAGGCGGTAGGTGAGGATTCGAGATGGAGAGGGGGGAGAGGGTAGCATAGATATCTTTTGTTCTCTTTTTATCTCGTTTCTATCGCTCTTTTCTCTCTCTTTCTCTCTCTCTTTCTCTCTCTCTTTTTCTCTCTCACTCTCTTTCTCTCGTTTTTCTCTCTCTTGTTTTCTATCTTTCTCATTCTTTCTCTTTCTCCATTTTCTCTCTTGTGGTCTCTCACTCTCTCGTTCTGTCTCTCTTGTTCTCGTTCTCTCTCCTGACTATCCCTCCCTTCTTGCTGCCCCACACATGGTTGTTCCTGTGTCCGTAGTGCTTGGATTTCAGTGTGGAGGAGAAGGTGGGCCTTGCGGAGTTGACCACTGCGCTGGAGAATGAGATGATGTGCAGCAGGAACGGGATTCATCGGGCAGCGTTAACCAGCTACCGGAATGAAATCGACCACCTTCAGTAAGCACCTCCTCTCGACGCGTGCAATGTAATGGATGTTTAGGCTGTTACGCAAGGTAGCTGATGGCAATGGGATAGAGGTTCATGGAGCGGGATTGGCAAAAATAAAACCTCAGGGAGTCACAGAGCCATACAGCATGGAAAAACAGGCTCTTCGGCCCAACTTGCCCATGCCGACCAAGATCTACACTAGTCCCACCTGCCTGCCTTTCGCCCGTTTCTCTCCAAACCTTTCCTATCCATGTACCTATCCAAATTACTTTTAAATGCTGTTACAGCCCCTGCCTTAGCTAACTCCTCTGGCAGTTCGTTCCATATACCCACCACCCACCTCTGTGTGAAAATGTTGCACATCAGGTTCCTATTAAATCTCCCCCCCTTCACCTTAAACCAATGTTCCATGGTTCTTGATTCCCCTACTCTGGGTAAAAGACTCTGCATTCACCCTATCTATTACTCTCATGATCTTATACAGAGTCATTTTCAGATTGGCAACCTACATCGGGTACATGGATGGGAAAGGATTAGAGGGAGAAAAGTACAAAGTGCTGGAGGAACTCAGTGGGTCAGGCCTCATCTGTAGAGGGGATAGACAGACAACATTTTGCGTTGAGTCCCTTCTTCAGACTGACTGGAAAATCCAGAGGGATACGGGCCAAATGCAGTCAAATAAGACTGGAGTAGATGGGGCATCTTGGCGGAATTGGGTCAAAGTGCATGTTTATAAATTTGAGAGGCAGAGATAGGGGAAACAGTCAGAACCTTTCTCCCAGGGTAGAAATGTCAAAGACTGGAGTACATATCTTTAAGGTGAGAGGGGGGAAAGTTTAAAGGAGATGTGTGGCGGCAAATTATTTTACACAGAGGGTGATGATGAGTGTCAGGAACGTGCTGCAAGGGGTGGTGGTGGTGGAGGCAGGTACGATAGTGGCGTTTAAGAGGCTTTTCGATAGACACATGGATATGCAGGGAATGGAGGGATATGGATTATGTGCAGGAAGAGGAGATTAGTTGAATTTGGCATCATGTTCGGCACAGACATTGCGGGCTGCAGGGACTGTTCCTGTGCTGTACTGTTCTATGTTTCCATGCTGTGTGACTCTGACTCTATAACTATTGTGGTGAGACTTGGATTGAACTTTACTGTTTGCAAAAATTTAGTGATGATACAATAATAGATGGAAAACCAAATAGTGACCAGGAGTGGAATGGTTTGCCAAGGTCTATGGAAAAGTTAAATAGATAGATAGATAGATATAATTTATTGCCACACAGCCAGGCTGGTGGAAATTTGGGTTGTCTGCAGCAATACAATAATAAAGAACACACAACCACAATAAAACTGTAACACAAACATCCACCACAGCATTCATCACTGTGGTGGAAGGCACAAAATTTGGCCAGTCCTCCTCCATTTCCCCCCCATGGTCAGGACCAGAGTCCAGAGTCAGTCCAGGATCGGCTCTTCCTCACCGGAGACCGCGGCTTTAAGCTGTTGTAGGCCGCAGACAGGCGGTCAAGATTTAAGTCCCCGTCGCAGCCAGAAGCACCGTAGACTGCAGGGCCGGCGGTCGAAGCTCCCCTCCAGGGATGATGGTAAGTCCATGCCGGACCCGCGGTAGAAGTCGGCCGCAGCTTCTGCAGAGGTTGGTGAGAGTTGTTGGAGAATTGTTGAAGAGACATTTAGACAGGTTCATGGATAGGATAGGTTTAGAGGGATATGGGCAAGTGGGGCTAGTGTAGATGGGACATGTTGGTCGGAGTGGGAAAGCTAGGCCGAAGGGACTGTCTCCGCGCTTTTTGACTCCATGACATGGTGGACCTCCTCCAACTCCTGGGCAGATTGAGACATTGCCGAGTTTTATTGGCCGTAGATTCAGCGGACATATTGACCAACGCAACGGAGCCCTTAGGCTGGGGTAAATCAACGGGCAGCGGGTAATGCACGGAACAGCAAGTCTGGCCTTTATAATCCACGTTCTTGCGGGGGATAAAAGGGTGTTGGGTAAGGAGAGAGGAGGAGGAGTGAAATGTAAAGGCAGAGGGAGGGGAAAGAGGGGGCAATAAAAGAGAATTGTGGGCCTCCAATTTGGGAGATGAGTGTACGGAGGAGGGGAAGGAGCAGGGTGACGAGGGTGGAAGATGGTGGGATAAATGTGCGCGCACAGGGTTGGGGGCAGAGGAAAGAGAGGGGGTGAGGGAGTATTACTTGAAATTGGAGAGTTTAATATTTAGCGGGTAGAACTGCTGCCTCACAGCGCCAGAGACCCAGGTTCGATCCTGACCTCGGGTGCTGTCCATGTGGAGTTTGCACGTTCTCCTTGTGATCGCGTGGGTTTCCACCGGGTGTTTCAGTTTCCTCCCACACTCCAAAGACGTGCGGGTTTGCAGGTTAATTGCCCCTGGTGTGTAGAGAGCGGATGAGAGTGTGGGATAACATGGAGCTAGTGTGAGCAAGTGATCGCTGGTCGGTGTGGATTCGGTGGGCCGAAGGGCCTGTTCCCGTGCTGTAAACTGCACATACCATCAGGTAGTGAGCCACCCAGACTGATGGATCACACGGATGGTTTCTACAGGTGGCAAGTCCAGCAGGTGCAGAGTGAGAGGGATAAACTGCGAGTGGACTTGGAGCGAGCGGAGAAACGCAACGCACAGCTGGGCAAGGAGGTTGACGATCGACAGGCTGCCATGGAGCTGCTCAACGACACCAAAATCAGGTCAGTCGCACATGTGGAACCACTTCAAGCGTTTTGTCCAGTTTCTGGGACAGGATCTTGATCGGTTGGGGGGTGGAGGGATATTACTTGAAATTGGAAAATTCAATGTTCATACCGTTGGGTTGTGCGCTACCCAAGCAGAATATGAGACGCTGTTCCTCCAGTTTGCATATGGACTCACTCTGGCAATGGAGGAGGCCCAGGACAGAAAGGTCATTAAGGGAAGGGGATGGGGAGGTAACAAGGTTGGCAGTCGTGAGATCCAGCAGGCCTTGGTGGAACGAGCGTTAGTGTTCGGTGAAACGGTCGCCGAGTCTACGCTTGGTCTCGCTGATGTGCATTCCATGTTCCCAATGAGACCTTCCTGAGACCAGGCATAGCACTTTGTATTTGGCTCAAGGTTCCAGCATCTGCTGTTCCTTGTGTCCGCCATTGTTAATAAGTTCCCCCCCCCCCCCCCCCCATGTTTTTCTCCTGCTCTTTCCCCCAACGTCATCCCTTCCCCCCCCCCCCCCCAACCCTTGCCCACCCAGGCACCTGGACCAAGGCTACAGGGAGAAGATGGTGGCGTTCAGAGGCCAGATGGACGAGGCTCAGGAGCTGATGGTTCAGCAGGTGACCCAGCAACAGAAGGAGCTGGAACAGGAGCTTGAGTCTGTCCGGTCGGAGGAAACGTCCTCCCGCGAGAAGCTCACCCTGACCATGAAGGTAAGGTTCACAATCCGGTTTATGACTGTCACCGGTACCCAGGTACAGGGAAAAGCACTCCTCTGCTGCCATCCCATCAGATGTGATATACCATACACAAATACAATCAAGCCAAGCTCATGTACAATAGGAAGAGCAGCGTGCAGAATATAGTTCTCAGCATTGTAGCGCATCAGTTCCGGAGACACAGCATGTTGTCAGGACTCAAGGAGCCTGAGCTATAGGGAGAGTTTGAGCAGACTAGGACTTTTTTCCTTGGAGCGCAGGAAGTTGAGGGGGAACCTTACAGAGGTGCATAAAGTCATGAGGGCAAAAGTCTCTTGTCCAGAGTAGGGGACTCATGAACCAGAGGACATAGGTTTAAGGTGAGAGGGGAACGATTTAATAGGAACCTGAGGGGTAACTTTTTGTACTGAAAGGGTGGTGGGTGTATGGAAGGAGCTGCTGGAGGAGGTAGTTGAGGCAGGTACTATCAGAACGTTGAAGAAACATTTAGACGGGTACATGGATAAGATAGGTTCAGAGGGATATGGGACCAACGCTGGCAGGTGGGACTAGTGTAGATGGGGCATGTTGGTCGGTGTGGGAAAGTTGGGCCGAAAGGCCTGTTTCCACGCTGAATAACTAAATGCCAATGTCCACAATGGCGTAGAGGTGAATCGGATAGTTCCCTAGCTTATGGAAGGATCGTTCAGAAAACCAGATGTCCAGCACACCAATGCCTCTATGTCCTTAGAAGGTTCTAGGAAGATCACCATTCCCCCAACAACCCTCACCAACTTTGACAGATGCGCCGTAGAAAGCATTGTGTTCAGGATGCATCACAGCCTGGTTTGGGAACAGCTCCATCCAAGGCTGCAAGAAGTTGCAGAGAATTGTGAATGCAGCCCAGACCATCACTCAAACCAACCTCCCTTCCATTCACTCCATCTACACCTCACGTTGCCTCGGCAAAGTCGCCAGCATAATTAAGGACCGGTCTCACCCTGGACTCAGACCAAAGATAGACACAAAAAGGAGTAACTCAGCAGGACAGGCAGCATCTCTGGAGAGAAGGAAAGGGTGACTCCTCGGGTCGAGACCCTTCTTCAAACTGGTTAGGGATAAGGGAAACGAGAGATATAGACAGTGATGTGGAGAGATAAAGAACAATGGATGAAAGACATGCATAAAGGAAACAGGCCATTGTAAGCTGTTTGTTGGGTGAAAATGAGAAGCCATTGCGACTTGGGTGGGGGAGGGCTAGGGAGAGAGAGGGAATGCCGGGGCTACCAGAAGTGAGAGAAATCAAAACTTATACCACTGGGCTGTTTAGCTGCCCAAGCAAAATATGAGACGCTGTTCCTCCAATTCGTGTTTAGCTTCACTCTGACAATGGAGGAGACCGAGGACAGAAAGGTCTGTGTTAGAATGGGAAGGAGAATTAAAGTGTCCAGCAACCGGGAGATCAGGTTGGTTCAGGCGGGCTGAGTGACGGTGTTCCGTGAAACGATCGCCCAGTCTGCGTTTGGTCTCGCCGATGTACAAGAGTCTACATCTTGAACAATGGTTACAGTAGATGAGGTTGGAGGAGGTGCAAGTGAACCTCTGCCTAACCTGAAAGGACAGTCTGAAAGGACTGTTGGGGTCCCTGGACAGTCGAGGGAGGAGGTATAGCGACAGGTGTTGCAACCTCTGCGGTTGCAGGTAAGGTACCTGGGGAGGGGTTGGTTTGGGTGGGAAGGGAAGAGTTAACCAGGGAGTTTTGGATGGAACAGTCTCTGCGAAAGGTGGAAAGGGGTGAAAATGGGAAAATGTGGCTAGTGGTGGGATCCCGTTGGAGGTGGCGGAAATTTCAGAGGATTATGTGTTGTATGCGGCGGCTGATGGGGCGGAAGGTAAGGACTAGGGGGATTCTGTCTCTGTTGCAACTAGGGGGAGGGGGAGCAAGGGCAGAGCTGCAGGGTACCGAGGAAACACGAGTGAGGGCCGCATCTATGATGGGAGAGGGGAACCCCGTTCCCTAAAGAATGAGGACATCTTGCATGTTCTAGTATGGAACACCTCATCTTGGGTGCAGATGCGGCGTAGACAGAGGAATTGGGAGTAGGGGATAGTCTTTGCAGGAAGCACGTTGGGAAGAAGTGTAGTCGAGATAGTTGTGAAAGTCAGTGGGTTTGTAATAGACGTCAGTCAATAGTCTATTTCCTGTGATGGAGACTGTGAGATCAAGAAAGGGGAGGGAGGTGTCGCAGATGGTCCAAGTAAATTTGAGTGCAGGATGAAAATTCTCCTCCTCACCCCGGTCTCTCCCTCTTCTGTCCGCTCCCATTGGGCAAGAGGTACAGAAGGGTGAAAACGCACACCTCCAGATTCAGGGACAATGTCTTCCTAGCTGTTAACAGGCAACTGTGTTATCCTCCTAACAGCTGGAGAGTAGTCCTAACCTCCTGTCTACCTCATTGACCTCGGACTATCTTTAATCGACTTTACTGGACACCTTGAACTAAACATTATTCCCTTTATCCTGTATTTGTACGGCTTGATTGTAATCATG
This sequence comes from Amblyraja radiata, assembly GCF_010909765.2. Lineage (NCBI taxonomy): Eukaryota > Metazoa > Chordata > Chondrichthyes > Rajiformes > Rajidae > Amblyraja > Amblyraja radiata. The sequence continues at coordinate 46,443,947 of NC_045963.1, forward strand.
CATAGTCTTTCCGCTGACTGGATAGCATGCAACAAAAAGCTTTTCACTGTACCTTGATACACGTGACAATAATAACATAAACTAAACTAATCTCATTGGTTGTTATCCCATCGCTATTGTATGACCTTAGTTTGGTATAGTGAAGGTACCTAGGTACAGTGAAAAACTTTTGTTGCGTGCTAACCAGTCAGCAGAACCGGTTAGCATATACATCTTCTTCTTATCGAGTCCACACACAAGATTAGAAGTTGTTCAGCCAGAGCTGAACACACTTCTCGGCATCTGCACAATGGTGTCTGTCTTGCGCTTCTTGTGCTTCTTGTGCGTGGTGGTGGAAAGATTGGTTGAAACAGGGCCGCGACGTGAACGCTCTTTCCTTGGCCCCAGCATATACATGACTATACATGATTACAATTGAGCCGTCCACAGTGTACAGATACAGGATGAAGGGAATAACGGTTGGTGCAAGGTAAAGTCCAGTAAAGTCCTATTAAAGATAGTCCGGGAGTCTCCAATGAGGTTGATGGGAGGTCAAGACTGCTCTTTAGTGGGTGACAGGATGGTTCAGTTGCTTGATAACAACTGGGAAGTGCGGATGGCACACAGACAAAAGCTTCTCACTGTATCTTGGCGCAGGTGACAATAATAACCCACAGGCTGTTGCTTTGGTGGTGAGAGGTTGGAACTAGAGCCCTGGTTTACTCTGGCTGTTTGATGACAGTTTTCCCCTTCACCAGGAGAACAGGCGGCTGCAGACAGAGTTGATGGAAGCGGTGGAGAAGTTGGCGGAATCTGAGAGATTGATTGCCAGGTTACAGACGGACCTCGACTACATGCTTAAAGATAAAGTAAGCACCATCTCCTTGTCCATCTCCTTGTTCCCTCTCTAGGGACACGCGGGCGCGGACGTAAACCCGGAAAAGGGGCAGGCAGCCGACCGCTGTGCAGCCATCGCCTGCCCGCTGCCTGGACCCGCGAATGGCCATCTTGGCCAGGCCCAGGAGCAGACCGACAGGGAGACCCCCTCTTCCCTCCCGACCCTCCGAGTGCCCATAAATTAATAGTGTTGGACTAAAATGTAGCCAAAACTTGAGGAGCAGCCCCTTCGGATACTCGAACAGGGGCTGCAACCTCTCACACTCTATGGACACGTGGAACACGGTCTCTTCCTCACCGCAGAAATGACAAGCAGGGGAAGAGTCCATGAACCGGCTCAAGTATCTATTACAGGCCACGGCTTTGTGCAACACTCTCCACCCCAGGTCCCCGATGTAAAGGGGGAGGACTCCCTTGTAGAGAGACCTCCACTGGGGACCGCTCCCTCCTTGTCCAGCCTTGGGGGGGGCAGGCACCTTCCTCTGTTGGGGGGGATAGAGTCACATAGCGGGGAACAGGCCCTTCAGCCCAAACTGTCCACATTTGGCCGATATCCCTCTAAACCTTTCCTATCCATACCTGTCCAAATGTCTTTGAAATGTTGTTACCGTAGCCTCTCTCCCACACAACTGTTCCCAATATGCTGCTTCGCTTCACCTGGCCTTTTTATACATGTTCATAAGTTGTAGGAGCAGAATTAGGCCATTCAACCCACCATGTCTACTCCACCATTCAATCATGGCTATCTTTCCCTCTCAACCCCATTCTCCTGCCTGCTCTCCATAACTCCTGACACCCGTACCAATTAAGAATCTCCAGCTTTAAAATATCCGTTGACTTGGCCTCCATAGCCTTCTGTGGCAATGAATTCCACAGATTCACCACCCTCTGACTATAGAAATTCCTCCTCATCACCTTTCTAAAGATACGTTCTTTGACCTCTGGTCTAAGACTCTCCCACTAGTGGAAACATCCTCTCCACATCCACTCTTTGGTAAGTTTCACTATTTTGCAAGTTCACTCATTTCACTATTTGGTAAGTTTCAATGAGGTGTCCCCTCATCCTTCTAAACTCCAGCGAGTACAGGCCCAGTGCCGTCAAACGCACAACGTAAACCTCTACGTTCTTCCTGTGACTGCATGGGTGTTCTCCGGGTGCTCCAGTTTCCTTCCACACTCCAAAGACCTGCGGATTTGTGGCTTAATCGGCCTCTGTAATTTACTCCTGGTGTGTAAGGAAAGTGAGATAACATAGAACTGGTATGAACGGATGATTGATGGTCGGTGTGGTCTCTGTGGCCAGAAGGGGCTGGTTCCATGCTGTATCTCTAAAACTAAGCTAAACAAAATTCAGCCAGTATCATCAAAGGCCCACACCATCCTGGCCACTGTCTCATCTCACTTGTACCATTTATGTTGTACAGCTCGATGACCATGAAACCAAGTGATGTTGTAATCTGTCTAACATGTGCCTCTCTCTCCCCATCTCCCATGCATCCCACACGTGCAGCTCGGAGTGGTGGATAATTCACACATCGAGCTCTTTGGGCAAGAGGATCGATTCGCCGAGATTATCCTGGCGTACGAGCAGAAATGCAGGGTAGGTGGTCATGTCCGGGGCCCGGGAGCCATGTCAAGGGGGGGAGGCGAGGAGCTTCGAATGCAGACAAGGAGGAATTTCTTTTGTCAGAGGGTGGTGAATCTGTGGAATTCATTGCCACAGACGGCTGTGGAGGCTAAGCCATTGGATATTTTTAAAGCTGACATTGCCAGATTCTTGATTGGTGAGGTTGTCAAGGGTTATGGGGAGAAGGCAGGTGAATGGGGTTGAAAGGGAAAGATAGATCAGCCAGAGGAATTAGTTGAGGAAGGCACAATAACAACATTTAATAGATACTTGGACAGGTACATGGATAATAATGGTTTAGAGGGATATGTGCCAAACATGGTCGGGTGGGACTAGCGTAGATGGGGCATCTTGCTCAGCATGAACAAGTGGGCCAAAGGGCCCGTGTGTTATGACACTAAACCTTTTTTAAGAAGCAGAAACAAGGAGCTGCAGATGCTGGTCTACAAAGAAAGACACAAAGTGCTGGAGTAATGCAGCTCGTCAGGCAGCATTTCTGGAGAACATGGATAGGTGATGTTTCTCTGTTAAAGCGGTATCCAGATTGTTCATTCGTGAGTTGGAAGTTGTGGTAAATAGTAAGGGTGTCATAAGCTCTGGGAGCAGAATTAGGCCATTCGGCCCATCTACCCTGCCATTCAATCATAGTCATAGAGTGATACAGTGTGGAAACAGGCCCAACTCGCCCACTAGTCCTGGCAACATCTTTGTAAATCTTTTCTGAACCCTTTCAAGTTTGACAATATCTTTCCTATAACATGGTGCCCAGAACTGAACATAATATTCTAAATATGTTCTCACTAATGTCTTATACAACTGCAACATGACCTCCCAACTTTTATACTCAATACTCTGACTGATGAAGGCCAGAGTGCCAAAAGCCTTTTTTACCACCTTATCTACCTGCGACTCGACCTTCAAGGAAACATGCACTTGTACTCCTAGATTCCTCTGCTCTACAACACTACCCAGAGGCCTACCATTTACTGTGTAGGTCCTGCCCTTGTTCGACGTCCCAAAATCCAACACCTCACACTTTTCTGTATTAAATTCCATCACCCATTCCTCCGCCCACCTGGCCAATTGATCCAGATCCTGCTGCAATCGTTGACAACCATCTTCACTGTCTGCAAAACCACTAACTTTTGTATCATCAGCAAACTTGCTAATCTGTATGTTCTCATCCAAATCATTGATGTAGATGACAAACAGTAACGGGCCCAGCACCGAACCCTGAGACACACCTCTAGTCAGGCCTCCAGTCTGAGAAGCAACCTTCCATGGCTGATCTATCTTTCCCTCTCAACTCCATTCTCCTGTCTTCTCCCCATAACCCCTGACACCCTTACTAATCAAGAAACTGTCAATCTCGCCGTAAAAATACCCAGTGACTTGGGCTCCACCACTGTCTGGCAATTAATTCCACAGATTCACCACCCTCTCACTAAAGAAATTCCTTCTCATATTTCGAAAGGTGCATCCTTTTATTCTGAGGCTATGATCTCTAGTCCTAGACTCTCCCAATAGTGGAAGCATCCTCTTCACATTCACACTGTCTCGGCCTTTTGCTATTCGGTACATTTCAAGAAGACCCCCTCTTCCTACTAAACTCCAGCGAGTACAGCCTTCAAACGCTCATCAAATGTTAACCCAATCATAAAAGCTCACAATACTCCAAATGTGATCTGCCCAGTGCCGTATAATGCCTTAGCATTACATCCCTGTTTTTGTCTTGTAGCCCTCTCAAAATAAATGCTCGCATTGCATTTGCCTTCCTAACTACTGATCCAACTTGCAAGTTAACTTTTTGGGAGCACCAGCACCCCCAAGCCTCTTTGTGCTTCCGATTTCTGAATTTCCTCCCCATTTAGAAAGTAGTCTGTGTCTTTATTCCTACTACTAAAATGCATGACTCCACACTTTGCTACGCTGTATTCCTCCTGCCACTTCTCTGCCCACTGTCCTAACCTGTCCAAGTCCTTCTGCAGAGTCTCCGCTTTCACCACACTACCTGCCCTCCCACCCATCTTCGTATCATCGGCAAACTTCAATTCCCTCATTCAAATCATTAATATACACCGTGAAGAGTATCGGCCCCAGCACTGATCCCTGCAGAATGCCGCTGGTCACCGGCAGCCAACCCAAAAAAGCCCCCAGAATTGGCACTCTCTGCCTTCTGCCATCCAGTCTTCCAGCTATCCATGCTAGTATCTTCCAACTGATACCATGGGGAGAAGGCAGGAGAATGGGGTTTAGAGGGAAAAATAGATCAGCATGATTGAATGGCAGAGTAGACACGATGGGCTGAATGGCCTAATTCTGTTCCTAGAATGTATGAACTTATTGTTGTCATGTGTGCTCCAACGTCTCCTGCCTCCTGTCTGTGTGGTGCAAGGACTAACACAGCAACAACCTTGCACTGACTTTATCCACTCTCTCTCTCTCCATTCTAACGCCTTCCTTTGGACTCGCCAGAGGGTGAAGGTGAGCTGACCACAAATCATCATTTATTATTGTGAGTGAGATTGTACCGTCGTTTTTATCTCAAATTGTGCACATGAGTTCCTGTTTCTATTTGTACCGCCACCTTGTCTTGAAATGCTGCAGCTTAACGCCTGTAAATGCAATTACATACAGATACATTTGTAATTAAAAAATGAATAACTGTAACACAAGATAATTATAAAGTCCATAGTGCAACCAAAGACACAGTCCGCAGAAGATGTTCAAGAGCCTGATGTTTGCTGGGAAGAAGCTGTTCTTGAACCTGGACGTCACGGTTTTCAGGCTCCTGTACCACCTTCCTGATGTTAGCAGCGAGATGAGAGCGTGGCCAGGGTGGTGTGGGTGCAGCACCTCCTGTAGATCCCTTAGATGGGAGGGGAGGGGAGGGCAGTACCCATGATGGGCCGGGCAGTGTCCACCACTCTCTGCAGTCTCCTTCGTTAACCCCATTCTTGCACAGAAGTGCAAAATACACACAAAGTGTGTGTGGGTCGAGTGGATGGAGATGGGGGCAGGACGTGGGACTCTGCATTGCAGCACAAACACCAGTGGTCACCCAGTTCTAAACAGGCAGGCCACTCACATCCCCAGCCACGTGCAGTGGGTGCTCATATCCTCTCTGTTTTTTGTTGCACTATGTATGGACTTCAGCCTTTGCACCATTATGGTTACACAGAATTATGGTCATTCATTTATCATTTATTGATTATTATGTATTGATCTGTGTGTTATTGTGTTTATTTTAGTTAGATTATTGTCATGTGTACAGTGCAAGCTTTTGTTGCGTGCTATCCAGTCAATGGAAAAACAAGACATGATTACAATCGAGCCATCCACAGTGTACATATACAGGATAAAGGGAATAACGTGAATATCATTTAGTTCAAGGTAAAGTCCGATTAAAGATTGTCCCAGGGTCTCCGGTAGCTCGGAGCTGGTGTCTAGTTGTTGGTAGGAAAGCTGTAGAAAGGAAGAATCACATTGTTCCCTTGCCGGTACATGTGACAATTAAACACTCTTGGAGCTTGACTCTAATACAAACACCGTGTGCAAAATGGATCCCCAGTCGCTTCTGTTGGTGCTTTTCTTTCAAGCAGTTGATGCGGGAGTTACTTCATTCTCTCAAGGGCTAACCACTTTGAAATGACAGCCAAGAGGCACACCTTCCTGAGGAGACTGAGGAAATTCAGCTTGTCTCCAGTGACTCTTACAAACCTTTACAAATACACCGTCGAAAGCATGCTGTCGGGCTGCATCACAGCTTGATTTGGGAACAGCTCTACCCGAGCGCAAAAAAATTGCAGAGTTGTAGATGTAGCGCAGTTCATCACACAGACCAGATTCCCCACCATTATAGACGTAGCCCAGTTCATCACACAGACCAGATTCCCCACCATTGACTCCATCTACACTTCACGCTGCCTTGGGATAGCAACCAACATTATCAATGAATTGTCCCACCCCGGTTATTCCTTCTTCTCCCTGCTCCCGTCCAGCAGAAAGTACAGAAGATTAAAGAGCGTGCCATACGACTCAGGAACAGCTTCTTCCCTTCTGTTATCAGACTTCTTAACGGTCCTTCCATAAGCTAGGGTACTGCCCGATTCACCTCTACCCCATTGTATACATTGGACTTAAATGGAACTGGTGTGTTACAATGCTGAGAACTATTTTCTGCACTCTGTATCTTCCCCTTTGCATTTCCTATGGTACTTGAGTTTGAACTGATTGTATTTATGTATAGTATTACCTGATCAGATAGGATAGCATGCAAAAACAAAGCTTTTCACTGTACCCCAGTACACGTGACAATAATAAGCCTGAACCACTACTGTTTGCCTAGTGACACAGTGACACAGCGGGTAGAGCTGCTGTCTCACAGCGTGAGACCCAAGTTTGATCCTGACCTTGGGTGCTGTCCATGTGGAGTTTGCACGTTCTCCCTGTGACCGCGTGGGTTTCCTCCAGGTGCTCCAGTTCCTCCTAAAGATGTGCAGGTTTGTTGGTTAATTGGCCCTCTGTACATTGCCCCTAGTGTGTAGTGAGTGGATGTGAAAGTGGGATAAATTAAAACCAGTGTGAACGGTGATCGATGGTCGGCATGGAGTTGGTGGGACGAAGGGCCTGTTTTCATGCTGTATTTCTAAACCAAACTAAACACTGGGTGGATGTGGTATACTGTGCGTTCGTTGCTCTGAGGTTGTTGCCTTCACCTCCGCAGGAGTTGTGTGACCAGAACGACGAGCTGCGGTCTGAGGTGGAAGTGCTGCGCTCGCAGCTGCAGGTCAGGAAGCTGCGACCGGCAGTCGGTCACCACTGGAGCTCCGGCTGCCGTCCAGGCACCGAGCGGCCCAGCGTCAACGCCCTGCATCCCGGTGAGTGAACACAGGCCAGACGGCATAGGAACAGTCCATTCAGCCCATCGACCTCACTCCCGCCCTTCAATCATGGGTGCTCTATCCCCTCTCAATCCCATTCTCCTGCCTTCTCCACATAACCCCCAACACCCTTACTAATCAAGGATCTGTCAATTTCTGCTTTAAAAATATCCAATGACTTGGCCTCCACATGTCTGTGGCAGTGAATTCCACAGATTCACCACCCTCTGACTAAAGATATTCCTCCACATCTTCATTCTAACGGTACACCCTTTTATTCTGAGGCTTTGGCCTCTGGTCCTAGTGGTTTCTTTCACCAGTAGGCACATCCTCTCCACATTCACTATCCAGTCCTTTCACTATTCGGTCAGTTTCAATGTCCCACTTCATCCTTCTAAACTCCAACGAGTACAGGCCCAGTGCCATCAAACACTCATCAGATGTTAACCCAGTCATCCCCGGGATCATTCTTGTAAACCTCCTCTGGACCCTCTCCAACGCCAGCACATTCTTCCTCAGATATTGGGCCCAAAAATGCCCACAATACTCCAAATGTGGTCTGACCAGCGATTTATAAGGCCTCAGCATTACATCCCTGTTTTTATAATCTAGTCCTTCTCGAAATAAATGCTAGCATTTCATTTGCCTTTGGTCAATGATACCATGCAAGAAGTCTACTAGAGCCAACATATCGGTTTACTTTCAAGATACCGCATGTAAATGCCCATCGAGTCCATGCCGACCATCGATCACCCGTTCACAATACTTCTATGTATTGTATTGTATTCTAATTTATTGTCATTGTCTCAATTAGAGACAACAAAATGAATTTTCCTTACAGGCAGTATCATAAAAATAAATAAATAATAAATAATAAAACATATTAAAAATAAAATTGAATTAAAAAAAGAAAAGCACAAACACAGAAAGTCCACGACACAACATAACACAGTGGCACCAAGGTGAGGAAGGCACCATAGTCCAGCCAGTCTCCCCTCCGATATTCCCAGATGTTCATCCGTGATCTGGGCCTTCCGAGCACCCGCAGTCGCCGCACCGGGCGGCCCGATGTTCAGGCCCTCACGCCGGGCTGGTGGAACGCCGACGCCGATCCCCGACGGTGAACATCCTCCTCCTCAGCGGCCCGGACCTCCTGATCAGCCGCATCCCGCAGCCGGAGTCCGCAGATCCCGAGTCCGCAGGCCGAGCCGGGCGGAGTCGCAGGACCCCGCGTTGTTGATCCCACTTTCTCATTCACTCCTTGCACATTACGGGCAATTTACAGAGCTGCACGTCTTTGGGATGTGGGAGGAAACCGGAACACTCAGAGGAAACCCACGCGGTCACAGGGAGAACATGCAAACTGCACACAGACAGCATCTGGGGTCAGGATCGAACTGGGTCTCCAGAGCTGTCCCAAACATCCCTCACCCAACACATTCAAGAATAATATTAGGGAAATTGCACACAAAAGCACAATCTTTCATGTGTTGACAGTCAAGGTTTAAAATGGGTTAGGGAGATGTTTCATCAGACAGGATATTGAGTATAGAAGTTGCGACGTTATGTCGCAGTTGTATATGACACTGGTGAGGCCTCCTTTGAAGTATTGTGTTCAGGTTTGGCCATTCTGTTATAGGAAGGATGTCGTTAAGCTGGAAAGAGTGCAGGGAGGATTTACGAGGATGTTGCCAGGACTCGAGGGCCTGAGCATTCGGGGGAGGTTGTGCAGGACTAGGACTATTTCATGGGGCCCAAGAGGAAGAGGAGTGATCTTTAGTGGTATATAATATAATGAGGGGAAAAGACAGGGCGAATGCACAGGGTCTTTTACCCATCAATAACTAGAAGACATGGGTTTAAGATCATAGTGCCCACCTTGTCCATGCCAATCAAGTTGGCATACTGAGCTAGCATTTCCTGCATTTGGCCCATATTCCCCTAAACCCTTCCTATTCATGTATCTTCGTCAAATGTCTTTTGCAACTCCCCTTCTATCGCTTCCCCTGGCAGCTCATTCCAGATATGGACTACCCTGTGAATGACCCCTGAGGTCCCTCATGAATCTCTCCCCGCTAAATATCTCCCCGCTAGAAAGCCATGGAAGTGAATATGTTTACAGAAACAATGCTCATGAAGACATTTGGACAGATATATGGACAGGAAGGGAGATGGGACAATTGCAGACGTGTGCCTAGCCCAGTATGCCAACCTGGTCGGCATGGACAAGGTGGGCCGAAGGGCCTGTTTCTGTGCTGTACAACTAGTCTAAGACTAACTGCCGCTGAGCATTGAAAGTCACAACATCAAGTGAAAGGCTGATGCCTGGATATTGCAACTGTAGTCAGTGATACCAAACATCAGTCTGAAGAAGGGTCTCGACCCGAAACGTCACCCATTCCTTCTCTCCAGAGATGCTGCCTGTCCCGCTGAGTTACTCCAGCATTTTGTGTCTACCTTCGATTTAAACCAGCATCTGCAGTTCTTTCCTACACATACCATAGTTTATGTCATAGGAACAGAATTAGGCCATTCGGCCCATTAAGCCAACTCTGCTATTCAATCATGGCTGATCTATCTTTCCCTCTCAACCCCATTCTCCTGCCTTCTCCCCGTAACCATTGACACCTTTACTAATCAACACAGTAGTGTCCGTACGCTGCACACTGCTTCAGGGATTCAGCTCTACTGAAATCAGGTCCTCTCTGCGTGGAGTTTGCACGTTATCCCTGTGAATGCGTGGGTTTCCTCTGGGAACCCATTGAAATGGTCTGTTTCCCTGCTATACATCTCCAACCCGCTGCCTACAGCGCTTGCAGCACCAGAGACCCGGGTTCGATCCCGACTACGGGTGCAGTCTGTACGGAGTTAGTATATTCTCCTTGTGACCGTATGGGTTTTCTTCGAGATCGGCGGTTTCCTCCCACATTCGAAAGACGTACAGGTTTGTAGGTTAATTGGCTTGGTATAAATGTAAATTGTCCCTGGTGTGTAGGATAGTGTTAATGTGCCAGGATCGCTGGTCAGTGTGATCTCAGTGGGCCGAAGGGCCTGTTGCCATGCTGTATAACTAAACTGAACTGAAAATTTGAAATGTGAACCGTTTTTCCCTCCAATGCTGAAAATGTTTAGCGGGCCAGGTGTTTCCGGCCCAGCTGAACACTTCCAGCATTCTGTTTAATTTTTATTCCCACTTATTGTCTGGAAAAGTGAGAACTAAAGGTTACAAACATTTGAAGATCATTCCCATTTTCTGAACAGATAAGGAATTGCCGGAAGAGTGGTGTGGCAACGTGAGCATTGAAATGGAGATTGCGATGGAACAACAGAGGGTGCAGTGGCAGCAGGAGGTGCAGGACCTGAGGAGACAGGTGGAAACAAAGGTGAGACAACCATTGAGTCTCTTCTTCAGATACCTTCTTTGTTGCTGCCTCTCACCACTGATGGTGGTAGTGAATCATCTCCAGCCAGAGGGCATCTGCGTACACCACCAGCTAAAGTGCACCTTACAGCTGTGTTTGTGATCGGCTTATTACTGCTTTATCTTTCTCGCTATTGCCTTAGAGTCCCTTTAATCTGCCTTGTGTTTCCCTTTGACTGAGAATCCACAGCCTGTCAGGGTAGAGATGCAACATTGACCTTGAGTTCTCTCAGTGGGGAGTTTGCATGTTCTCCCTGTGAGAGCGTGAGTTTCCTCCGGGTGCTCCGGTTTCCTCCCACATCCCAAAAACGTGCAGGTTTGTAGATAAATTGGTCTTTGAGTGCAGGGATGGATGAGAAAGTGGGATAACATAGAACTAGTGTGAACAGGTGATCAATGGTCGGCGTGCTCAGTGGGCTGAAGGGCCTGTCACCATGCTGTATCTCTAAACTAAAAGATACAGCATGGAAACAGGACCTTCAGCCCATCAAGTCCACACCGATCACCCATTCACACGAGTTCTATGTTATCCCACTTTCTCATCCACTCCCTACACACTAGGGGAAATTTACAGAGGGCCAATCAACCTAGAAACCTGCACGTCTTTGGGATGTCGGAGGAATCCGGAGCACCCGGAGGAAACCCACGCAATCATAGGGAGAATGTGCAAACTCCACACAAACAGCACCTGAGGTCAGGATTGAACCCGGGCTTGTGGTGCCGTGAGGCAGCGGCTCTACCCGCAGCGCCACCGTGTGGTTGGATGGTTAGTAGGGTTTTTACTTTGTGGACTAACCTTGCTGTAATTTTACAGGTAAATTATTACGAGGGAGAAATGGAACTGATGAAGAGGAACTTTGAGAAGGAGCGGAAGATTGAGGAGGAGCGGTTTAAGCTGGAAATGAGTGAGCTGGAGGAGGAGAAGCTGGTCGGGAGTCGGGAGGTGGAGCGGCTGCAAGGAGTCGTGAGCCAGCTCCGTGTTCATCGGCCCGGAGCGGACACCGAGCGGGAAGAGCGGGCAGAGGACGCGGGGGTCGGAGTGGACGAGGCTGGAGAGCAGGGGAAGGAGGCCGGAGGATCGGAGGGACAGGGGGAGAGGAAGGCAGCGAGCCGGACCTGGGCCCTGGAGGAGGTGTCGCTGCAAGAAGGGGGGGAGTGGCAGCGAGCCCTGGTCCTGGAGGGGCTGCAGATGCAGCTGAAGCAGTTGCAGGATAAACTGCAACAGCAGACGGAGCTGAGGCTCACGCATCAGCAGGAGCTGCAGCGACTCAGGTGGGTGTTATCCACTCTCATCCCTCCCTTCCCCACCCCCCCCTCTCTGCCCCCCTATCTCCACCACATTCTTTATCCCCCCCCCTCCCTTTCCCCCGCCAAATATCTTAAATGTTATCATTGTGCCTGTCTAAAATACCCCCTCTGGCAATCTGTTCTACATACCCATCACTCTGTGTGAAAATGTTGTGTCAAATGGGACTAGTTGGGCCGAAGGGCCTGTTTGCATGTTGTGTAACTATGACCCAGGGAGTTTGTGGTAACGAGGTTGTGGCCGGTATTCGGAGCTCTCCTGGGATTATGGAAATATTTATCTTAAATACGGTTTGCATTAGCGTCTTCAGGGAGTCAGCGGGAGATGGATTTAAGGTGAGATTACTCCTGTTGGCCGAGCCTGTTGCTTTGACAGGGAGGTTCGGGGCTGAGACTGGGGACATGAGACAGAGATGGCGGCTGGGGGTGGAGGAGGTTACTTGAAGTTAGAGAAATCAATATTCATATCGCTGGGTTGAAAGCTGCCCAAGTGAAATGTGAGGTGCTGTTGAATATGAACATTTTCAAACTGTCCCTGGACATTCCCGCTCTTGCTTGGGACGGGCAGGCGAGGTTTCTTGGATAGTGAGCAAGAACGCCTCCTGCAAAGATCGGGCCGCGGCAATTGAATGAGGTTTGGCGGGAGCGCGTCGCGGCATTCCCGGCTGTGCTTGCTCAGACTTTGCCAGATCCGTCTGTGCTTCTGATAACAACCTCTACCTGAAATGTGTGGTCACCTTGGTTATTTTCATGTTCCCTTGCTTAACCTAATCAGCTTTGCCAGCAGTCTTACGGCATTGACATTAAGACCAGTGCAATAATGAAAGTTTTCTGTGCACTATTTCAAAGCCAGCATCTTGTAAAACAAGTGGATAAACTTGTAACGCACACAGCATAAAAAGGAGGCCATTTGGACCGAGGTGCCTGTTCTAGCCCTTTACCCCCCTTGCTCTTTATCCATGCTCTCTTCAAGAACCTGATGGCTCAAGAATCAAGAGTGTTTAATTGTCATTTGTACCAAAACGGAACAATTAAGTTCTTACTTGCAGCAGCACAACAGGTCTGTAAATGCAGTACTCAATTGACAACATAATAACAAAACAAAACTATTCTTCTTATCGAGTCCACATACAAGATTAGAAGTTGTGCAGCCAGAGCAGAACACACTTCTCGGCATCTGCACAATGGTGTCTGTCTTGCGCTTCTTGTGAAAACAAAAATAAGTTCAATTAAAAAAACAATATTAGTGCAACCACACCAAAGCCCAAACTCTCTAGTGCAACTCAGACAGTTGATAGTTTGAAGTTTAGTTGGTATTTGCAGTGTTCAGGAGCCTGACAGCGGCTTGGAAGAAGCTGTTCCTGAACCTGGAGGACTCCGTTTTCAGACTCCTGTACCTTCTTACCGATGGGTTGTGTAAGTTGATGGTTGTAGGAAAGTAGCTGTTCCTGAACCTGTGGCTTCTGTCCCTCCTGCCCGGCGGTAGCAGTGAGAAGAGGGCACGGCCGGATGGTGGGGATGCTTGATGGTAGATGTGGCCGCCTTGTGGCAGCGCCTGGTGTCGATGCGCTCGATGGGGGGGGGGGGGGGGGAGTCTGTGTCCATGATGGACCGGGTTGAGTCGACCACTCTCGGCAGCCTCTGGCGATGAGAAACTGGCCACTGTTTGTAATGCTGCATTGTGGTGAGAGGTGTTACACTCAGTACCATTGACTTAGTTTGCAGCTGAGTCCATTAGGCAGTGTGCAGCTCACAGACATTATTATGTTTGGTATCACTGACTAGAGTTGCAATATCCAGGCATCAGGCTTTCACTTGATGAATTCTGATCCCATGTTGTGATGGTCAATGCTCAGCCGCAGTTAGTCTTGGGGTAGTTGTACAGCACGGAAACAGGCCCTTTGGCCCATCTTGTCCATGCTGACCTAGTTAGTATACTAGGCTGTGTAAGAAGGCTCTGTAAGAAGAATGCTGGTTTAAACTGAAGATAGACACAAAAAGCTGGAGTAACTCAACAGGACAGGCAGCATCTCTGGAGAGAAGGAATGGGTGACGTTTCGGGTCGAGACCCTCCTTCAGAATACTGGGCTAGTCCCATTTGTTTGCATTTGGCCCATATCCCTCTAAACCCTTCCTGTTGATATATCTGTCCAAAATGTCTTAATTGTATCCGCTTCTATAGCTTCCTCTGGCAGCTCATTCCAGATACAGACTACACTTTGATGAAAAAGTTGCCCCTCATGTCCCTCTTAAATCTCTCCCCACTCATCTTCCATTGGATTCTACACTTTCTAACAAACAGACAGCAAAGAGTCAAGGTGGGTGAAAAACTCTCCAGCCCTTTGACTCTCAACATAGGAGCCCCCCAAGGGTGCGTTCTGTCACCCCAGCTCTTCTCACTTTACACCAACAACCTCACATCCCAATGCAGCTCAGTTAAAAATGTTAAATATGCAGACGACACAACAATAATTGGCCTTATCTCAGACAACAAAGAATCACAATACCATCTAACAGTCGATAGCGCAGTCAAATGGTGCGCAGACAACAACCTCCAGCTTAATACTTCAAAAACCTTAGAAATCATCATAGATTTCAGACGCAATCAAAACCACAAACCCCCGGTCCATGTCAACTCTCACCCCATAACCTCCACGAACTCATTTAAGTTTCTAGGCACCTATATCTCCAATAATCTAAAATGGCACATCAATGCAGACCACGTCATCAAGAAAGGTCAACAACGCCTATATTTCCTCAGACAGCTCAAAAAGTTCAGAGTCGATAAACACCTCCTGGTCCGTTTCTATCAATCAATCATTGAAAGCATCATCACCTCCTCAATCACAGTCTGGTACGGTAACACCGATAGTCACTCACTACACAGAACACAACGCATTGTCTCCAAGGCCTCCAGGATCATCAACTCCCCCCTCCCCTCAATCCATTCCAGTTATCTCCAACGTACCTCAAAACGGGCAAAAAAGATCATCTCCGATCCACTCCCATCCAGCAAATCACCTTTTTCAGTCTCTCCCTTCGGGGAGGCGCCTCAGGTCACTTGCTACTAAAACCACCCGCTTTAAAAACAGTTTCTTCCCCTCAGCAATAAGAACTCTCAATTCCGTCCAATAATCAGACAATAATATGACTTTTGATGTATACAGTGTCTTGTCTATGGTCTTTGTTTGTTCTTTTGCACTATGTATTGTTGGTGAGATTTGTGATTTGTGATGTGGTATGGATGCACTTTATTACGGTGATCTGTGTTATTAGTGGTATGTAACAAAAGCAGTGTACCATCATGTACCGAACCCAAATACCACCAATCCTGGTTGCGTGGCAATTAAAGATTCTATTTTATTCTATTCTATCTTAAGCCTGTGCCCTCTAGTTTTAGAATCCTCTACCCTGGGGAAAAGACTGTGAGCATCCACTTTATCCATGCCCCTCATGATCTTGTACACCTCAATAAGGACACTCAGCCTCCTATGCTCCAAAGAAAAAGTGCCAGCCTACCCAACCTCTCTACATAACTCAAGCCCGCAAGGTGTAAATCTCCTCTGCACCCATTCCAGCTTAATGACATCCTCCCTGTAGCTGGGCGACCAGAACTGCACACAGTGCTCCAAATGTTAGACTCCAACGTGTGTTTCAGGAACTTGTTACAATCCTGCACTAAGGTTCTCTGAAGAATGGCTGTAGTTATTTGACAAGAGTAATGTATCCCTCAGATATGAGTGTGAAATGCTTGCTGAAGAGAACTCTTCCTTGAAAAGGAAAGTGGCAATGTTTCGTCGGGATTTCCAGGACCAGGAGGGAAAAGTGAATGAACACAGGTAGGAAAACTGTGGTTTAAAAAACTTTCATGAAATACATGCATTATTGATAGTGCTTCGTAATTGGATTCGGACTCTCTTGTTGTGCACAGGAAACAAGCGGCTTGGCTGGAAGATGAAAGGGAGAACAGGCAGAGAGAATTCAAGGAACTTCAAAACCAGGTACAGATCTGAACTTTAGATCAAAGATAGAAAAAGCTGGATCTTCCACAGAATCGGCGGGTCATAGAGTTACACAGCACAGAAACAGGCCCTACGGCCCAACTTGCCCACACTGACCAACATGCCCCATCTCCACTAGTCCCACCTGCTCACATTTGGCCCATATCCCTCAAAACCTTTCCTATCCATGTCAATGTTATGATAGTCTCAACCACCTTCTCTAGCAGCTTGTTCCATATATCACCCTCTGTGTAAAATAACAATATCCCTTAGGTTCCTACTAAATCTTTCCCCCCTCACCTTAAACCTAAGTCATCTGGTTCTCGATTCCCCTACTGTGGGCAAAAGTTTCTGATCTATTCCTCTCATGATTTTAATACACATCTATAAGATCACCCTTCATCCTCCTGTGCTCCAAGGAATAACGTTGTTGGCTGCTCAACCTCTTCCTATAGCTCAGGCCCTCGAGTCCTGGCAACATCCTTGTAAATCTCTGCACTCTTTCCAGCTCGACAACATTGTTACAACATGGTGACCAAAACTGAACACTTATCAACATATTATACAACTGTAACATGATCTCCCATGAGGGTGCCTGAAGTGAAGACTCTGTCCCACTCTGTACAGGTGGCATTCAGTCTAGTTTAGCATTCTCTAGTTTTAGCATCTGCAGTTTTTAGTTGTTGTTTTTCTGGGTTGACCTGTTGGAATGCATTTTATTTAAGGAATGTACCTTGTTTACCCCTGCGTCCGGGCTTTGAGAAACGGAGTCAAATACCTGTGCATCGAGTTACACGCCTGCTCTCTTGCCTGTGAGGGTGTCATTTTTCATTCCGTCCTCGCCTGCAAATTGAATAATTCCTGCTTTTGTCAGCTGGGAGAGGGGGAGTGGAGTGAAGCCGTCGCACCTGTTCCTCCTTGGGACGTTCTCATTGTCGTGTTAAAATCGATACAGGCAGATCTTTAACACTGTTGTAACCATGTACGGGATACAGTTGTAGGCAAGTCCTCACTGAATACTGAACATGGAAAGATAGGCTGAGATATAGCAGAGGAACATGAAATACTCAGTGTCTCATGGCACAGAAACAGGCCCTTCAGCCCAACTCGACCATGCCAACCAAGATGCCCCATCTGCACAAGGCCCACCTGCCTGCATTTACCCCATATCCCTCTAAACCTTTCCTATCCATGTACTTTAAGACTTTAGAGATACATTCCACCTTTGGTCCACCGAGTCACCACGGACCAGCAAGCACCCCGGACACTAGCACTTTCCTACACCCTGGGGACAATTTATCACTTTACTGAACCCAATTATTCTACAAACCTGTGCATCATTGGAGTATGGGAGGAAACCGGAGCATGAACTTCGTAGAGACAGCACCCGTGGTCAGGATCAAACCTGGGTCTCTGGCGCTGTGAGACAGTAATTCTACCGCTGCGCAATTGTGCCACTTAAACAACTAAGTATGAGACGGGGTTGGAGAACACGAACTTCATAGAAACACACAGTGTCGTCTGTCCATTCTCTCCAGAGTTTCTGCCTGACCCACTGAGTTCCTCCAACACTTTTTTTAAGTTTCCGTTGGCTCTTGAAGGATCTTCAGATAACAGCTCTGTAATACGAGTGGGAATCATCGACAGTGTTTTTGGTGTTAATCGCAACATTGTAGAGGGGATAGAACAAGTTTTTCACCTATTGTTTAGATACATTAGGGTGAAACGTCACCCTCGCATTATGGTATAATATATCCTTTCTGTTGCTAAGAACAAAACAGTAATGTGGTTCACTGTTGGATGGAGACCAGCTCTTCTGTAGTCAACAGACAGCAGCCAGTCCTTGCTGGATGTGACCAGGAGCAGTTCAGACACTGTGCTACAATGTCATTAAGTTGGAAAGAGCACATAAGTGATTCACCAAGTCATCTTGAGAGCTTGAGTTACAGGGAGAAGTTGTATGGGCTGGGACTTTTTTCTTTGGAGAGTAGGAGGCTGAGGGGTGACCTTATTGAGGTGTGCAAGATCGTGAGGGGGCATGGATAAAGTGAACACTCTTTCCCAGGGTACAGGATTCTAAAACTAAAAGGCACAGGCCTAAAGTGAGAGGAGATATATTTACAAGGGACCTCAGGGGCAACTTTTTCACTCCAAAGGTAGTCCGTATCTGGAATAAGCTGCCAGAGGAAGCTATAGAACTGGATACATTTGCAATTTTCAAAAGACATTTGAATAGATGTATGGATAGCAAGGGTTTAGAGGGATTTGGGCCGAATACAAGCAAATCGGACTAGCCCAGCATGCCAACTTGGTCAGCATGGATATGTCGGGCTGAGAGGCCTTTTCAGAGGTGTACAGCTCTACGACTCAAAGGTGTTTAATATCAAATTTCCAATTATTTAAAGACAAAAATGATGCTTCTCGTGCATCGTAGTTCTCTGCTGATTGGTCTTACTTCTCCTCGTCTAGAATGAAGAGTACACGACTGAGATCGCTCAACTCAACGCCAAAACCCTGCAGCTGACTAACCAGAACTCCCAGTGGTATGTGAGGGTGGAGACCAGTCAGAGCACCGTACAGCTGCTCAACGAGAGGCTGGCAGAACTGGGGCAGCAGAAGGAGGAGATGGCCAGAGTGTGCAGGCAGCTGCAAGAGGCCTGCAGCAACTCTGAAAAGGAACATTTCCAGCAGCAGTCCACGTGGGAACGGGAGAGGGGCCTCGTGCAAAAAGAATTGCAGGAGTCTCAGGAGAAGGTGAGGCATCTCTCCTCCTCTCGCCCTTGCGTTAGTTCACCAGGCAACTAATGATATTTAGTTTAGTTTATTGTCACGTGTACCGAGCGAGGTACAGTGAAAAGCTTTTTTGTTGAGTGCTGTCCAGTCAGCAGAAAGACTATACATGATTCCAATCAAGCAGTCCACAGTGTACATATACAGGATGAAGGGAATAACATTTAACGCAGGGTAAAGTCGATTAGAAATAGTCAGATTGCAGGTTAGGACCAATCCCTTGTTGGTGATAGGATGGTTCAGTTGCCTGATAACAGCTGGGAAGAAACTGTCCCTGAATCTGGAGGTGTGTGTTTTCACACTTCTGTACCTCTTGCCTAATGGGGGAGGGGAGAAGAGGACGTGACCGGGGCGAGACTGGTCCTTGATTATGATGCTGGCCTTGCCGAGACAGCATGAGGTATAAATGGAGTCAATAGAAGGGTGTTTGGTTTGTGTGACGGTCCTCATCCACAATCCTCTGCAATTTTTTGCTGTCTTGAATGGAGCTGTTCCCAAACCATGGTATGATGCATCCCGATAAAATGCTTTCTACGGCGCATCTGTAGACGTTGGTGAGAGTGGTTGGGGATATGCCGAATTTCTAAGCCTTCTAAAGGAGTAGAGGTGTTGGTGTGGGCCAATGCTTCAATATGGCTGGTACAAGACAAGTTATTAGTTATAATTACTCCTAAGAACTTGACGTTTTCAACCATCTCTACTTTGGCGCTGTCAATACATACCAGGGTATGTGTACCACTTTGTTTTCTGGAGTCAATCACAATGTCCTTTGATGATATTAAACCTGCCAGTACTTTTCTTTGCATCTTAAACAGTGGTGTGGGCAGAACACTGCGGAGTTGGGAATCATAAAATTCTAGGATTTAATTTGCAAATGTCCTATGTTTAGATACAGAACCTGGAATTGAGTCTGGAGAGTTTGAAGCTGGAACTCCTGAAAAAGCAACAGGATAACTTCTCCCTGGAGCAGGAGGTGGGATCAGTCACAAATGACAAGGTAATGTGAACGCTTGTGACTAAGCGCAAATGCCGCAAGTTTGTTTTAGTTTATTATTGTCACGTGTACTGTGGTACAGTGAAAAGCTTTTTGTTGCGTGCTATCCAATTAGCAGAAAGACTATACATGATTACACTCAAGCCGTCCACAGTGTGCAGATACAGGATGAAGGGAATAATTTTCAGTGCAAGACAAGGTCCAGTAAAGTCTCCAACCAGGTAGACGGTAGGTCAGGACCGCTGTCTAGTTGGTGATAGGATGGTTCAGTTGCCTGATAACAGTTGGGAAGAATCTGTCCCTAAATCTGGAGGTCTGCGTTTTCACACTATTATACCTCTTGACCAATGGGAGAGGGGAGAAGAGGGAGTGACCGGGGTGAGACTGGTCTTTGATTATGATGGTGGCCTTGCCAAGGCAATGTGGTGTAGATGGAGTCAATAGGAGGGAGTTGGTTTACATGATGGTTAGAGCTGCATCCACAACTGGATTGCTTTGCGTAGACGATTGTTGAGACCTCTGCAACTTTTGATACCTTGGTATTGGTTTATCATTGATAGGTGTACTGAGATACAGTGAAAAATATTTTGTTTGCTTGCTATCCCTTCAAATCATACTGCACATGAGTATAATTATATGTTTTTATTCCGATTACTATGTAAGGTGTCCTTGAGATGTCTGAAAGGCGCCCATTAAATAAAATTTATTATTATTATTATTATTATTATAATCAAGCCAAACACGTACAGCAGGTCGTGCATACAGAAAAATACCAGATTGCAGAATATAGAGTTGCAGCATTATGGTGTTACAGTTACAGAGAAAAAGTTCACGTCTGTGTACAGTTCTGGTCGCCCCAGTACAGGAAACAACACGTAGATAGTGGTAAAGAAGGCAGACACAAAATGCTGGAGTAACTCAGCGGGTGAGGCAGCATCAATGGAGAGAAAGAATTGGCGATGTTTCGGATCGAGACCCTTCTTCAGACTGATAAACATGGTAAAGAAGGTATATGGTATGCCTGCCTTCAACAGTCGAGGCATTGAGTAAACGTCAGGAAGTCATGTTGCTGCTTTTATAAAAGTTTGGTTAGGCTGCATTTGGAATATTGTGTGCAGTTCTGGTCACCCCATTACACGTAACGTGGAGACTTTGGAGAGCGTGCAGAAGAGGTTTACCAGAATTAAGCCTGGATTAGGGGGTATTAGCTACTGGGAGAGGTTGGATAGACTTGGATTGGAACGGCAGCAGTTGAGGGGGAGACCCCTCAAGTTCTCCCCGGAGAAGTTCTTTTAGCTTGTGTCTTGATGTACTTTTTTTAGCTCAATAATAGGGAATTGGCATGAGTGTGGAATATCGAGGTATGTTCTCCATGGTGGAAGCTTTTGGTACACTGGGCTCGGTTTCCATCATTGACCAACATCTGCAGTATGGATTTTGTACATTCTCCCTGTGACCACGTGACTTTTCCCTGGGTGTCCTGGTTTCCTCTCACATTCCAAAGACGTACCAACTTGTAGGTTCATTTGGCTTTGGTAAAAATTGTAAATTGTCCTTAGGGTGTAGGATAGTGTTAGTGTACGGGGTTGGTGCAGACTCGTTGGGCCAGATGGCCTGTTTCCGCACTGTATCTCCAAACTTAACGAAAGCATTCTCCAGCGTGTTCCATGCAAAGCCAAAATCCCAAGCAACTCAGCAGCTCCCACCACGCTGTTGCACACTGCAGAACCAGGAATCGCTACCAAGGAAGCCACACTCAGGGTCAGACAGCACAGCAACAGGCTCTTCAGCCGCCTCTGCTAACACTGCCACCCACAACCACCGCAATCCGTCGCCTCCAGCAGCTGCTCCCGTGCACTGTGTCCCGCTTCCTGAGCCGAATGTGGAACTTTATGGCACTTTCCGAGGGTGTGGGAGGTGAGTTCACGGACCGTTCCCCTTCATCTTCCACCGCCACTATCTCTGTTCCATCATCAGCGGTGACAAGTGGCTCCAAACACAATCCTCGTTTCGCAGTAGAAGGTCTACCACTATAGTAGCCAATCTAATATACTTAAAGTGAATTTGGTTGTAGTTTTTAAAAGAACGCAAGTTCCTATACGTAATTAAAATCCCACACATGCATTGATGATATATTGTGAATGTGATTTTTACAGGTCACCCAAGTACAGAAACTGGGAACTGAACTAGAGTGGATAAAACAGGAATATCAGACTTTACAAAATAAACACGTGCAGTTGGAGTCCAGCTTGATGGAGTCTCAGGAACAGGTACTTCTCTGATGTTGGAAGCAAACAGCTGGAGGACCAGGATGGTGGGGGCTTGGGAGTTGTTATTTGAAATTGGAGAATTGACCGTTCATAATAAGGGTTTTAAGCTAACCAAGCGTAATATGAGGCGCTGTTCCTCCAGTTTGCATGTGGCCTCACTCTGGCAATGGAGGAGGCTCAGGACAGAAAGGTCAGAATGGGAAGGGGAGCTAAAATGATTAGCAACCGGGAGATCCACACTTGGTCTCACTAATTTAAAGGAGGCCACAATTGGAACACAGAATGCAGTGGGTGGTTAGAGGTATGTGAACTTCTGTTTCACCTGGAAAGACTGCTTTGGGTCCCTGGATGGAGGTGATATAGGGACAGGTATTGCATCTTCTGTAGTTGAAGGGGAGAGGGTGGTTTGGGTAGGAAGGGATGATTGAACAAAGGAGCCTGCGGAGGAAGCGGTCTCTGCGTAAGCTGGAAAGTGGTGGAGATGATTAAAAAAAGGTCAGAGGATGATGTGGAGGTTGATGAGGCGAAAAGCATGGCCAGGGAAACTATCCTTGTTCTATCTGGGGGAAGGGGTAGAGAGCAGAACTATGCGATACAGAGGACACGCTGATGAGATCCATCTATGACAGCAGGTGGAAATATTTATTAAAGAACAAGGACGTCTCAGATGTCCTAGAATGGAAAGCCTCTTCTTGGGAGCAGATAAGGCAGAGACAGAGAATTTGGGAGTAGGGATAGCGTCTTTGCAATAGGCAGGGTGAGAAGATGAGTAGTCACCATGGTGATTTGGGCATGTGATGTTTTAAAATAAAAAATATAAAAGGATTTAATCTTTATTTTTGGTCCAGTCAACCTATTGTTCAACATATGCAGGTTTCCCAGTCAAATTAAAGCCCCAATAGGAATTTTGTTTTATATGTTCAAAGTATAGTCAAGAGTGTTTTAATGTCATATGTCCCAGATAGGACAATATATAAAATTAGGAGAGGCATAGATAGGGTAGACAGTCAGAACCTTTATCCCAGGGTGGAAATGTCAGAACCGACCGACTTTCAAGTACCAATTACTGACTCCTGGAGAATGTAAATAAAACAATTACATTCTGTTTCAGAAGGAGCTTTAAGGTGAGAGGGGCAAAGTGTAAAGGAGAGGTGTTGTGCAACTTTGTTTTACACAGTAAGTTGTTATCCCGAGTTATACTGTGACAGTTGTCGTTCTATGTTCACAGCTGTCGGACGCCAACAACAAATTAATGCAAGCCCAGTCTCAGCACTTGCAGGAGATACGGGAGTTGCAGGAGCAAGTTAACAATGGTGTGCCCAAAATCCAACTGGCACAATTTCAAATGACGATGGCAGAGGGGGAGCATAGAGCGCGGCGACTGCAGGAAGAGTTGCGTATCCAGCGAGAGGAGGCCAATGGCTTGTTGTGCGCACAGCAGGTAAACCAACAAGTTGCACTGCCCGACAGGTGTGGGTCTTAATTCGACCAGTTTGCATGTTAATGGCTATCTGTGAATTTATGTGTTTGCATTTGCAGGCCTATAAAGCTGCAAAAGTAAGAATTTAGAAACCAAGAACTGCACATGCTGGTTATAACAAAGATAGACACAAAGTGTTGGAGTAACTCAGTGAGTCAGGCAGCATCTCTGGGGAATATGGATGGGTGACTTTTCAGGTCTGGACTCTTCTTCAGAATTTACCCTGGACACTCCTTCTCCCACCAAGCAAGAGATGCAGAAGTGTGAAAACCAGTTTCAGGCACAGTTGCTTCCTAGCTGTTATCAGGCAACTGTACCGTCCTATCACCAACTAGAGCAGTCTTGATCTCATTGGAGACTCTCGGACTATCTTTAATTGAACTTTTCAGGACTTCACCTCTCACTAAGTTATTCCCTTTATCCTGTATCTGTACACTGTGGTCGACTTGAATGTAATCATGTAGTCTTTCCGTGGACTGGATAGCATGCAATAAAAAAAGCTTTTCATTGTACCTTGGTACACGACAATAAACTAAACTAACTTCATGGTTCCATTGTCAGTACATATGACAATTAAACACTCTCGACACCAAAATAACTTCTGAATGTTTCACCTACCTTTTAACACTTATTAAAAATCTGCCTTGCAGCTGTCCTGCCACCTTTACATTTTTGTCTGCTGAAGCTCCTGTGAAATTCTTCACGTTAAAGGCACGGTAATCATGCAGGTCAGGACCCTTGTTCATACTGCCGCCACCTCTACCAGCTTCCCTTCCTCCTCCTACAATCAGACAGAATGGTCCCGACCCAAAATGTCATCTAGCCATGTCCTCCACAAATGCTACCCGAGCTGCTTGTGTTACTCCAGCACTGTCTTTTTTTTAAATTCAGCACCTGTCAGTGTCCGACCGACTTTCAAGTACCAATTACTAACTCCTGGAGAATGTAAATAAAACAATTACATTCTGTTTCAGAAGGAGTACGAGAGGCTTCTAAAGGGAATGGAAGAGAGGATGGAAGAGGTGGAGCAGAAACTGAAAAGTGTACGAATGATGCTGGAGGAGAAAATGAACCAGCTGAAGGAACAGGTGAGTGTTTGGGACGGGTGTAAATATAGGAGCAATCACAGGCTCTGGCCAGCCAGCAGCTCTGCACCACCTAAGATGCGTGAAATAAATTAACTCAGATAAAGCACATCTTTACTTTCCGCTGTGAGGTGAATCATCATTTATGTGACCAAAAAGACCTATTGATAATTTGTACTTGTAAAGAAATGATTTGCTTCTTGCCTGCAGTTTGCCAAGAATGCCAAGTCTGACCTGTTGCTGAAGGACCTATATGTGGAGAATGCTCAGCTGATGAAAGCACTACAGATTACAGAGCAGCGGCAGAAAGGTGCAGAGAAGAAGAACTACTTGCTGGATGAAAAGATTGCAGCTTTGAACAGCCTGCTGAGGAAGATTGCTCCAGCCTCACTCTGAGTGTTCCAGCCCCAACAGCATAGAATTAGAGCTGTACGGCAGGGAACAGGCCCATCAGCCCACCTTGTCCATGCTGGCACATGGACATACTGGGCTAGTCCCATTTGCCTGCATTTGGCCCACATCAATCAATGGTACTTTATTGCCACAGGTACCTAGGTACGGTGACATTCCAATTTTGGCATATGAATCAGTAAAAATCTTACTATGTGCAGGCACAATCATACTGGAATGCAAGAGTGTAGGAATAGATTACTCTGAGGCTGTACACAAGAGTCGCCATGTTTCTGGTGCCATCCAGTAACCTTCAAGGTCACAGTTGTTGACAAATGTAGAGTCTTAACTTGGCCTTAAAGGGCTGTTGTCCTGGTGGCGGCACTAGGTTACGGGGGGGTCAGCCTGGCCAGGTTGTCTATGTCCTCCTCCGTTGCTCTGGGCCGTGCCTCGGCCTCTGGGAGCAGCACCGATCCAATCGAACCTCAGGTCACTCCACATCACTCCGAAACTGTGCCCCGGGCGCCTACCGCAGCCAACCACGGATACCCCAGAGCAAGAGCACAGGAGGCAAGCTCACAGGCACCATTCCTTTCCTCCATCTAACACTTCCTGTCCAAACGTCGTAATTATATCCGGTTCTATAGCTTCCCCCGACAGCTCATTCCAGATGCAGACCAACTTGGTCAGCATGGACAAGGTGGGCCGAAGGGCCTGTATCGGTGCTGTACAGCACTACAACCCAATTCAGTATTTTCCAATATCAACAGGGAACACAAGTCCTTAAAATATATTTGTGAACCTCATGTCACTGTCCCCAGCGCAGAAACCCCCCAGGTTGGATGCAAGCTGAAGAAGATCCCTCTTCTGCTGCCATTTTAAACTTTAATGCAGTTATTCTCTGGAAAATAACATTGCAGAACTTAATTACTTCTCTCAATGTCACTGCAAATTGAACAGTTATGTAACAGGTACAATTGTGCAGTTATTTGTAGATGCCAATTCTGTTGTACAGAAATGTTTGTGATTTTCAGACATTTTATAAAATTCCAAGAATGTAAACTATTTAAAATTATTTGGATTAAAATGTACTGTTTATTTAAAGCTATAATATGATCTGCTGACCTTGTGTATAGATGCAGGCTGTTCCAGTTAAGAGATTGTAGTCCAATCTCTGGTCACACTCTACATTCAGCTGCAGCTAATAAGCATCATGCACCCAGGACACGTAAATACTGAAATGGTGCCACTGATGAAATGGGAAAATATGCAATTAACGACATGATCTATAACACGGCAACGCTGCACAGTGGGATCTTGGGGTCCAAGTCCATAAATCCTTGAAAGTAACAACACAATAAAGATGGCATATAGTATACTTGCCTTCATTGGTCAGGCCATATTTGGAGTACTGCATGCAGTTCTCTTCACCCTTTAACAAGAAGGATGTGGAGGCTTTGGAGAGGGTGCAGAGGTGATTTACCAGCATGGTGCCAGGTTAGGGGGTATTACCTACAGGGAGAGGTTGGCCAGACTTGGATTGTTTTCTCTGGAACACCAGAGGTTGCAGGGAAACCAGAGAGAAGTATATAAATGGAGAGGATCGACAGCGAGAATCTTTTTCCCCCAGGATGGAAGACAGACTTGGATTGGTACATGGTAATGGATTATGTGCAGGCAAATAAGAGTTGGGTTTGGCATCATGTTTGGTACAGACATTGTGGGTCAAAAGGCTTGTTCTTGTGCTGCAGGTTCCATTTAAATCTGTGGCCCCAACCTGCCATCTAGAATCACTGAGACAAGACGGACAGAAATGTTAACAGATTTACATTTCCTTGTGAGGGGAAAAGGGGGGGGGGGGGGGGGGCTATGATGAAACACTACAAAGGCCTTTGATCCTAGCTGAATATTTTAATAAGGCAAGGCAATACAAGCCAAAGCAACGTTGAACAGTCTAGTGGCACGCGGTCTTCCAGCTTATGTTCTCAGGATAACACGTGTTCCAGGATTCCATGACGGATTAACTGTTCACACTTCCACCTGGGCATAAAGTGCTGGGGAAAAAGCAAACGAATTCTTAGTATTTTAAACATTGGCTGGAACAAGGAAAGTATACTGGAGACACGAGGAACTGCAGATGCTGGAATCCCGAGGGAAGTAAAATGTGGCTATACATGAGCCATACCCCTGGATATCCTCTGGAGAACACTTTGGATCTTAACTCACAGTACAGCACGAGAGAAAGATGACCGCTCATCTCCAACAAGAATAACAGAGGTAGACATTGAAGGATCTTCAATTTATAAAATCAGGATTTTGGAACAAGCTAACAAAAAAATTCCTAGTTGAGGGTCATTCGAAGGAAACTGAGTCTAAAGATATCATAAAGGCGGGATAGAATGTGGAGTTAAAACTGGTGGAGCAACTCAGTGGGACAGGCAGGAATGGTAGAGGGAATGGATAAGAGAGGCTAAAGGTCTATATCCTTCAGATTGACCGAGTCTGAAGAAGGGTCCCAACTCAAAACATCGTCTATCCATGCCCTCCTCCTATGCTGCCTGACCCCCCAAGTTCCTTCAGTACTTTGCTCAAGATTTGGCCCAAATCCTTCTAAACAGACCAAAGGGTTTGTTTCTGTGCTGAATGGCTATAATTCCAGCATCAGCAAACTCTTGTGCCTCCAAGATAGAATGTGGAGTCGTATAACTGTAGACAACTGCACCAAAACATGTGGTTTATGGCTTGTGTTTCAATGCAGTCACTTTTGACAGCAGCAGGTTGTCTGGGGACACCTCTATCCGCGTTTCACGGGTCAGCCGCAGGCTTTGAGCAGCTGATTCTGTCTTGCGGCAGGTGGAAACCAAATTTATCTTCAAGGCTTTTGATGAGGCTTCACATGACAAGGAGGTGGAATTTTAAAAAAAATGAAAAAGCCCATGGGATCCAAGGTCGAGTGACACAATTGATGTCAGGAAACAAACAAACTGCAGATCCACATCACATGCATGTTTAAAAAATGATGAGGGTTTCTACTTCCACTGCCCTCTCAGCCAGCAAGTTCCAGATCTTTTCACCGTGGGGTTGAAAAACATTTTCACAGGTCCGATCTAAATTCTTCTGTCAATTATTTTTATGTAAATGATTCCTGGAAAGAATGCAAAGATTCAAGAGAATGTTGCCCGTACTCGAGGACCGGAGCTGTGGAGAGGTTGGGCAGACTAGGACTTTATTTCTTGGAGGATGAGGGGTAACCTTTTAGAGGTGTACAAGATCATGAGGGGAATCGATAGGATGAAAGCACCGTCTTTTACCCAGCATTGGAGAATCAAGAACTTGAGTGCACGGGTTTAAGGTGAGAGGAGAAAGATTTAATAGGAACCTGAGGAGAGGTGGTGGGTATGTGGAACAAGCTGCCAGAGGAGGTAGTTGAGGCAGGTACTGTTTCATTTAACTCTTACCTGGCTGTTTTTCTTCAGGAGGACTGTTGTACCATCATCGATCTCAAACTCACCATAATCTTTCAAACACCGCACCTACAGAAAATAAATATTTTTTGACATTACACATCTTGGTTTTCAGGCGATAACTCTCAGACACCTCCTCCTACTTATCCTTGGACCATGATCCCACAGACAAGCACCAGGCCTGCATCTCACACACCATTTCTGATTTCATCACTTCTGGCTGTCTGCCTTCCACAGCCTCCAACCTCATCGTTTCCCAGCCCCGCATAGCTGGGTTTTACCGTTTCCGCAAAATCCATCAACTGCCCTGGCAGATCCATTGTTTCTGCCTGCTCACATCCCATGGAAATAATTTCCACATACTTCGACTCCATCCTATCCTCCCCTTTCCAATCTCTCCTGACCTATGTCCAAGATACCTCACATGCTCTTCTTCTCTTCAATGACTTCTGCTTTCTGAGCCCCCACTTCCTCATCTTTACTATGGACCTTCAGTCACCTGCACCTCCATCCCCCACCAGGAAGGCCTTAAAGCCTTCAGTTTTATTCCTTGACCGCAGAACCATCCAATTTCTCTCTACTAACACTACTCCACCTAGCAGAGTTGGTCCTCACCCTCAAAAACTCCTCCCACTTCCTCCAAGACCAAGCCGTAGCTATGTACACTCGCATGGGCCCCAGCTATGCCTGCCTCTTTGTAAGGTACATTGAACAATCCTTGTTCCAGGCATATACTGGCCCTATCCCCAAACCCTATCACATTAACATTGATGACTGCATCGGTGCTACCTCCTGCACCCAAACAGAACTCATGGACTTCATCAACTTCACCACCAATTTTCATCCTACACTCAAATTCACTTTAAACATCTCCAACACCTCCCTCTCCTTTCTTGATCTCAGTCTCCATCACAGGAAATAGACAATTGACTGACGTCTATTACAAACCCACTGACTCCCACAACTATCTCGACTACACTTCTTCCTGCAAAGGCTCGATCCCCTACTCCCAATTCCTCCGTTTACATCGCATCTGTGCCCAAGATGAGGTGTTCCATACTCGAACATCCGAGATGCTCTTATTCTGTGGGGTTCCCCTCGCCCACCATAGATGATTACCTCACTTGTCTCCTCGGTACCCCGCAGACTCGGCCCTTGCCCCCCCCCTCCCCTTATTCGCAACAGAGACAGAGTTCCCCTCATCCTTAACTTCCACCCCATCAGCCGTTGCATACAACACATAATCCTCCGAAATTTCCACCATCTCCAACGGGATCCCACCACCAGCCACATCCCCACCCCTTTCCGCCTTTCGCAGAGACTGTTCCCTCCGCAACTCCCTAGTTAACTCATACCTTCCCACCCAAACCACCCCTCCCCAGGTGAAAGAGTTATTAATTGATTGTTGTCATATTTAAGCTTTCCTGTTGTAAAAGGCCAATTGTAATGCATGATGGGATTTGGACAACTTCCATTGTGACAAGGTTTTTTTAAACTTAAGGTGAAAAGTTCGCAGCTCTCTTGCAAGATTTTTTATGTAAGTTGAAGAGTTTTTCTGCACGTATATAAACTCGCGTTTTCTGGTATGTCTTTGTGTATGCTGCTGGAGATTCAGACGTGAGAAACTGTTGCCTCCGAGTCGCTCAGTTCACACCCGTCAGGCGTTAAATTAAAGCTTTGTATGGTCTTAAGAATTTGTACTTTGTCTATCCTTTAAGTGAACTTTTTCACAGGTACCTTCCACTGCAACACCTGTTGCTATACCTCCTCCCTCGACTCTGTCCAGGGACCCCGACAATCCTTTCAAGTTAGGCAGAGGTTCACTTGCACTACCTCCAACCTCATCTTCTGTATTTGTCGTTCAAGATATGGACTCTTATACATCGGTGAGACCAAACGCAGACTGGGCGATCGTTTCGCAGAACATCTTCTCTCAGCCTGCCTGAACCACCTTGATCTCCCGGTTGCTGGACACTTTAATTCTCCTTCCCATTCCTACACAGACCTATGTCACCTATTCCTTTTCTCCAGTGATAATGCCTGACACGCTGAGTTACTCCAGCATTTTGGTCCATCTTCGGTGTAGACCAGCATCTGCAGTTACTTCCACACAGGTAATAGGTGGAAACAGTGTTTTTGATAAGCAGATGGTTGGACTAAAGGCCAGAGATAAAAAAAAGAGTGCTAGCCAAAAAAAATTAAGTTGCAAATTGTGAAGTTAGAGGAAGGAATGCAATTGGAAGGGGAGGTAAGAAATGAGCGCAAGTTCAGTTGGGACTCAGGGGAGGGGGAAAGAAAGGGGAATTATGTGGGAGGGGAAGGGAAAGGCGGAGGGTTATGTAGTTACCTAAAATTGGAGAATTCAATGCTCATTCTATTTGGTTGTAAGCTATCCAAGCTAAATATGAGGTGTTTCTCCTCCAGTATGTGTGGCCTCACTCTGGCAATGTAGGAGGCCCAAGCCAAACTTCTATACCCAACATTCTGACTGATGAATGCTAATGAGCCAAAAGATGTCTTGACTACATTATCTACCCGAGTCAGAGAAGGGTCTCAACCCGAAACGTCACCCATTCCTTCTCTCCAGAGATGCTGCCTGTCCTGCTGAGTTAGTTCAGCTTTGTGTCTATCTTCTGTTTAAACCAGCATCTGCAGTTCCTTCTTACACAAATCTAAATTGAGGAAATAGATACAAAACAACAAGGGTGGCATATGGAAAAGTGACAAAAATTTGCTGGAAGGCTTGAGGATTTTAAAGACCTGATCAGCAAAGAGAATTCTTCAATTAAGTCATAATGCTGGGGTAAATGGGCTTGAAGGAGATGATTGCGCAAAAAAATCGTCTAGGTTTATTGTTGTCATGCGTACCTGGGTACAATGAAAACCTTTGTTTTGCATGCTATCCAAACATGAATGAGCTGCCAGGGGAGGAAGTTGAGGCAGGTACAATAACAACACTTGGGACAGGTACATGGATAAAAAAAGGTTCAGAGGGATATGGGTCAAACGCAGGCGAATGGGGCCTGTTTGTGCTGTATGACTGAAATTTTCAGTCACCGCCTTATTTTGGCACAAAACGTAGGTAGCTTTCAAGTAAACTTCTTCAAGAACCCAATGAACCAACTTCCTTGCAAACATCCACAAAGTCTCAGATGTTACACGTGGAGTACAAAACTTACCTCAATGAATAGACTTTTTGGTGGTTTCATATCTTGAGTTATATCCAACCCTTCATCTCCTCCGATGGCTCTCATATAAGTGGCCAGTGACTTTTTATACTGATTGAACCACTCTGTCTGTGGGGAAGAAGCAACCAAACACAATTAAAAAAAGTATTACTAAAATAGATAGTGTGAAAACTGGCCATCAGCCCACACAAGTTCTATCCGACACACTAGGGATAATTTTTACAGAGGCCAATTAACCTACAAACCTGCACGTCTTTGGAATGTGGAAGGAAACCGGAGAAAACCCATGTTGTCATAAGGAGAATGTGCAATCTCTGCACAGACAACACCCATAGTCAGGATCAAATCTGGGTATTTGGCACTGTGAGACAGCAACTACCACTGCGGCACCCTAATTGCTGGCTATTAGGCGGCCCAATTTTGATTGGTCAGTGTTGTAACCAACAAAAGGGGATAGCATTAACACAGAGCATTAAAGGACACAAAAAACATTTGCATATCAGAGTTTGGAACTGGTTGGTCACAATAATTAAAAAGGCTAAATATATAACATGGGGAAATATATAGCAAGGTCTCAGGATAAGAACAGGGAATTGGACCCAAGGATATATAGCAGGCACAGCTCAAGCTGGCTACATCCGTACTCTCATTTCTACAGTTCTATGAAACTGCAATTAAATGAACCTTTAGCATATTAAAGGGATCCAAAAGGGTAGTACACAGGATGGGCCTGAGAGCCTTTAGGTTGTCCAAAAACAATTTACCTCTTCAGGAGCAAAATGGAACCGGATTTCTGATGGCAGGACACTTCCATATTCCCACCTCAAGGATCGAATCCGTAGCATACGGTCATACCTGCCAAAGAGAAGCCCTTTGATCACTTTTCCCCAACGCAAATTATTTCCTTTAGAAGGCACAGGTATTGTAATAGTTTTCCCAAATGTAAGAACA
The DNA here is from genome assembly GCF_010909765.2 of Amblyraja radiata. Classification (NCBI taxonomy): domain Eukaryota; kingdom Metazoa; phylum Chordata; class Chondrichthyes; order Rajiformes; family Rajidae; genus Amblyraja; species Amblyraja radiata. Next base: position 46,476,672 of record NC_045963.1, read on the forward strand.
TGTATTATCTAAATGGAGAAAACCTGCAGACAAGGGGTGTACATGTTATCCAGGTGTTCTGATCCATGAATCTCAGGGCAGGCAGGGAGAGCAATTGTTTCAGAAGCCAAATGCATTTTGGTTTTTATGGCAAAGTGTTGGAGTTTAGAAATAGTAAAATATTATTACAGTTGAACATCTGAAGTACAGTTATGACTGTCTTTATGGCAGAATATACTGGGATTGGAGAAAGTCTAAAAGAGATTCACAAGGCTAATTCATGGGATGAAGGGACTGAATTATCAGGAGCAGTTAAATACGTTTATTTTAAATTCTAAAGAATATAAATGTATAAGGGGTATCTTATAATCGATACAAGATCCTTAGGACAGAGTTGATATCAAGATGTTTCTACCAGTGGGAGAAGCTCGAATGAGAGGACACTGTTGCAAGATTTGGGGCGGTCAATTTAGACCTGGTGCTTCGGGACAACTTCTTGCAGAGGGTGGAGAGTATCTGGAGTTGTCTACCCCAGAGGACCATGGAGACTAATCACTGTGGGTATATTAAGAGAAGCCTACCCTGCTTATCTTTTCTTGTATCCTTATGAATTAGTAATGGATATTTATAGCAACCACCTCATATTTCTGTCACAGTTGCAAAGAGGAAACAAGGATGCAAACTTTGTGGGAAGCGCATAATGTAGATATTCAGTTTAATAATATACTGTCAGTTACAGTGGAAACTCTCATCCAAGTTTTCATTAACCTAGCTGAAGAGTCCACACTCTTAGCAGTGAGGTTAATAACTCAGGGGCATAAATTTACTAAAGGATTAGTTGTGGAATTGTTATGACACAGGAAGCTGCTAATTCACATATCAAAGGTTTTGGAAGATCCTACTTCGAAGCAATATTAAACCACAATAGAACTGCCCGATACAAACCTTGACCTGAATTCCTTTTCCACCACAGATGCTGGTTGACCAGCTGAGTTCCTACAGCAGTTTGTTTTATTGCATTAAAACACTTCCAGCTGAATCACTGCACCTTAAGGGACGCCTATGGTCCAGGCTATACTTGTGTTTCATGATTACACATTGCACTCCACTCTCATGTTGAACTAATCTTGCAGTCAAAACATTAAGATTTCCCAAATCAAACCTTAATTTTACTGTTTCTCCTGTTTTTAAAGCTGTGTACAAATCTCTCCAATACCATCACCAATGCCTCGCTGCTCTCCTGTTCAATATTATGCGGACAAAAAAACTTTTGACATTTACAAGATAAATGTATATTTGTATTGTTTATACTTTAAAAATCACCATTAGAAAATACCCCAGAGAATGCCCACCCACATTACCCGATTTCATTTCATAAAAGAATAGAGTAGGACAATAGAAGAGATAAGTTCATAAATTCCAGGACTTTATGAATGCATCTCTTCTATTTGTCCAACTCTGTATATTTTGTTAAGAAGCGGATTTTGGCGAGTAGATTTAAACGGTTAATAAACCCTTTAAAATCCCAGGATTACTCCGTGCACACGATGTTAGATTATGTCATTAATCTAATCAAGCTGAAGATGGAATAAATTAACATTTGAATTTATTGGCGTGCAACAAGAATGAAGCCAAAGTGGGAAGTATCTGGAAAACAGTAGACAGAAACTAAACAGCAGTAGTGTGTCCAAAAAATTTCCTTAAAATAATAGATCACAAGAGCACTGGAGATTAGAAACCCTATGACTAGAAAGCACAGGGTCCCCGGTATAACTTACACACTGCAACATACAGGTATGCTAAAACGCAGCGTTTGTTCCTCAGCAAGCAGCAGTGACGAAACTTTATCGTTGGGATTAAGTCAGTCTTTTCTTCTGATTTAGCCTCGTTTCTACAAAAATAAAGAATACTACTTTAATAAATGATACTTGATTGTCACATGTACCAAGGGCCCCTAGGTACAGTGAAAAGCTTTATTTTGCATACAACCTGGGCAATACCCAAGTGGAGCCACGTGTTGGCACCGACAATGGTACAAAAGTACTGAACAGTCCTATCCACTGCCTGTCGCCACACGTGGCAGCAGGCCCTCGTCCCCCAACAGTTCCCCATTTGTTGTCAGCACTCCCCAATGTTCACCACTGTCCTCCGCCGTGTCCCCCCATTGCTCTCGCTGGTCCACCTTGCTCTCGCTAAAAACAAAGATTTTACTAACTTCTAGTTCATTGTCATTCTTCTTTGACATTCCCGTTTCCATTCATATATTAACTATATACAACAATGACTATATTTAACAATCATGACTTTTGAAGGACATTGGGTGATATGGTGGCGCAGCCGGGAAGAGCTGCTACCTCACAAGCCAGAGATCCAGGCTGGATCCTGACCCCAGGGCCAGATGTTTGAAGTAAAATGCACTCCTGTCTCAGCACAGTCTATGACTGCAGTAAGAAAGTGGCAACGTCACATGTTGCGCTGTTGCAAGCAGGAATGTGATTGTTTCATTTCAGGACATATGACAATAAAACACTCGTGACTCTCTTGACAGCGGTGACTGCTCATTACCTGACATGGAGTAAAGCCAAGCATTTGATTTTACAGTGAAGCTTCATATTGAATGGTTTGAACAGAACATTGTAACCCACGGAAATAATTGCAAAGCAAACCTCATATACTTAGAGGTTTAATAAGCGAGTTTGGTATTCCGACTGTGCATGCCCTGGTTATGGGTTGCTCGCGATAAACACTCTCGGCAGCCGTGCTGCTACATGGGTGCAGACCTGCGTTTCGTCCGTGGTCGGTGGCGCTGTTGAGTTGCTGCTGGGCCGTCCCCGTCCCCTCCCGATTGTCTCGTCCCTGTCTGGGGGCGGCCGGGGATGTCTGGGGTGGCCCTAGGCTGGCGGGAGTCGGACGGGAGTGGCGGCCCAGGTTTGCGGGGAGGGGAGGCGCTGGCTCCAGCTCAACTCTGCCTGTCCCGCCGGGTTAACAGATGGCCCCGGACTGACAGGACACCAGCCGGGAGCAATGGAGTTGCCTTCTCCTCGTTGGCTGTGTGCCTGGGCCGCCGCAGCGACAGGCTGGTGTCCCGTAGGTCTAGGGCTGTCTGTTGACCCGGCGGGACAGGCAGAGTTGAGCTGGGGCCCAGTGACGGTTCAGCAGTGCTTGCGGCACCAGGGACCCGGGTTCGATTCTGACTGCGGATGAGGCGCAGGTCTGTGTACATGTGGCGACACGGTTGCCGAGTGTTTATCGCGTGTGACCTTTGACAGATCCCATGATTCCTTGCTTTTTTCGGAATACCGAACTCGCTTATTACTTAAACGGTTCACATAATTTCAGAGTGAAAGCTTGGAGAAAATATTAAATAAACTTACACATCGCTTTGGTTCTGTTCGTATAAGGCCTTCATCTCTTCAAGGACTTCTCTGATACCATCCTCCTATAAGAAGCAGATTTTTATTTGAGGTAGCCAGATATTTGTCAATTTATATTTTATTATTATCATGTGTACTAAGGTACAGCAAAAAGCTTTTTGCTGTGTGTTATCAAGTCAAAGAAATAACTACATAATTATAGTCAAGCCGTACACAGGATAACATAGCTAGTGTAAGAAATGTTGTTATGAAATAAAGGTTTAAAAGAGTGGAGCAATCGTAATGTATGCTAGCAGAACCTCTTCTGGGACCAACACGCAAAGAGTTGCCATGCTCAGGTGTCATCTTGCTCAGATATTTACATAATTATCAACTAACTACCACGTGGATATACAAATAATTCACTGCACTGAGAAAGATTGCAGTTGACCCAATGTGCTGGTGCCTTTGTTCCATCCTTTCATGGTATTTGTTACATGGTACTTAGATTTAAAGCTTCTTTCCAATACTTTTTTTAACTTAATATCTTTTTCTATAAGTACTATAACTCATTGAAAAAACGATTGCAAGTAGATTATCTAAGAATGTTACCACCATAAAAATGTGGAAACTGATGAGAAGTGCGTTGAAGAGGAAATCTAATTCAGAAGTGAAGTTTTAAATGATGCCAGGACATCTGGTCCTTCACAATGAGCAGGAATTATTTCCAGTTAGACTAGTGGTTCAGAAAAAAAAAATCTTTCAATTATTTAGCTAATTTCAGGGTGAGATTTTGTCAAGAATAATTTATTTTAAAAGGAGATAGTGGGTATATGAGTGCTATCTCTTTAACAGACTGATCAAATGACTTTTAAAACAAAATAGATACTTTTGAATAAATCATTAAAATTTCAGTGTTAAATGAAACACTGGTCAGAAAATTCTGTCCCAGATCCGGCTAACAGGCTGGTTTTAACATTCAACTAGTAACTAATTAAAACATATGGCAACACAATTATAGAGCAAGTAGAAAAGTTCAGAGGAAGGGACGCTTCAAAAAACTTCATTACACATGATCCTTGTGACTTTTGAACGAGAAACTGAGCCATAATCAAGGATTGGCAAATTCTCTCAATCCAAATTTGACGTACCTCAATTACAACTGCTGTCCATAAAAATTTCAAAACACAAGGATTTCTAAGACGAGAGCTGTCATTTTGTTGGTAACTACAAAGTCAAGTCATCAATTGTTACAACTCGAACGCCCAGGAATGAAAGGGACTACAGAGTGGCCTCCCCACCATCAAAAGGATCGATAGGAGCTTCTTCAAAAAGGCAAGAAACATCAAAGAACCTGGCCACCCTGCCATTTCGCTACCACCATCAGAAAGAAGGTACACGAGTCTGAATACTGTGACCACCAGGTTCATGAACAGCTTCTTCATAACAACCATCAAATTCTTGAGCATTATACAACATTAACCTCAACAATGAACTTCGCTGCACTGTCTTTGGTTGCACTAAGGACTTTGGGAATATTTTTTCCACTAGTATTATGGTTATTAAATTACTGAATTTGTTTATTTTATATTATCTATATATATTACATTTACAGGCTGTAAAGTTGCTGCAAGTAAGAATTTCATTGTCCCGTTGTTACGAGAATTAAACACTCTTGACTCTGGTTATTTGGTATTAGAGAAATTATTACAACTGGCTTAAACATTTTTTCCACAAGGGGGCCTCAATGTTATATCCAGAATTTACAAATCTCTATTATATATTGGACATTACTAGACTACAAAAATGCCTTTATACCACTTACTGGATTTACTGTGAGAAAATATCTAAAGACAAATTCAAACCTCAACATTGACCTGTAATGTCAATGCTTTGCAAACATAGTTAAATGTGGGATAGACACAAAAAGCTGGAGTAGCTCAGCGGGACAGGCAGCATCTATGGAGAGAAGGAATGGGTGATGTTTCAGGTAGAGACCCTTCTTCAGATGTGGGATTCGGGACACAAGGAACAGTACATGCTGGAATTTCAGGCAAAAAACAAGAGCCATGGGGTGTTTAATTACCGACAATGGAACTCTTACAAAGTGCTGGAGGAACTCAGGAAGCATCTGTGGAGGGAATGGGCACACAACATTCCTCCAATGTTTTGGGTTTTTTTTGCTTCAACTTTGGATGTAGTCCGTGGATTACTGCTCTGTAGTGTTTAGAATTATCTTAATCTACATTGATCCAGCAGTTAAACATCTGGAAATCATTCTTCCTTTGCACCCAAAACATCACCCATTCCTTCTCTCCAGAGATTCTGCCTGACCCGCTGAGTTACTCCAGCATTTTGTGTCTATCTTCGGTGAATAGCCTGGTTGTTCACTCACATTGAATGGAGGCAGTTGTCCATCCGTAGCGCGCTGCAGCTCCCGGATCAGCTCCACCACTTTTTCACAAAACATCACTTCCCACCAGAGGTTTTCTCTGCAGGCCTCTCCCTCCCTCACAGACACAAGCGGCCGCTCCCTCCCTCCCTCCCTCACACAGACACAAGCGGCCGCTCCCTCCCTCCCTCCCTCACACAGACACAAGCGTGCCGCTCCCCCGCTCCCTCACAGCAGACCAAAGCGGCCGCTCCCTCCCACAGACAGACACAAGCGGGCGTCCGCTCCCTCCCTCCCTCCCTCACACAGACACAAGGCGGCCGCCTCCCCCGCTTCCCTCACACAGACACAAGCGGCCTCTCCCATCCCTCACACAGACACACAGACACAAGCGGCCGCTCCCTCCCTCCCTCACACAGACACAAGCGGCCGCTCCCTCCCTCCCTCACACAGACACAAGCGGCCGCTCCCTCCCTCACACAGACAGACACAAGCGGCCGCTCCCTCCCTCACACAGACAGACACAAGCGGCCGCTCCCCCGCTCCCTCACACAGACACAAGCGGCCTCTCCCTCCCTCACACGGACACAAGCGGCCTCTCCCTCCCTCCCTCACACACACAGACACAAGCGGCCTCTCCCTCCCTCCCTCACACGGACACAAGCGGCCTCTCCCTCCCTCCCTCACACACACAGACACAAGCGGCCTCTCCCTCCCTCCCTCACACAGACAGACACAAGCGGCCGCTCCCTAACACAAGACACAAGAGGCCGCCATTAAACGAATTCTCCCGCCATTGCCGCTTCCGGCCAATAGGAGCGCACCGTGGACGTCACTTCCCCCGGAAGTCGGCTCCCGCAGCGTGATCCATGTAAACAGTCGACAATGTTCCCCTCAAAGTGTTCCCTGAAGAGGTAAAGACGCGGCTGTGTGACTGCTGTATGTTTATTGTATTAAAGCGTGTGTAGCCAGTGCTGGTGATGACACCTTTTCCCGTTTAGATTCAGGCGTTTAACCCCTTTGCCAAATGTCGCGGGCTCGAGCGCCTGTCACCTCCCAACGGCCGCCCTCGGGCCACGCGCCTGCGTACTGACGCCCGTGCCCAGCGGCGCAGGCGCCAACCTCAGCACCTGTATAGAATCATAGAATCATAGAAAGTAGGTGCGAGAGTAGACCACCAGGTCCGTCGAGCCCGCACCGCCATTCACTCATGGCTGAACACTAAACAGACACACTTACCCACAAACAGTAGACACAAGACACAGAACACAAGACACAGAACACAAGACACTACCCTCCCCTTTATACCGCTATCACCCCTCTCCACCCCAAGAACCGCGTGATCTCCTGTACTGAGCTTTAGGTTTATTATTGTCACCTGTGCAGAGGTACAGTGAAGAGCTTCGTTTTGCATGCTATCCAAACAGAGTAGATAAAGTTCATAGCAAAAGGATTTGAGTATAAGAGCGGGGAGGTTCTACTGCAGTTGTACAGGGTCTTGGTGAGACCACACCGGAATATTGCGTACAGTTTTGGTCTCCTAATCTGAGGAAAGACATTCTTGTCCATAGAGGGAGTACAGAGAAGGTTCACCAGACTGATTCCTGGGATGGCAGGACTTTCATATGAGGAAAGACTGGATAGAATCAGCTTGTACACGTTGGAATTCAGAAGACTGAGGGGGGATCTTATAGAAACTTACAAAATTCTTAAGGGGTTAGACAGGCTAGATGCAGGAAGATTATTCCCGATGTTGGGGAAGTCCAGAACTAGGGGTCACAGTTTAAGGATAAGAGGGAAGACTTTTAGGACTGAGATGAGGAAATCATTTTTTACACAGAGTGGTGAATCTGTGGAATTCTCTGCCACAGAAGGTAGTTGAGGCCAGTTCATTAGCTATATTTAAGAGAGAGTTAGATGTGGCCCTTGTGGCTAAAGGAATCAGGGGGTATGGAGAGAAGGCGGGGATGGGATACTGAGTTGGATGATCAGCCGTGATCATATCAAATGGCGGTGCAGGCTCGAAGGGCCGAATGGCCTACTCCTGCACCTATTTTCTATGTTTCTATGTAAGAGTTTGAGTTTTGTTTATTGTCACGTGTACTGAGGTACAGTGAAAAGCTTTTGGTGTGTGCTAACCAGTGAGCGAAAAGACAATAGGGGGGTTGCACGTAAGGTCACTGGGTCATAGGGCTTGACGCACGGAGCCGCTCAATCCATCTGGAGGACATCCGTAACTTCCGGTATATGTTATTAATGCAAGAAACGCGTACTTTCCTACCTGTTAAAAACTGCCAAAATGTTGGATTTTTGCGCTGAAAAAAATTGTGGAGGTCGGGGTAAGTGTGAGAGACATGTACCCAACTTTAGAATTCCAAAAGTGAAGCGAAATGAAGGTAAAGAGAAGCGAGAGCTGAAGGGACAACAGCAGCTAAAGTGCTTGGTGAACATTGGCTGTGCAGATATCGGAATTGAAAATATTGGGAATTATCGCGTTTGCTCACTGCATTGCATCAACAGTAAGGCATTATTTGTGTTTTTCTTGATTCCTTTGGTATCTAAAAAGTCTCAGAAGTGATAAATCTGGCTGTAAATTTTTCTTCAGATGCGTTTTCATTTAGTATGTAAAAACCCACTTGAGAACCATGGGCTATTTAAAAAATTTGCAGCCAGATTTATCACTTCTGAAACTTTTTAGATGCCAAAGGAATCAAGAAAAAACACAAATAATGCCTTAGTTGATGAAATGCAGTGAGAAAACGGCCAATGTTCGCTAAGCACTTTGGCTGTTGTCCCTTCAGCTCTCGCTTCTATCTACCGTCATTTCTCCTCACTTTTGGAATTCTGAAGTAGGCTAAATGTCTCTCACGCTTATCCCGATTTCCATAATTATTTAGCGCACAAATTGACAATTTCAGCGGGTTTTAACGGGCCCGCTACACTGGAAACAATGGTAAGTGCTTACCTGCAGTTCATCGCGTGTACTCCACTAGGAGTAGCGTAGCAACAGTACGGGTCATGGGTCGTGACCCGACTGCCGTGAAACCTCCCAATACATGATTACAATCAAGCCATCCACAGTGTACAGATACATGATAAAGGGAATAACACAGATTCAGATTCAATCTTTATTGCCATTGTGCAGTGTACAGTACAGAGACAACGAAATGCAGTTAGCATCTCACCCAGAAGAGCGAACATAGAATAATGAATAGTAAAATATATATATGTACAATTAGTAGCAGTAGTGCAATTTTTCTGGGGGAAGGAGTGTCCGGGGGGCGGGGGGTGACTGGCGTTTAACTGGTGACTGACGAATAACGTTTAGTGCAAGATAAGTTGCCTAATACCAGCTGAGAAGAAACTGTCTCTGAATCTGGAGGTGTGATTTTTCATACTTTTGTACCTTTTGTCCGATGGGAGAGGAGAAGAGGGAGTGGCCAGGATGCAACTCATCCTTGATTATGCTGGTGGAGTCAATGGAAGGGAGATTTGTTTGTGTGATGGTCTGGGCTGCGTCCACAATGCTCTGCAATTTCTTGCGGTCTTGGATAGAGCTGTTCCCAAATCATGTTGTGATGCATCCCGATAAAATGCTTTCTACTGTGCATCTGTAGAAGTTGGTGAGAGTTGTCGGGGTCATGCCGAACTTCCTAAACCTTCTAAGGAAGTGGAGTCACAGGTGTGCTTTGTTGGCCATTGCTTCAATAAGGTTGGCCAGGAAAAGTTCTTGGTGATATTTACTCTGAGGAATTTGAAGCTTTCAACCATCTCTACTTTGATGCCGTCAATGCAAAGTGGGGTATGTGTACCGCTTCACTTCCTGAAGTCACTATCTCCTTTGTCTTGCTGACATTAAGAGAAAGGTTGGTGTCTCGACACCAGGACACGAGGTTCTCGATTTCCTTCCTGTACTCCGTCTCATCGTTATTTGATATCTGCCCTACAATGGTGGTGTCATCTGCTAATTTGTTAATTGAATAAGCGAGTTCGGTATTCCGACTACGCATGCCCAGGTCATGGGTCACTTGCGATAAACATTCTCGGCGGCTGTGCTGCTGCATGGGTGCGGACCTGCATTTTGTCTGGTCGGGATCGGGCCTGGGTCTCCGGTGCTGCGGACGCTGTTGAGTTGCTGCTGGGCCGTCCCTGTCCCCTCCCGGGTGCCCCGTCCCTGTCTGGGGGCGGCCGGGGATGTCCGGGGTGGCCCTGGACTGTCGGGGCGCCGGCCTGTTGTGGTGGCTTCTATTCCGCGCTGGCTGTGGGCCTGGGCCACCACTGCGCGGGGCCGATGTCCCGTTGGTCCAGGGCTGTCGGTTGGCCCGGCGGTAGTTGGGCTGGAGTTGGCGCTTCTTCTCCGCGCTGGCTGTGGACCTGATTGTTACATGGCTGCAGTCATGGGTGTACATGGAGTACAAGAGAAAAACTCCAGATGCTAGTTTGCAAAAGACACAAAGTGCTGGAGGAAATCAGGTGGAAGAAGGGTCCATTTTCTGCTAAATTGTTCCCTCCGTGTCCCATGGTATTCACCGTGGATACTTCATCACAATCTATTTGGTTGAAATACATGTTTGAATGTGATTGTGCTATATTTGGTATTGTAGTTGTTTGGTATTGGTTTATTTGTGTAATGTATGCCAAAATACAGTCAAACCTTTGTTTAGCATGCTATCCAGATGTCATCCAAAAATGATTACAATCAAACCAGGGAGAATGCAGATTAGAAATGTGCAAGTACCACAATGAGCTAAATTGGGAGATTGAGAACATATTCTCAGTTTATGAGAGAACCATTCAAAAACCTAATAACAGGAGAAGAAGCTGTTCTTGAATCTGGTGGTATGTGCTATCAAGCTTTTGTATTTTCTGACTGATGGGAGTAGGGGGAAGAGGGAATGACTGGGGTGCGAGTAGTCCATGATTATGTTGGCCACTTTCCTAAAGTAGCGTGAAGCATAGACAAGAGTCAATTATGGGAGATTGGTCTATGTGATAGACTGCATCCTCAACGCTCTACAATTTCCCGTGGTCTTGGGCAGAGCACTTGCCAAACCAAATTGTGATGCATCCAGTAGGATGCTTTCTAAGGTGCATCTCAGTGCTTCCACACCTCAAAAAATGTTTTCCTTAAATAGAATCCCATATTTCCTGGAATTTGATGGTATTTCCTGAAATTCCCAACTGCGCAGCTGCGCCTGCCGCCCCAACTGCGCACGCGCGGATACTGAGCTCACAGCCGCCCCAACTGCGCATGCTTGGGGAGACGGCGTCAGTTTTGCATTCCTACCACGTCACCGGCGCCATATTCAATTGTGACGCGGCTGACGGGCCCCAACTGCGCAGGCAGATGGTCGTAAATATACTTTTTCTCCGAAAATAATCCAGCAGGCCGGATTGGACCCCTTCGCGGGCCAGATTCGGAAATGTCCCGAGATTTTTTAATTTAGCTAAAATTAACCGAAGACAACCAGAATTTCTCGAATTTCGGGTAATTTCCTTCAAAGTGGAAACACAGGTGCATCTATAAAAATTGGAAGGAGGAGTCATTGGAATCATGCTGAATTTCTTTAGTCTTCTGAGTAAGTGGAGGTACTGGTAAAGAATGGTGACTATCCATTCCCTCCACAGATGCTGCCTGATCTGCTGAGTTCCTCCAGCACTTTGTTTTTTGCTCAAGTTTCTAACATCTGCAGTTCCCCGTCTCTGTTAGTGTGCTTTCTTGGCCTGAATGTGATTGGACCAGGACAAATTCTTGGTGAATAAACAAGGAACTGCTTGTTCCTTCATGAAATCACCAAGAAATTCATGATGATTTTTGCACCAAGTAACTTGAAGCTCTCAACCATCTCCACCTTAGTACCAATGATCTAGACTTGGCGAGGGCTCCATATTACAGCAGATAAAAGGTCTTTTGAAACTCAGTAGGATGAGTTGGTATTTGTTGAGGAAAACACTTAACAAGGGAATCAAGTTTTAGTCAACAATCAAAAGTTTTTAATTGTCATATGCCACGGAACAATGATACTTTTATTTGCCAGTTTTACACAATACTAAAGCAATAGCACAAGGATAATATATAATCAATAATATCATAAATTAATAAAAGTAATACATAATGGTGCAAAGCCAAAGTACATAATGGTATCATAAAAGCAGTCCATAGATCAGAACTGTAAGGTAATGAAGACAAGTTTGAGGGTTTAAATAGCATTTAAGTCACAAAGGTAACATCAGATACTTGAATGTTTTAAGATCAACTTAAACGAGACACAGGTTGCACACTGTCAAGCTCCACCTCAGGAAGCAGCAATAAATGAGAATACATTAAGTTCAAATGTGTGAACAGAATGACTTGACAAAGTGGAAAATAGGAATTTTTTGTTGTATTTCTATTAAATGTATTGTAGAGATCCAAACGTTGCGTACAAAACGGTGTCTTTATTAACAAATGTAGTTTTGCACACACGTGCGTTTAGTGAAGGCTTGGGCAAAGTTCCTGCCATTGTTCTGGAGCACACCGGTTGACTGACGACTTCCCCTTCACTAACTCCCGCCAACACCGCTCACGTTAGAGTTCCAGCTCCACTGATGATGGTTCTAGCAATAAGTGGCTTGACCAGCAGATGGCGCCACATGACCCCCCCAGAACCAGAGTAACGGAAACTAGCAGGTGTACGAGTGAGGAGGCCTGATCTCGTGTACACATTTCCCATGCATGGGGCCTCAATCGGCAGAGATGAGGGCGGGTGCGGTCATGACGGTGGACGCCCCCGACGGCGGGGCTGCGCCACCTGCACTGGCTGAGCAATGTCCAAATTAGCCGGCTTAGGATGGGCCACTGAAACAGTCTCGTGCCGGCCGCCCATGTTGAGCACAAAAGTCGAGGTGCCGTGTTGCAGCACCTGGAAAGGACCCTCGTAAGGTCTCTGCAGTGGCGTACGGTGAGAATCACGGCACAGGAAAACATACTTGCAGTCCTTGAGGGCGGACGGGACGTGCATTGGAGTAAGTCCGTGGCGGGACTTCAGGACGGGAGAGAGCGTGCCCACTTTCTCCTGGAGGCGCGTCAGCATGGTCGAGGGCGGATCCTGATGCCCATGTGCTGCCGGGATTAAATCCCCCGGGACCGTAAGTGAGGCGCCGTACACCAGATCAGCCGAGGAAGTAGCCAGGTCCTCCTTCGGGTCAGTGCGTATTCCCAGCAGGACCAATAGCAACTCGTCCATCCAGTCCGGGCCCGTGAGCCGTGCCTTTAACAGGCATGAAATTTCTCCACGGATCCACGGATTTTGAAATTCGTTAATGTGAGACAGTGGGGGCAGGACTCATGATCAAGGGCGCCGATTGGACGAGAGGGACGTCGGTCAGCAGGCAGTTGGGGGGGGGGGGGTGGCGGGACATGATGATTCAGTGCGATCATTGGAGGAGGGAGGCGGGAGTGGGGGGCAGGATTGAGGATAGGGAGTAGTGATTGGAAGAGGGAGACGTCCGGGGGCGGGACAAGGCGAGGCCTGGTGGAGCGAGGGGCCGGGAGTGCAGTTAGCGCAGGTAGCAGCGGCCCCGGGAGAAGGCAGTGGGAGAGTGGACACTGGGCTGGGAAAGGGCGCGGCCGCAGGGCCAGGGCCTTGTCGGTGTCAATAAGCATTTTAAAGCAAGTAGAAGGAGTGTGTGTGAGCCCTGGTGAGCAGAGGGGGGAGTCTGTGAGTGTGAGTAAAGGCGAGGGGATGTCCCTGTGAGTGTGAGCAGTGAGGGGTTCCCTGTGAGTGTGAGCAGTGAGGGGGTTCCTGTGAGTGAGCAGTGAGGGGACCCCTGTGAGTGTGAGCAAAGGTAAGGGGGAGGGGTCCCTATGTGTGTGAGCAGTGAGGGGTTCTCTGTGAGTGAGCAAAGGTGAGGGGTTTCCTGTGAGTGAGCAGTGAGGGGGTCCCTGCGAGTGTGAGCAAAGGTAAGGGGGGGGGGGTTCCTGTGAGTGAGCAGTGAGGGGTTCTCTGTGAGTGAGCAAAGGTGGGGGGGTTTCCTGTGAGTGTGAGCAGTGAGGTGGTCCCTGTGAGTGCGAGTAAAGGTAAGGGGGTGTCCCTTTGAGTGTGAGCAGTGAAGGGTTCCCTGTGTGTGTGAGTGGGGAAGACCCTGTGAGAAATTATGGTTAAACAGGCAAGAAAACGGTGTCATTTCAAGGTACAATTATCAAAAAAAATCTGTATTAAGGAGGTGCTGCCCTCTTTTACCCCCGCCAGGGGCATTGCCTCTTGGAATCCTATCAGGGGCAATGCCACTTAGACCTCCAGCTCTCTTCCTCTTTTTTCAGTTTTTTCCTGTCTCATGCTTGCTTTAAGGACACCTTCATGGTGCGTGTGGTAGGCCGTAGTGTGGTGCAGCTGAGCGCCCAGCAGCCGGGCCATTGCAGACCACAACTCGGAGGTGAACAGCACACCCCTGTCAGAAGAGATGTCCACCGGCACATCAAAAAGGGTGATCCAGTGGGCAGCGGAGGTATCTGCGAGCGGGACAGCCTCTGGCCATCGCGTGAAACGGTCCCCGAGAGAGAGAAGGTGGATGACACCTCTGGACGGGTGCAGCGATCCCACGAGGTTGACATGGATATGGTCGAAACGCCACTGCGAAAAAGCAGAATCCTGCAAGGGCGCCTTGATGTGACGCTGAACCTTGGACGTTTGACAGGGAAGACACGCCCTGGCCCAGTTGCCGACCTGCTTGCGCAACCGGTGCCACATAAACTTGGCCGCCACCAGCGCCGCCGTTGCCCGGATGGAAGGATAGATCCGGCGATGCCAAGCTGCGGGGATGATGGGTCTCGGCTGACCGATAGACCGTGGTGCCAGCGGTACATCCTCCAACAACAGGGCACAGCATATCCTCATCCTCATGCTGTGCAGCCGCCAGGGCTGTGTAGTCGACGCCCGGGGCCAAAGCGTGGATAGCATTAATGGCGGTGCAGTACAATGCATCTGCGAACCGGTTGCTCTTATCCACGATGTGCAGGAGGCAAGTCGTGTACTCCAAGATGTAGGCCAAGTACGCTGCTGCTGGGATGACCAGGGATTAGACACCTTCGAAAAAGCAAACGCAAGTGGCTTGTGATCAGTCGAGGAAATAAGGGAAATGCCGGATGGCCAGGTAGAGCGCAAGGAGCTCACGGTCGAAAGCACTGTACTTCTGCTCAGGAGGTCGCAGGTGACGACTGAAAATGGCAAGGGGCTGCCAGCATCCATCGATCTGCGTCTTTGAAAGCTGTCGTTACTGCATCATCCCACACTAGGTCCCACTGCTTGCTGGCCAAGATCCTGAACAACGGTTGCATGATCCGATAGCCGCTGGCATGAAACGGTGATAAGAATTCACCATGCCGACAAACTCTTGGAGTCCTCGCACCATGGGGAGCCTAGGAAACTGATGAATGGCTCAACCTTGATCAGGAATGGGACCGCTCCATGCTGATTAATGTGGTGGCCGAGGAAACTGATGAAATTAAGGCTAAACTGACACTTAGCCAGGTTGATGGCCAGGCCATGCTCGCTGAGCCGCTGACAAGAGCAGCCGGAGGTGAGCACAGTGCTCCTGGCGAGAGCAGCCCACTATGTCCATAAGCCTCTGTATGTCATCAAGGTAAATGAACAGGAAATCCAAACCGCGGCCCACCATGTCCATAAGCCGCTGGAAAGCCTGAGCAGCGTTCTTGGCTTGACCACCAGATGGCCCCACAGTATACATTTTGTCATACAGTTGATGTAGCAGTCAGTTTACTTGTTAAAGACTCTACATATTTCCTCAAGCTGATGAGAACTGGTACGCAGTCTGGTCACTCCGGAGGTGTTGAAACAAGGAACTGCGGATAAGGATACAAAGTACTGGGGTAACTCAGCGGGTTAGGCAGTATCTCTGGAGTAAATGGATAGGTGACATTACAGGTCGGGACCCTTCAGACTGATTGTGGAGGGGAGAACACAGGGAGAGAGAAGGGGTAGGACAAAGTGTGGGTGGTAATGGGTGAACACAGGCAAGGGGGGGTTTGATAGACAAATTGTTGGACAAAGGCCAGAGATAGAAATATAGAAGTTGTGAGACAAAGCGATTGAAGAGTTGCAAATTGTGAAGCCAGAGGAAGGAATGCAGGTGGAAGGGGAGAGGAGAAATAGGTGAAAATTCATGTTGGGCAACGGGGAGAAAGGGAAGGGGGTGGGTTGTTAGAGGTTACCTAAAATTAGAGAATTCAATGTTCATACCGTTGGGTTGTAAGCTACCCAAGCAGAATATGACTTCAGCAATGTTGTTCCTATAAAAAAAATTGTAATACTTCCCTGCTTCAGTATCACTTATTAAATGTAGTCAGTTTGATACTGTTGGGAAGAAACAGATTGTTTGAACTGTTCCTCTGTAATCCTAATAATAATGGTGCTTTAATTGTGTGAATAATCATTATTATGAATCATGTGAGGACTTAATATAGTCACAAGAGATTAATTTGTATTTCACACAAATACAAGGTAACCGGGGTTAAAGTGATCAGGTTTGTGTTGATTGTTAGTGCAGCTTTTTGAACAAAGAAAAATTCAGGTCTCAGTCCAGACTTGGAGCTGAAGCTCTGTGCTACAAGGTTAATGCAAAAGATTTGGTGACACTGATCACAGAAGATCAGGGATATTCTCGTGACGTTCTTCCAATCTTTATCCCTTAATCAAGACATAAAACAAATGGTCTGATATTTTATAGTCATATAAAACTGAAAACAGGCCTTTCGATCTAAGTTGTTGATGTAGACCAAGATGCCTCATCTAAGCTAGACACATTTGTTCGCATTTGGCCCACATCCTTGTAAACCTTTCCTATCCACATATCTGTCCAAGTGTCTTTTACATGTAGTATAGTACCTACCTTGACTACCTCCTCTGCCAGCTATTTCCATATACCCACCTGTGAAAATGTTTCCCCTCAGGTTCCTATTTAATCTTTGCACTGTCACCTTTGATCTATAGTGCCCTCCGTAATGTTTGGGCAAAGACCCATCATTTATTTATTTGCCTCTGTACGCCACAATTTAAGCTTTGTAATGGAAAAATCACATGTGGTTAAAGTGCACATTGTCAGATTTTTATACATTCAAAGGGTCATCAACACCGCACAAAAAATCACTGGCTGCCCACTGCCCTCCCTGAAGGACATCTTCAGCTCTCGCTGCCTTGGCAGGGCAGCCAACATCCTGAAGGACCCTTCCCACCCTGGACACAACCTGTTCCACCTGCTGCCCTCTGGCAGACGGTACAGGTCTTTCAAAACTCGCACAAACAGACTCAGAGACAGCTTCTACCCCATAGCCATACGTGAACTTAACAATGCAAAATAAGTAATAACACTCACATTCAACTGAATGGTTCTACCTCAGCTGCTATTATTATTTATCTGTAATTTTTTTTTATATGTATATATTTTTACCTTTTCTTATATATTTAAAATTGCTCTTGTGAATCGCACCGTGGGATTGACTTTTAAATTTTGTTGTACCATGTGCAATGACAATAAAGAGATTCATTCATTCATTCATTCATTCATTCATTTTGGTTTCACCTTGTAGAAATTCCAGCAGTATTTATATATAGTCCCCCCCCATTTCAGGGCACCATAATTTTTGGGACACAGCAATGTCATGTAAATGAAAGTAGTCATGTTTAGTATTTTGTTGCATATCCTTTGCATGCAATGATTGCTTGATGTCTGCGATTCATGAACATCACCAGTTGCTGGGTGTCTTCTCTGGTGATGCTCTGCCAGGCCTGTATTGCAGCCATCCTCATCTACTGCATCCGCTGCTCTAGATGTCAGCTGATTTACATCGGGGAGACTAAGCGGAGGTTGGGCGATCGTTTCGCCGAACACCTCCGCTCAGTCCGCAATAACCAACCTGACCTCCTGGTGGCTCAGCACTTCAACTCCCCCTCCCATTCCCAATCCGACCTCTCTGTCCTGGGTCTCCTCCATTGCCAGAGTGAGCAACAGCGGAAATTGGAGGAACAGCACCTCATATTCCGCGTCCGGATGGCATTAACATTGAATTCTCCCAATTTTGCTAGCCCTTGCTGTCTCCTCCCCTTCCTTAACCCTCTAGCTGTCTCCTCCCACCCTCCCATCCGCCCGCCCTCGGGCTCCTCCTCCTCCCCCTTTTCCTTCCTTCTCCCCCCCACCCCCCATCAGTCTGAAGAAGGGTTTCGGCCCGAAACGTCGCCTATTTCCTTCGCTCCATAGATGCTGCTGCACCCGCTGAGTTACTCCAGCAATTTTGTGTACCTTCGATCTTCCAGCATCTGCAGTTCCTTCTTGAACATCTTTAGCTTATGCTTGTTTTGGGGGCTAGTCCCCCAGTTTTCTCTTCAGCATATAAAAGACATGCTCAAATTGGGTTCAGATCAGGTGATTGACTTGGCCACTCAAGAATTGACAATTTTTTAGCTTCGAAAAACCCCTTTGTTGCTTTAGCAGTATGTTTGGGATCATTGTCTTGCTGTAGAATGAACCGCTGGCCAATGAGTTTTGAGGCATTTGTTTGAACTTGAGCAGATACTTTGTGTCTATACACTTCAGAATTCATTATGTTACTACCCTCAGCAGTTGTATCATCAATAAAGATAACTGAGCCAGTACTTTCAGCAGCCATACATACCCAGCCCATAACACCCCCACCATCTTGTCTCACAGATGAGGTGGTACGCTTTGGATCTTGAGCAGTTCCTTCTCTCCTCCATACTTTGCTCTTGCCATCACTCTGATATAACTTAATCTTTGTCTCATCTGACCACAAGACATTTTTCAAGAATTGTGGTTGCTCTTTTAAGTACTTCTTGGCAAATTGTAACCCGGCCATCCTATTTTTGCAGCTAACCAGTGGTTTGCATCTTGCAGTGTAGCCTCTGTATTTCTGTTCATGAAGTTTTCTGCGGACAGTGGTCATTGACAAATCTACACCTGAAGAGTGTTTCTGATCTGTCGGACAGGTGTTTGGGTTTTTTTTCTTTATTTCAGAGAGAATTCTTCTGTCATCAGCTGTGGAGGTCTTCCATGGCTTGCCAGTCTCTTTGCGATTAGTAAGCTCATCAGTGTTCTCTTTCTTCTTATGATGTTCCAAACAGTTGATGTCGCTAACAGTTTTATTCTTGGATCTCAGTCTCATAGTAGCTTCTTTGACTTTCATTGACACCACTTTGGTCCTCATGTTGATAAACAGCAATAAACATTTCCAAAGGTGATGGGAAGACAGGAGGAAAGACTAGGTACTGAGAGCTCTCTGATATCTGCATTAAGGAGGTAATTAAACACACCTGAGCAATTACAAACACCTGTGAAGCCATGTGTCCCAAACATTATGGTGTCCTGAAATGGGGGGGACTATATATAAACACAGCTGTAATTTTTACATGGTGAACCCAAAATGTATAAAAATACCTTTAATAAAATCTGACAATGTGCACTTTAACCACATGTGATTTTTTAAAATTACAAATCTCAAATTTACAGAGGCAAATAAATAAATGATCGGTCTTTGTCCCAAACATTATGGAGGGCACTGTATGCCCCAGAGTTCCTGATTTCTCTATCCTGGAAAAAAAACTTCATTCACCCTATCTATTCCTGTCATGATCTACAAGAGTCGCTGCCTCAAATAGGCAGCTAGCATCCTCAGAGACCCACACCACACTGCCCAACTCTCATTTCACTCCTGCCATCAGGAAGAGGTATATGAACCTGAAAACTGTGACGTCCACGTTCAGGAGCAGCTTCTTGCCAACAAACATCAGGCTATTAAACAATACAACCTCCAAATAAGCTCCGAACTACGAAGACTCGGGGACATTGTTTTCTTACATCCCTTCATGCGCAGGATGCAAAGTGGTGGTGATTTTATATAGGTGTGTAAAGTCAAGAGTGTTTTATTGTCATATGTCCCAAAGTGAAACAATACAATTCTTACTTGCAACAACACAACAGTAATATAAACATAGTACTCTGTAAACACCATAATTAACAAAAAAAAATTCAGTATACACACACATACACTGAACTTTTTGTTGTTAATTATGGTTCACATTACTGTTGTGCTGCTGCAAGTAAGATTTGTATTGTTTCGTTTTGGGACATATGACAATAAAACACTCTTGACTTTATACACCACTATATAAAATCACTACCACTTTGCATCCTGCCCTCGAAAGGATATATGAAAACAATAATAGTTTAAAGATGAAAACAAGTCTGCCCAACCTCTCCCTCTAGCTCATGCCCTCAAGTTCTCGCAACATCTTAATATATCTTCCCTGCACTCTTTCCATCTTATTCTTTCCTATTGCAGGATGACCAAAGCTCTACATAGTATTCCAAATATTTACTTTATTGTTGTTAATGGACATGTATTTCTGTGTGCAACTTAGTTATGTACTTTGGGACTTCCTGGAATATTAATTGAATTGCAAGTTTATTTGAACGAAAGCCTGCGAATACTGTAAATCTAATTAAATGTTTCATTCTGTTAAATCACATAATAATCCATAAATCCACCAGACTATAGTATTAGTTACTAATTGATGATTATAAAATCTAACGCTTAATCGTGATTCAGCAAATAACGTGTCAGCATGAAACACTTTTATGTTTTTTTTTCCAAAATGTATCACTGAATTTGTTATCAATATGAGACAGTGCGGTTTCACCTCCCCCCCCCCGCGGAGGATTCTCTGTCTCCACCCCACCCACCGCCGTCAAAAATAGAGCTCGTCTTCGCCTTGGCTCTTTTGTCAGTTACCTTAAACCCGTTGTATTTGATTCTCCTACCATGCGAAGTAAACTGGAATAATTCATTCTGCGTTTATTAAATCCAACTAGAAAGTCAACTTCCGGCTTGCTGCCACACCAAATAAGCTGATGTTGTACATTCTTAAATCAGAGTTTTTTGAAACGGTTAATGCTACAAAGTCAACGAGTTGACGGCCTTCTGCCTGCCTGAAAGATGGACGCCACATGCACCGTGGAAAGGTGGGAGGCGTGCGCGCTGCAAGCGGGTGAAAGGTTGGAGGTTGCGGCTGATCAGCTGATTTCAAGAGGTGGGAGTTGCTGCAAACAATGTAACAGACTGGGTGCTTGCAGAAACACCGAGCACTGGCTGACTGAAGTCTGCACCGTCTGCATTAGCCGGGTCCATCCTCGCCGGTCCTTCCACAAACCTCCCCGGGGCTCTCAGCCTTCAGCCATTCTACTTGGATCCCCCTCATCGCCTCCCCCCAAGCTAGAAGGTGACTCTCGGCGTCTTGTTTTCCCCAGTAATGCGAAGGAGGGCAGATTCCCTGACAGTAGAACATGACAGGACCGTTACGACTCTGCAGAAGGACCCCACACTATCTGCTTCGAGACTGAAGCACAGCCACAAGGCAGCGAGCAGCAGAAAGGAGAACGACCTCGACACAGACACCAAGACAGAAATGAGAATTGGCAGTCGGAGGTAAGAACGGGTCGTGGGCTGGAGCTGGCAGGACAAGTCACCGTATTACTGACAACTTCCGAATCTGCCCGGCTAAAACCCACGGAACATTAACGGGTTAATCTGCTGCCTGGAAATTTCTCGCTTCCTTCGCGTTTCTCATCCAGTAACCTCAAAAGTAGCATTTTTAATCACTGAAGCGGACCCGACCGTGGCTCTCGCTTGCTTTCGGTCGTTGAGTCAGCATTTCTCAAAGACGGAATAGGTCATTTGCAAAAAGAGCCAAATAAATTATCTGACTACATTTTCAAATTGTACAAATAGTTCAAAGATTATTTATCACATCAAAGAGAAAGATATTTCAGTTATTCAAAGGATATTGTATGAGTATCTGAATCGTGTTTTCTATATTGACGTTCTTGTATCATTGGTTCGCAGCCAGGAAATTCTTTTTAATAATCGTTTGTTTGTATATTTGGAAAGATATTTGAGTATTTGTGTAATCATTTGCAGTTCAGCTCACTTGAAGTAAACTATTCCGAAAGTTTCAACTTGCAACGAGCTGTCAGAGGAGGTAGTTGAGGCAGGTACAATAACATTTGAAAGACACTTGGACAATACATGGATAGGAAAGGTTTCGAGGGATATGTGCCAAACGCGGCCAAATGGGCAAACTTAGATGGGGCATGTTGGTCAGCGTGAACAAGGTGGGCTGAATGACTATGATGGTAGGAAGGGACTATACAGTGATGGAAAGCTTTGGAGATGAGTCCATTGCTAATCTCTTTATCCCAACACTTAACACATATCATGCATCAAATTACTTTCGTACAAGAAGGAACTACAGATGCTGGTTTACACTGAAAATAGACACATAAAGCTGGAGTATCTCTGCAGGTCAGGCAGCGTCACTAGAGGTGATGTTTTTGGTCAAAACCCTTCTTCAGACTTTATACTTTAACCTAAAGTATTGTTTTTTGAAGTAAACCCCCCTTTAAATGTATAAATACGACCACTTTCCAGGATACTGCCTTTCTGGAATTTCTGAGAGCGATTTGAATTAATTTTCCTTATCTGTTTCCCAATGGATTATTTCCCTCTCTCTTTTGGGACTGCCTTCCTCTCTCAGACAACCCCTACATCTGTTCCACACATTCCCCTCTGGACTTGATCCTCTTTTTACTCCTCCCCTCACATTCTGTTCTGCACCTGCTTCCATTGTGTTTCCCTCTTGGATTCACCCCTGTTGCTGATCCCATTTCCCATTGTTCCTTCGGACTATTCCTATTTCCTAAGCTCCTTTCCCCCTCAATTCGTCTCTTGCCCCTCCCCCCCTCCATTCCCCCCTCTAGCTCTCCTCCCTGCTCAGTCTAGCACAAGCAAACAAGTCAAGTTAAGTCAAGTTTATTCGTCACATACACATACGAGATGTGCAGTGAAATGAAAAGTGGCAATGCTCGCGGACTTTGTGCAAAAAGACAAACAAACAAACAACCAAACAAACTATAAACACAATCATAAACACACACATATTCTTTTACATATTAAATATTGGAAGGAAAAACGTTCAGTAAAGTTAGTCCCTGGTGAGATAGGAGTTTACAGTCCGAATGGCCTCTGGGAAGAAACTCCTTCTCAACCTCTCCGTTCTCACTGCATGGCAACGGAGGCGTTTGCCGGACCGTAGCAGCTGGAACAGTCCGTTGCATGGGTGGAAGGGGTCTCCCATGATTTTATTGGCTCTGGAGTTGCACCTCCTGTTGTATAGTTCCTGCAGGGGGGGCGAGTGAAGTTCCCATAGTGCGTTCGGCCGAACGCACTACTCTCTGCAGAGCCTTCTTGTCCTGGGCAGAGCAATTCCCAAACCAGATGGTAATATTCCCGGACAAGATGCTTTCCACAGCCGCTGAGTAGAAGCACTCGAGGATCCTCGGAGACACTCTGAATTTCCTCAATTGCCTGAGGTGGTAAAGGCGCTGCCTTGCCTTACTCACGAGTGCTGCGGCGTGTGATGTCCATGTCATATCCTCAGAGATGTGGACTCCCAGATATTTAAAACAGCTCACCCTATCCACAGTATCCCCATTTATCCTCAATGGAGTGTACGTCCTCGGATGATGTGCCCTCCTAAAGTCCACGATCAGCTCCTTCGTTTTTTTGATGTTCAAGAGGAGGCTGTTGTCCTGGCACCAGAGTGCTAGATCAGCCACCTCCTCCCAGTAGGCCTTCTCATTGTTGTCTGAGATCAGGCCCACCACCACAGTGTCATCAGCAAACTTAATTATTGAGTTGGTGCTGAACCTAGCCACACAGTCATGTGTGTACAGGGAGTACAATAGGGGGCTGAGGACGCAACCCTGGGGCGATCCTGTGCTCAGGGTGAGGGACTTTGATGTATTCCCTCCCATCTTGACTACCTGGGGCCTGGCGGTGAGAAAGTCCAGGGCCCAGGCACACAGGGGGATGTTGAGCCCTAATTCCAGTAGCTTCCCGGCCAGTCTGGTGGGGACTATCGTGTTGAAGGCTGAACTGAAGTCTATGAACAGCATCCTCACGTAGCCCCCCTTCTGGCTGTCAAGATGAGAGAGAGCGGTGTGCAAAACCTGGGAGACTGCATCGTCCGTGGATCTGTTCGGACGGTATGCGAACTGCAACGGATCCATGTTGCGAGGGAGGAAGGCGCAGATGTGTTTCTTCACCAGCCTCTCAAAGCATTTCATGACTACCGAGGTAAGGGCCACCGGACGGTAGTCATTCAGACAGGCTGGGGAGGCATTTTTTGGTACCGGTACAATGATGGATTTTTTGAAGCAGGCAGGGACCACGGACTTGTCCAGGGAGAGGTTGAATATTGTAGTGAGCACCGGTGCTAGCTGTGTAGCACAGGACTTGAGTACTCGCCCCGAGATGCCATCGGGGCCTGCAGCTTTCCTCGTGTTCACCCGTGTCAGAGCCCTCCTCACGTCGTGCTCGGACAGCGAGAATGTGTGCACATTCCTCCCTTCAGCTTCGGTATTGTCGATAGTCGGCAGACCTGGGGTGGTGTTGCCCATCTCGAAACGAGCGTAAAAAGAGTTCAGGTCATCAGCTAGGGAGGTGCCGGCACTTGCGGATGAGGGTGGGGTGCTCCGGTAGTTGGTTACAGTCCGTAGCCCCTGCCACAGGCTTCTGGTGTCCGCTGCTCCATCTGTGACTCCATCTTGTCCCTGTACCTCCTTTTTGCGTCTTTCACCACCCTTCGCAGTCGGTAGGAATCTACCTTGTAAACATAGTAGCAAGCTGTGCATTGCAGATTTGTCTATGGCAGCAGTAGCATGAATGTCCAGTTAATCTTTTTATTTTGGTGATGGTGGTTAAGGGAGAATGTAGTTACAATAACAGGATAACTGCTATGTGGTAAAAATAGAAAATAAACTTGGGGCTTGAACTGGGAAAAGGAGGTGCGATATTAGTCATGTTTTGAATTTGATTCCATAGCTATATAAAAATAAGTGCAAATGTTAAGTCAGTAAAAGACCTTTAAGGCAAAATTAATATAAGGCGAGAGCAGGAGAACAGCAGTAATCACGGGGGATTGATGGGGGTCTGAAGAAGGATCCCGACCCGAAATGTCACCTATCCACGTTCTCCAGAGATGCTGCCTGACCCACTGAGTTACTCCAACATTTTGTCTTTTTTTAGTAATAGGCAATCATAAATATTAGGCACATCTCCACCAGCAGTTCCTATATCCTTCTTGTTCCCTTTCTATTACCCTGGTAACAGCAAAATATAATAATATAGTCTAATCATAATATAGTAATAATAGTAGGATCAATCTTGATGAATTAGTCAACAAAAGGTGCAAATATACTTAATGCAAGAAACAGTGGTAGAGAGCTTTGAAGGCGAGTCCATTGCTATTCTCATTATCCCAAGAACACTTTGTTTACCACATATCATGCATCAAATTACTTCTATATAACCTAAAGTATTGTTCTTGTTTTAAAACTGCTCCAAAAAAAAAGTTAAAAGGAGGATTCAGAGCTGGAGAGTCCTTTAAAGTTGCAGCGATAAGCAGAATGCATTTTAAATGTAGCATACCATGCCAAGCCTGGTGCTATTACATATCAGTTCTGCATTAATGCAATCTCTTAGAAGATTTTCTCTTAGAAGAATTTAGGGAGATTTAATTCCCATGCCATTGGATTACTTCTATGCTAAGAGCTAGTTGGTTTTATACTGATCAATATATATTACTCTGCAATAAATGTATATGGCTATTCATAAAGTTACTCGCTATTACTGTTATTAGTTGTTTCATAATACCATAGAAAATATAGTCTCTAATTTGCTTTTCCTTGATTTGTATAATTGCAAGGGAGGTTAGAAGCTTGCACTGCTATGTATTTTATCCATAATTTGTGGTGTCTTTGCCTAATATTTTAAATATTAATAATTTAAAAAGGCATAGAATAAATGAAAGCACTCAAGTTCTTTCTCAATATTTGTTGTTTTGTTAAATAATGTTGGTGCTCTATCTACTTACAGCCATTTACAGAAAGCATGAGCCAGCTTGTCCCTTAACTTGAAGTGATAACAGGATAACAGTCCGGAGCAGACTCCGCTATTTTTAAGAACCCTATCTAGCTCTCTCTTGAAAGTATCCAGAGAACTGGCCTCCACTGCCCTCTGAGGCAGAGAATTCCACAGACTCGCAACTCTCTGTGAGGAAAAAGTGTTTCTACGTCTCCGTTCCAAATGGCTTACCCCTTATTCTTAAACTGTGGCCCCTGGTTCTGGATTCCCTCAACATCGGGAAAATGTTTCCTGCCTCTAGCGTATATGACAGTCCCGCCATCCCGGGAATTAACCTTGTAAACCTACGCTGCACTCCCTCAATAGCAAGAATGTCCTTCCTCAAATTAGGGGATCAAAACTGCACACAGTACTCCAGGTGTGTTCTCACTAGGGCCCTATACAACTGTAGAAAGGACCTCTTTGCTCCTATACTCAACTCCTCTTGTTATAAAGGCCAACATGTCATTTGCTTTCTTCACTGCCTGCTGCACCTGCATGCTTACTTTCATTGACTGATGAACAAGGACCCCCAGATCCCGTTGTACTTCCCCTTTTCCAACTTGACCCCATTTAGATAGTAATCTGCCTTCCTGTTTTTGCTACCAAAGTGGATAACCTCACATTTATCCACATTAACCTGCATCTGCCATGCATCTGCCCACTCACCCAACCTGTCCAAGTCACCCTGTATTCTCATAGCATCCTCCTCACAGTTCACACTGCCACCCAGCTTTGTGTCATCTGCAAATTTGCTAATGTTACTTTGAATCCCTTCATCTAAATCATTGATGTATATTGTAAATAGCTGCTACCCCAGCACCGAGCCTTGCGGTACCCCACTAGTCACTGCCTGCCATTCTGAAAGGGACCCGTTAATCCCTACTCTTTGTTTCCTGTCTTCCAACTAATTTTCTATCCATGTCAGCACACTACCCCCAATACCATGTGCCCTAATTTTGCCCACTAATCACCTATGTGAGAACAACATGGAGGCACAAGGAACAGCAGATACTGGAATCTTGAGCAAAATACAAGGTACAGGATGAACTCAGTGGGTCAGACAGCAATTTTGGAGGGAGAAACAAGGAACTGCAGATGCTGGTGTACAAACCCCCCCCCCCCCCCCCCCCCCCACAAAAACGATGGAGTAACTCGGGGAGTCAGGCAGCATCTCCAGAGAACATGGATAGGTGACACTTTGGGCAGGAACTTTCTTCAGCATCCTTGAAAGAAATGTCTGAAAAAGGATTCTAGATCAAAACACAGTCTGTCCATTCCCTCCACAGATGCTGCCTGATCTGCTGACTTCCTCCAGCACTTTGTGTTTTGCAGTAATTTATGATGGTGAAGATCATCAAGCTGAAGGATATCTGTTCTGGCCTGACCTTTGATGTACTTAATGATAAACCTGGATGGAAAAAAAAGTTTCGGCCCTACCAAAGGTCAGGTTTCGAAGAGACAGCTGGAGAATAAAACTCTTTCCCAGATGAGTGCCTTTTCCCTGAATTACATCCACTACCACACCCATATGGATCTTCTGTTTTATTCTCCTGCCAGACAGGAAATGGTGAAAATGAAATGTTTTAACTATATTTGGAATTACATAGAGCACAAATTAAGAGCCAACTATTCCAGACTAGGATTTATGCTCCATCAAAGTCTCCTAATTCTCTCCAGTCACTGCCAACAGCACAACTCTGTTCCTGTGTCTCTCATCTGCCTGTAGACAAGGAACTGCAGATGCTGGTTTGCAAATGAAGATACAAAGTACTGGAGGAACTCAAATGACTCGGGCACTATGTCCGGAGGACATGCATAGACGACCTTTTGTGTCGGGACCCTTCTTCAGACTGAAGAATGTCTAAAGAAGGGTCCAGACCCGAAACATCACCATCCATGTTCTCAAGAGATGCGGCCTGACCCGCTGAGTTATTCCAGCACTTTGTGTTGTTTCTTTCTCTCATCTGCTTGTCCAGCTTCCCATTAAATGGCTCTGCTGTATTCATCTCAATTACTCCTGTTGGAAGGAAGTTAGGGTAAAGATCTGTATTCCCTATTTGATTTTTTTTGTGACTACCTTATTTTGGTAATTTATATTTATTTTCCCAAGTATTGTTTAATTTCCTTTCAAAATAAAATCAACAAAATAAACTTCACACTATTCCTATGCTATCCCACTCTTTCATCCACTCCCTACACAGCAGGGGCAATTTACAGAGGCCAATTAAGCTACAACATGCACGTCTTTGGAATGTTGTAAAAGTTTACTTAAAAAGATAGACAAAGTACAAATTCTTAAGACCATACAAAACTTTAATTTAATGTCTGACGGGTGTGGACCAAGAGACCCAGAGGCAACAGTTTTACGTCTGAATCTCCAGCAGCGCACACAAAGAAATACCAGAAAACCCGAGTTTATATACGTACAGATATAAAATCAATTGCATGATGGAATGTATAAGAACCCATCAGCCACCTCCAAATATGGAGTTGTTTTTCACTCTTTGCCAAAAGCCAGTCACCCCAATGGCATCCTCTGTGCCCCTTCTTATCTGAACTTACATAAAAAAACTTGTAAGAGAGCTGCGAACTATTCAGCTTGAGTTTAAAAAAACCCTTGTCATGATGGGAATTGTCCAAATCCCATCATGCATTACAATTGGCTTTTTACAACAGGAAAGCTTAAATATGACATCAATCAATTAATAACTAACTCTTTCATTGTGGGAGAAAACCGGAGCACGCGGTGGAAACGCGCACGGCCACAGGGAAAGTGTGCAAACTCCACACAGACATCGCCCAAGGTCAGGATCAAACTTGGATCTATGTCGCTGTGAGGCACCAGTTCTACTGATGCACTACTATGCCATGTCAAATGCATGTCAATGATTCACTAGAAACTGCAGATGCTGAAATCTAGAGGAAAACAGAAAGTGCTGGAGGAACTCAGCGGATCAGGCAGCATCTGTGGAGGGAATGGTCAGACAACGGGGTTGCCACTCTTCACACAAAACCCTTCCTCACTTCACAATTTTTCCATCTTGGCTGCCGGTCCTCTCTGCAGTCTTTCGCATGTTGACCACGCCATTTTTCTTTCCATTGTTGCTATAATTTTGTATCTTTAATGTAGCAACTCTTTCCAAGGCTATTTAAAAGGGTGTTATTATAAAAATAAAACCTTGTGTGTGTGTAAAAAAAAAAAACACACCTTGAAGCTTCATTTTTGTAATTCCCCCAAAATGGATTAATTCTCTTATGCTCCATTAGGTATCATAGCTGATCATGATTAAAATTCCTGTTAGATCATCCCTCAGCCTTTGCTTTTGAGGGGTGAAGAGCACAGTCTGTTCACCTTGCATTTCTGGTATGATATTTATGAGTTATTTTCCCCATTTCCTCTCTTTCCTTTCACGTGTGAGGCAACCAAAATAGTACCTGGTGCAACTGATCCAACGTTGGATTAATTCTGCAATTCATCATCGTGTTTCTGTTTTGCCCTCTCAAAATAAATATTTTTAGATTATTATGCATTACGGGCGTTATTGAGGTATATTTATTTGTACTCCCAGGATTTTTTTGCTTCTCCTGCCCCCATTTTAATCTCTTAACAAATTATGTAAGAATTTTTTTAACTCAATTTATAATCCAAGATTACAAGGATGTGGCAAGGATTTGAGGCCTAATCTATAAGGTTGGGCATGTTAGGACTTTACCCATTGGAGCGCAGGAAACTGAGGGATGCTCTGGAAGAGGTGTATAAGATCATGATGGGAATAGATAGGGTGTATGCACAGAGTCTTTTATGAGATGGGGAATTAAGAACCAGAAGACACATGTTTATCATAAGGTTATAAGGAATAGGAGTAGAATTAGGCCATTCAGCCCATCAAATCCACCCTGCCATTCAATCATGGCTGATCTATCTCTCCCTCCTAACTCCCTTCTTCTGCCTTCTCCCCATAACCTCAGACACCTGTACTAATCAAGATTATATTTGCCTCTGCCTTAAAAATATCCACTGACTTGGCCTCCACAGCCTTCTGTGGCAAATTCCGCAGATTCACCACCTTCGGACTAAAGACATTTCTCCTCATCTCCTTCCTAAAAGAAGGTCCTCTAATTCTGAGGCTATGACCTCTAGTTCTAAACGCTCCCACAAGTGGAAACATCCACTCTAGCCAAGCCTTTAACTATTCTTCTAAACTCCAGCGAGTACAGGCCCAGTGCCGACAAACGTCATCATAAGTTAACTTACGCATTCCTGGGATCATTCTTGTAAACCTCCTCTGGACCCTCTCCGGAGCCAGCACAGCCTTCCTCAGATATGGCGCCCAAAATTGCGCACAATATTCCAAATGTGGCCTTACCAGCGCCTTAAAGAGCCTCAACATTACATCCCTGTTTTTGTATACAAGCCCTCTTGAAATAAATGCTAGCATTGAGTTTGCTTTCTTTCCTACCAATTCGACTTGCAGATTAACTTTTTGGGAATCCTGCACCAGCACCCCCAAGTCCCTTTGCACCTCCGATTTCTGGATTCTCACCCCATTTAGAAATTAGTCTACGCCTTTACTCCTACTACCAAAATGCATGACTCCACACTTTGCTACACTATATTCCATCTGCCACTTCTCTGCCCACTCTCCCAACCTGTCCAAGTCCTGCAGAATCCCTGCTTTCTCTACACTACCTGCCCCATCACCTATTTTCGTTATCATCTGCAAACTTTGCCACAAAGCCTTCAATCCTCTCATCCAAATCTGGTCAGTGTGGACTCGTTGGGGCTAAAGGCTTTTTTCCACGCTGTATCTATAAACTAAACATTTAAAATACATTTTCCCCTAGAAAATAAGTTTTATTCAGAATTTAAAAAAATCTAAAACAAAATCTGCACAAAATCTTTTCATATAGTCTCAGTGTTTAGTGATTCAATAGTGTCGTACTCGGTAAAATAATTCAGCAGGAAAACGGGCCCTTTGGCCAAATATCCATGCCAACCCATCTACACTACGCCTGTCTGCCCACAATTGGCCCATAGCCCTCCAAACATTTCCTCCCCGTATATCTGACCAAAATTCTTTTAAATGTTTTTATAGTACCTGCCTTAACTACCTCTGGCAGCTCGTTCCATATAATTAGCACCCTCTACGTGGAAAAAGTTGCCCTTCAGGTTCCTATTAAATCTCTCCCCTCTTAAATCTATGTCCTTTGGTGCTTGATTTCCCTCCTCTGGATAAAAGACTTGGTACATTCACCCTACATATTCCCCTCCTGATTTTATACAACGGGCGGAGCTTTGCGGCAGTGGCTCCTGCAGTCCGTCTGTCCTTCCTTTTAAAAAATTTTTTGTCTCGTCTAATGTGTAGTGGTTTTTATATATTTTTAACTGTGTATATGTAGGGGGCAGGGGAAACTTTTAATCTCTTCCCTGCACGGGAGACCCGACCTTTTCCCTGTCGGGTCTCTTGTCGTTGGGGCCTAGCACCGTGGAGCGTCCTCCAGCCGGAATGACCTGGGGGCTCCAGTCGCGGAGCCTGTGGACTTGCCATCGTGGGGTTGGCCGGCCTCGGAGCGTGGGGAGCTGCGGTGGCGCGCGGCTGCGACCGGGCTTCGGAGGCTCCAGCTGCAGGCCTGTGGATGGTGACAGCGGGAGCTCGAGGGTCCCTGGTGGGAGACCGCATCTCGGAGCTCCCGTGGCGGCAGCTTCTCCCGCCCGAGTTGCGGGGCTGAAAATGACCCGGAGCGGGGCCTGACATCGCCCGGCACGGCTTTAACGGCCGCGGGACTTGCCATCGTCCGCCGGGGGTTCCAACATTAAGACCCAGAGCAGGGCCTTACATCGCCGACTCGGTCTTAACGGCCGCGGGACTTGCCATCACCCGCCGGGAGCTTTAACATCGGGAGAGGATGAAAAACAGGGGAGAGACAAGACTTTGCCTTCCATCACAGTGAGGAGGAGATTTGCTGTGATGTACGTCTGTGTGAATTGTGTTGGTTATGTGTCTTGTAAAATTGTTGTCGTATGGCAAGGGACTAAAGACGGAAATTAGCTACTGGCTATAATCTAGCATATTTATATGTACATGTTTATCAATATGCACTGTCCCTGTTTAAAAAAAATATATATATAAAATTAAAAAAAAAAAATACACCCCTCAGTTGTCACCCCTAAGTCCTGGCCTGTCCAATCTCTTCCTGCAGCACAGACCCGAGGATCCTGGAAACATCCTTGTAAAAGTTCTTTAAACAAAACATTCTTGCCTCTTATGATCCGTCGGGGTGTGTCCCCACCCGACTCTGCCCCTCGATGTGCAGTAGTGGAAGGACACTAGACTGTGATTTGAGGAGTGGTGGGAGAAATTGGCAGAAAATTAGTCAGGCTGTGAATTCACATTTTTTATTTCACGTTTTATGTAAATAGCTTTATTAATATATGGTCTGGAAAAGGGTCCTGACCTGAAAGGTTATCTGTCTATTCCCTCCACAGATGCGCCCTGACCCAGAGTTCCGCCAACACTTTGTGTTTTGCTCACAATTCCAGCATTTGCAGTTCCTTGTGTCTTCATATTGATATGTTTGCTGCATGTATTTCTTCTAATTTGCTCTTTTTCATATTCTATATTCGCTCCTTTATTTCCCATCTGAATGGATTTATGCATAGCATGGAAATTGGGTGAAATATTTTTTAGAGAAGGGAGGGAAAGGTTGCACTGGTGGAAAATAATGCAAAAAGAAGAATTGAAACAACTAACATTTGATTTGACAAATTTCAGTAGACATTGAATAACTGCATCAGCAATGAGAAAACAAATCAAGGCTACACTGTTGCTAATCAATTGCTCTGCTAAATCTAGAAGAACAAAGAGTTCTTGAAATTTTAGTATCGCTTTCATTGCAATTCCAGGAAGTAAAACCAAGTCTTTCCATGAGAATGTAAATGCATTATTGTTTTCTTTTTATTTGAGATGCTATCCTTAATGGGAACATAAGAAGATCTAAGCTGAGGAGAAAGATTTACTTGAAACCTGAGGGGCAACATTTTTCCACACAGATGGTGGTGTGTATATGGAATTAGCTGCCAGTAGAGGTAGTTGATTCAAGGCAGGCACTAAAACAGCATGTAGAATACATTTGGGGTGTGGGGGGGCGCGGAGGTACATGGATTGGAAACATTTAGATGGTTACAAGCCTACAAGCCGTTGGGTTGCAACCTTGTTGTGGTCGGGGAGCTTGTGTGTCTCAGTGACCCCTAGAGCTATGCCGGCGGGAGATTCGTCTCCTGTTAGGGTCTCCCATGCTGGACAGGTCGAAGGGTAGAGGCAAGACGAAGAGCGATCCACTGGTCCTCCAGGTTGCAGGTTGAGCACAGGGCTAACAACGTAAAACAAATATGTTACGGAAACAGCAACTGAAGGAATCAACACTACTGGGCGTGATGGACTTCCAGGGCTATCGACAGATGCTAGGATGAATGTCAATGGTGAAAGCCGAAAGGAAGCCACTGGCAGGAAGGTGGAAGTTCTAAATGCCAAACATAAGACTAGGCATGAGAAGGCGCTGGAACTGGATTGGCCATATACTGAGAAGAGAACCAGATAGCATCCCAAAAATAGCCCTGCACTGGAAAAGGGAAAAGGAAAAGGGAAAAGGAAAAGAGGGAGACTCAAAACCACCTGGTGTCGAACTGTGGAGGAGGAAATGGACCTGACCTGGGGTAGTGTCCAGAAGCTAGCCCAGAACAGACAGGAGTGGAGGACCTTCATTGCTGCCCTACATGCCAGGAGGCATAATAGGCAGTAAGTAAGTAAGTAAGCCGGATGTGGGCAAATTAAACTATCTTAGATGTTGCATCTTACTCGGACGAGTGGGGCCGAAGGCCTGTTTTCATGCTGTATGACTAACCAGAATTCCACAGGCCTTGGTGCCTTTACCATCATTCAATAAAATCTCAATGACACTTTTGCTTCCGCTTTACTTTCTTCGCGAACCTCATATCCATTGGTTCCCTTAATAGCTAAAAAATCTTTCGATCACTTCAGTGACTGAGCCTCCACCGCTCTCTTGGGTAGAGAACTCTAAAGAGTCACGTCTCTCAGTGAACTACTTTCTTCTTATAGATGATAGACCCAAAGTGCTGGAGTAACTCAGTGGGTCAAGCAGCATCTCTGGAGAAAAAGAATAGGTGACGTTTTGGGTCGAGACTCTTCTTCAGATGGAATGACAGACCCGAAACGTCACCTATCCATGTTCTCCAGAGATGCTGCCAGACCCACTGATTTACCCCAGCACTTTGTGTCTATCTTTGGTATAAACCAGCATCTGCAGTGCTTTGTTTCTACATTCTAACTTTCTTCTTATCATATTTCGGAATAGCTGACCACATACTTTAAGACAGTTACTTCTGATTCCAGCCAGGGAAAACATAAATTCTTCATATACTCTGTCGAGTCCCTTAAGATTAGAATGTTACACATTTTACTGATGTAACTTCTCATTCTTCTAACTCGAGTGATAAAAAGTCCAGTCTGTTTTAATCTTGCATTGTACTACAGGCTGCCTCGCCTCTCTGCCAGTACATCCCTCTTTAGGTAAGGGGACCAGATCTGTTCACTGTATTCCTGTAGATGTAGGCTGTATGTGATTCGAGCAGGAGATCACTACTCTTGTACTCAAGTCCTCAAGACCAGGGTATTGTTTTATTTTCTGATTGGTTGCTGTACCAGCATGTTAACTCTCTGTGATTCACGTATAAGGACACCTAGATTCCTTTCAAAACTAACACCTTGCCAGTTATTGCCATTTTTAAAAAGTGTATTTTTTTTCCTAACAAAATCGATGAATTCACCTTTTTCAAGAGCCAAGAGTGTTTAATTGTCATATATACCAACAAAGGAACAGTGAGATTCTTACCGTATAAACAAGGAACTGCAGATGCTGGTTTACAAAAGAAGACACCAAGTGCTAGAATAACTTAATGGGCCAGGCTGCATCTCTGGAGAACATGGATAGATGACATTTTGGGTTGGGACCCTTCTTCAGACTAATTGTGGCATGGGGGGTGGAAGAAAGCTGGAAGAGATGAGGTGTGGGACAGAGGTTGGCAAGTGATGAGGGTCTTTTTTAATAGACCTTGCCATTTTGCCATTTTTAGACAAAGGCTAGAGATGAAACGACAGAAGGTGTGTGAGAAGGAAAGAAGAGTTGTGAATTGTGAAGCCAGAGAAAGGAATGTCGGTGAAAGACGAGGGGAGGAGAGAAATGGGTACGAGTCCAGTTGTGGCACAGGGAAGAAAGGGAGAGGGGTGTGTGTGTGTGTGTGTTAGTTAGTTACCTACAATTGGACAATTCAATATTCATGTGGCCGGTTATGCAGCAGGATTGACAGACTTGTAAACACAATACACATAGATAACATATAACAAAACAATTCAATACATTAAAACCCCCCAATACTAGTGGAAAAAAGCTTGACGTCCTCGGTGCAACCAAAATCATTTACTACATTATATTGCATCTGACGAGTCCTTGCACATTCACCAAGTCTATTGATGTCCCCTGAAGCACGTCTGCATGTACCTCATGGTCCACACCACCACCTCGCCTTGCATCATCATCCTCGATCTTCCAGCTCTATTTGCTCCAAGATTGAGGGAAATTTATTTATTTATTTATCAGAAACGGCTCCAGTGTCATTCATGATGCACGTTACTTTTCTGGATTCTCTGTGCAACAGGAAAGAAAAATTTTGTATTGATATTAACAAATGCTAGTACTAATATTTAATATGTGGCGACTCCTTGTGTGCTCTTCCCAGAGAAGGATCTACTATCATCCAATACAATCGCCCCACTCTTTAAATGTTTTTTCTACCTGTAAGTACAGCACCATTTCTAAATATTCCAACTTTTTCCCAGGATAGAAAAATCAAATACTAGCAGGCATAGCTTTAAGGTGAGCGGGGCAAAGTTTAAAGGAGATGTGCGGGGCAAGTTTTTTTACAGAGGGAGATCTGGTTGGATAGCATGCTAAACAAGCTTTTCACTGTACATCAGTACACATGACAATAATAAACCTAGACATGTGTGAAGCAGCTCTCCCTTTCATTCTGTGGAATCTTATCACCCGAGGGCAGATCAAGGACACTGGAAATTAAGACTCATTAAGTGCTTCTTAGTAAAGGCTTGCTTCTTAATATAGACCTGAAACGCATACCTGTTTTAAAATTCATGTTTTGAATAATTCAGTCTTGAGACAGGCCGTATGTCATGTAGAAAAATCTTGCAGGAAGAGCTGTTATTACTTTCAAATGATTGTAAATACACAACTACTTTGCATTCGACAAGATCCTCTGTTTCTTGATTCCTCTACCCTCAGAGAGTGGTAGCTGTGTGGAATGAGCTTCCAGTGGAAGTGGTGGAGGCAGGTTTGATTTTATCATTTAAAAATAAATTGGATAGGTATATGGACGGGAAAGGAATGGAGGGTTATGGTCTGAGTGCAGGTAGATGGGACTTGGGGAGAATAAGTGTTCGGCACGGACTAGAAGGGCCGAGTTGGCCTGTTTCCGTGCTGTAATTGTTATATGGTTATACCCTGGGTAAAAGACTCGGAATCCACCCTAGCTATTCCCCTCATGGTTTTATATGCCTCTATCAGATCACCCCTCAGCCTCCTGCGCCCCAAAGAATAAGGTCCGATCCTGCCCAACCTCTCACTATAGCCCAGAGCCTTGGGTCCTGGCAATATACTCATAAATCTTCTCTGCACACTTTTCAGTTTGATGGCATCTTTCCTATAGCAAGGTGAGCAAAACTAAACACTGTACTCCGAGTGCAGCCTCTCCAGCATCTTGTACTACTGTAACATAATGTCCCAATAATCTATACATAACTAAAGCTCTGATCCTGTTATCTTCCGGTTTGCACGGTCATTCTATTTGCGCAAAAACAGTACACGATAGAGCTATGATTTTTCGCCAGCTTACTCACTGTTCTCCTAAACTGCGATTGCACCAAGTTTCGTTCCGATCGGTGGTCTAATGTAAAAGTTAGCGAGAATCTTAAAAACCGCGCGTGCGCAGATCGATCTCCATTCCTGCCGTTCAGCGCCGCGTCTATTGGACATCTCCAACCAGACACAATTTTCGGAGAGAGATTGGGTTGGAGACCCGACCCAAAGCAGCCCAGCGTCGGAGACCCAGCCCAGCGTTGGAATCCCAGCCCAACCCAGAGTCGGAGATGTCGCCAAACGGAAAGCGGAGACTCTGATCCCGGCAGAAGAGAACGACCAGCGCCCGCTGTGAGTCCCCATTGCAGCGTCAGCTCCAGCCCCTTCCCCTATGGTCCCCCTCGCTGGCTTCTGCCCCGCTCCCCCCACCCCCGTGATACCACCCCCTCCCCCACAACCCCCTCCACCACGCTCCCCCCTCCACCCCCACACCCCTCCCCCACAACCCCTCCCCCACCCCCCCTCCCCCACCCCCACAACCCCTCCTCCACACCCACAACCCCTCCCCCATCCCCACAACCCCTCTCCCATCCCCACAACCCCTCTCCCATCCCCACAAACCCTCTCCCATCCCCACAACCCTCTCCCATCCCCACAACCCCTCTCCCATCCCCACAACCCCTCGCCCATCCCCACAACCCCTCGCCCATCCCCACAACCCCTCTCCCATCCCCCCAACCCCTCTCCCATCCCCACAACCCCTCGCCCATCCCCACAACCCCTCGCCCATCCCCACAACCCCTCTCCCATCCCCACAACCCCTCTCCCATCCCCACAACCCCTCCCCCACCCCTACAACCCCTCCCCCATCCCCACAACCCCTCCCCCATCCCCACAACCCCCCATCCCCCACAATCCACCTTCCGCCACACCACACTCTCCCACCCTCCCACCCATACCCCCCTCCCCTCCCACATATGAAGAGGAGGGGGAGGGAGTGCTGGGGGATGAGGGGAAATGAGCCGCACCTGCGCAGTTAGGGGCTATGGGTGAGTGGTGGAATATTGCGTTGGGGGATGGGTTGTGTTGGGGGACCAGGCCTCCCGTGTGATTGGGATCCAACAGGTCCCACTTAGTCTAGTTGTAAATGAATGAGAACTGGTTATAATTGCAAATGGTAAGTAATAGGAATAACATAGATAAATAAAAAGTTCTGGAATAACTCAGCAGGCCAGGCAGCATCTCTGGAGAAAAAGGTTTGGTACTGTTTCGAGTCGGACTGAAAATATGGGGTGGGGATATGAACTGTAGGTGGGAAAAGATCAGGACAAATCAGGGCCGGGAACAGTTGATTTCCAGCAGGGTGGTTCCTTAGTAGGCCAATTGTTGGCTTGGTACGATGTGATCACGAGATGGATACATTTTTGCAAACTGTGAAACTGGTTAAATAACAGGGAAGGAGAAGAAAGGGGGAGAGGAGTGTTAATAGAAGTTACTTAAAATGAGAGAATTCAACATTCCGACCAGAAACATCGAGGAAACCAGAGATCCCAGAGGAAACCCATGCAGTCACGGGGGGAACGTACAAACTCTATACAGACAGCACCGTAGCCAGGATCGAACTCTGGCGCTGTGCCACTGTGCTGTCTATGATATTCCTATTACTTACGAAGGGTCCCGACCCGAAAGGCCCCCCTTTCTTTTTGACCAGAGATGCTGCCTGACCTGCAGAGTTAGGAATAATTTGTTATAAAAACTTGATTGAATATAGTTTTAATTGTATAACGATTTAAAGATATAAACAAATAAAGGCCTGTATATGCCATGTAGATACACATCTGACAAATGGCACCAACTGTATGGAGGAGATCTTGTTCTCCTGTTCCATGAAGTTGAACTAACTGTACTCACAGGAGATTAAAAAATGTTTAAAGACATCTCATCTGTGACACATTTTGCTCTCAACATATTTTCCAGGCTGAAGGGAAAGGACACGTCAACTCTTCTTCCGCCCTCCCCTCCCCTATTTCTCCTTCGCCCAATCAGCTAAGCCATGAGATATTAGCTCAACGCACAATTAATTCATTTATAGAGTCGTACGGCACCCTTAAATATTTGAATATATTTGTTCAGAATCTGAATATGACCCAAAATGTAAATGTTGTGATAGTACCTGCCTCATCTACCTCCTCTGGCAGCTCATTCCATGTACCTACCGCCCTTTATGTAAACAAAAAGTTTCCCCTCAGGTTCCTATGAAACCCCCATCCCCCTCCCTTTCCCCATCGCCTTCCTCCTCCCCGCCATACCTTATACCATCTGGTGCGAAATAATGTGAAATGGAATGTATCTGTCTGAACATCTTGAGCACCATGATTAAAAAGAACATCAAATTACCATTGTACAACTTTTAGTTTTATCTGTAGGAAAGAACAGCAGATGCTAGTTTAAATCGAAGGTAGACACAAAATGCTGGAGTAACTCAGCGGGACAAGCCGCATCTGTGGAGAGAAGGAATGGGTGATGTTTCGGGTCGAGACCCTTCATCAGACTGATGTCAGGGCAGTGGGGGGGGACAGATAGAATGTAGTCGGAGACAGTAAGACTGGTGTGAGAACTGGGAAGGGGGAGGGGATGGAGAGAGAGGGGAAGCAAGGGCTATTTGAAGTTTTATTTACTGTATTTCCCGGCAATGAAGACGCTATTTTTTACCCAAAAATAAGGCACGAAAATGTACCTGCGTCTTGGAGGCCGAAGGTTAGGTTGTTAGCCAAGAAAGATAGACTTGGCTATCCCTCAGTACAGCAACATCAAGAACGATGATAGCCAAGTCTATCCCTGGGCGCGGAGCCACCGAATTGTGGCCGGGGAGGGAAGTAGCTCGGGTGGCTACGAGCGGCCGCCGGGACCTGACAGTGAGGGGACCAGCTCAAGAGCAAAGATCATAGAGCGGAGCACGTCAGTGGGCGATGGATAACAGGACAATGGGCAGTGGAGCTTACTCCTGTGTCAGCGCGGGCAAGGGACCAATTGAGGTTACTCGCGCTGACACAGGAGTAAGCTCCACCACCCGCTGCCCTGCTATCCATCCCCCGCTGACCAGCTCCGCTCTATGATCTTTGCTCTTGAAAGACATGGACTGGGCAGTGAAAGCCATGCAGTGTCACCCAGCGCAGCAAGTGAGGCCATGTCCTGCTCCCGGCGGCAGTCGGAATTTAAGGATTTGCGGGAAGCGGCTGACATGAGCGAGGCCGGCAAGCGGCAGGAGAAGCCACAATGTGGTGGCTCCATGCCCGGAGCGCCACGGCTGTGTTGCTGGCATGATCCTCGACCCCCTGCTTCTCAACGCTCCTGCCTGTGCTGACCCGGGCCAGACTCCCCACATGCTGTGAAAGGAACCCTCCCCCCAATTGGTCCCTTGAACTAGTATTGTCATTCAATAAGATAACTACTGATTCAACTTGTCCTGGTGTGCTCCCGTTTTTCCTACCATCTCTTCACCTGTCGTCACGCTCCACCCCCCACCCAATCAGTAATTCATAATAATAATAATAATAATAATAATATATTTTGTCATTGCACATAAGCGCAACGAGATTTGATATGCAGCTTCCATCCGATGTCATAACTTAAACAACTAATAACATTTAGATTTAGATACCCCGAGAAACATGATTTATAAAAAGAACAGTAAACAGTAAAACAGTCAAAACAGTCTAAAGTGCAAATGAAGGAGGTTTGGAAGCCTTGGGCAAATTGAATTGCCACTTTATTTATTTATTTATTTATTTATTTTGGAGTGTGAGAAATTCTATTTCCCGCCAGCCTTTTTTCAAAATTTAGCAACTCAAAATGGGGGTGCGTCTTCGACGCAGGGGGGTCATCATTGCCGGGAAATACGGTAATTATTTTAATATTTTATTCTCTTCTGTTCCTTTATGGTTGAAGTGTTTGAATCTGATTTTTGTATTTTGAGCTAATCATCCTCATAATTAAGTTAAGGTAATCATCTTAATAATTAAATTGGTTGCATGTTGTAATTAGTTCTCCAGATATGGTTCAGGTAACCGAATGGAAACCGGAGTGGTCTGTGGATCTATTTGTTTCCGTGTGTGTGTGTTGTAGAGCATCTTGATTAAGGGACAATTGTAATGATTTGAAATACAATAGACAATAGGCGCAGGAGTAGGCCATTCGGCCCTTCGAGCCAGCACCGCCATTCAATGTGATCATCCACAATCAGTACCCCGTTCCTGCCTTCTCTCCATCTCCTTTAACTCCGCTATCCCTAAGAGCTCTATCTAACTCTCTCTTGAAAGCATCCAGAGAACCAGCCTCCACCACCCTCTGAGGCAGAGAATTCCACACACTCACAACTCTCTGTGTGAAAAGGTTTTTCCTCATCTCCATTCTAAATGGCTTACCATTTATTCTTAAACTATGGCCCCTGGTCCTGGACTCCCCCAACATTGGGTACATGTTTCCTGCCTCTAGCGTGTCCAAAACCTTAATAATCTTATATGTTTCAATCAGATCCCCTCTCATCTAAATTCCAGAGTATACAAGCCCAGCCGCTCCAATCTATCAACATATGACAGTCCCACCATCCCGGGAATTAACCTCATGAACCTACGCTGCACTCCCTCAATAGCAAGAATGTCCTTCCTCAAGTTTGGAGACCAAAACTGCACACAATACTCCAGTTGTGGTCTCACTAGGGCCCTGTACAGATGCGGGAGGACCTCTTTGCTCCTATACTCAACTCCTCTTGTTATGAAGGCCAACATGCCATTCGCTTTCTTCACTGCCTGCTGTACCTGCATGCTTACTTTCAGTGATTGATGAACAAGAACCCCCAGATCCCGTTATACTTCCCCTTTTCCCAACTTGACACCATTTAATAATAATAATAATAAATTTTATTTATGGGCACCTTTCAAGAGTCTCAAGGACACCTTACAAAATTTAGCAAATAGAGTAAAAACATGTAAGCGGAATGAAATAAATAGTAAAGACATCACCAGTACACAAATTAAAGACAGAATTCAATCCAAAGACAAAAATCAAAAACACAATATGAAAAGAGAGCAGCGGCAGCTAAAGCGCACCAGCGTACACTCTCCCTTCCCGCAGCCATCTTGGACACAGAATAAAATAATCATTTACACACAAAAGAAACATCCCCCCACAATGGTTACCACTGTGGGGGAAGGCACAATGTCCAGTCCCCATCCCCAGTTCTCCCATAGTCAGGCCTATTGAGGCCTCCACAGTTACCTCTACGGAGGCCCGATGTTCCTGGCCGTTCTCGCCGTTCTCGCCGGGTGGTGTTGCTCTGGCATCGGGAGAGTCCTCACAGCGGCTGGGACGGCCGGAATTCCATGGCATTCCGAAGCCGACAGGGCCGCGTCGGTTGGTGCTCCGAGGCTCCCGATGTTAAAGTCTGCGCCGCCGCCCGCGGCTGGCCGCTCCACAGTCCAGCAGCTCGACGATCACGGGGGTCTCAGCTCCAGCGCGGCGACCCAGCGCGGCGACCCAGGCAAGGCATCGCCCGCTCCGCTTCGCGATAGCGCTCCAGCGCTGTGCCGCCACCGAAGCTGAAGGTGCTGGGCGGTCCCCGCCAGGAAAACGCCGCTCCACTCCCGCTGGTAGGCCGCAAGGACCGGTCGACGGTGCAGCCCGGGGAAAAAGCTGCCTCATCGACCAGGTAGGGACCTAGAAAATAGTTTCCCCCTTCCTCCCCCACATAAAAAAAGTCAAATTCCCCAACAAACATAGGACAAAATTCACTAAAAACTAATTTAAAAAAGTGAATTGAACGGACAGCTGCTGGTTAGCAGCCGTTCCCCAGGATGGCTCCTCCCCGATTTAGATAATTTAGATACATTTTCAAGAACACACCAAATTGCTGTTTGGTTTTCTTTATTCCCTTTATAAGGATTTGATTTTAACATTTATAAGCAAATCTAAAATCATCTTTGTTTTTTAAATATATGCAAACATGCAATGAAAATACCAATGTGTGAGTATTAATTTATTAACTTTAGAAGTCCTTTTCAGACTTTGAGGAAGCATTAATACTTAGTTTTACCAGCTTCATCTTATAACTGCTTCTCTAACATAATGCATCTTTGACAATGCACCAGGTTGTGCCGTTTAACATGCAGAAGTGGAATAATACCCTGGCTGGGGTTGTATTACATGGAGATAATGGATACCCAGGAGGGATTACTCTGCAGTAATTCCATCAAGGGAATTCAGGTGGTATTGTAAATAACATGAGAGAGATTAACTACCAGCCTTGATATTGTTGGTACATTTCCGTAGTATAATAAAAAACCCCATATAGTTTGATCATTTTAGGTAGAAGCAGGTCCTTCGGCCCAATTCGTCCTTGCTGAGAACAATGCCTACTCGCGCTAATGCCAT
The DNA here is from genome assembly GCF_010909765.2 of Amblyraja radiata. Lineage (NCBI taxonomy): Eukaryota > Metazoa > Chordata > Chondrichthyes > Rajiformes > Rajidae > Amblyraja > Amblyraja radiata. Next base: position 46,519,804 of record NC_045963.1, read on the forward strand.
TTGCATGATTTAGATCTTAATCTCTCTACTTTCCTATTTAGGTACCTATTTAAAGCCTTTTAAATTCTGTAATTGTATTTGCCTCTGCTACTTTCTCTGGCAACTCATTCCATATAATTACAACCCTCTGGAAAATCTTGCCCCTCAGACCTCCTTTAAATTTCTCCCCTCTCACTTCAAACTGATGCTTTCCACTTTTAGACTCCCCGACCTAGGGAGTCTGTTGCTTCGAATATACTCATCGTCCACTCACTATATCTAGTACATTTGTCTCTCATCCCCATGTCCCATATTTCTCCTTTATTCATTTTTCCCCCCTCTCCCCTGCCCCCTGTCCCCTTCCACCCATATCCCTTCCCTCTGGCTTTACATTACATTCCTCCTCATCTCTCCCTATTTGACACACTTTTGTTGACTTTGACACTAACTCCACCCATCTGCCAATCATCCATCACCCCTCACCTGTATCCACCTATCACTTGCCAGGCTTAGTCCCGCCTCACCCCTCTTTCCAAGCTTTCTCCCCCCCGACTCCATCAGTATGAAGAAGGGTCCTGACCAAAACGTTGTCTGTTTAGTATAGAGATACAGCATGGAAACACGCTCTCTGACCCACTGAGTCCGCGCCGACCAATGATCCCCGCACACTAACACTATACTACCACCAGGAACAATTTTACCAAGCCAATTAACCTACAAACCTGCATGTCTTTGACGTATGGGAGGCAATCTGAGCTTCTGGAGAAATCCTACGTAGGTCATGGGAGAACGTACAAATTCCATTCAGATAGCACCCATAGTCAGGATCCAACCCGGGTCTCAGGTACTGTAGGCAGCAACTCTAGCGCTGCGCCACCGTGCCGCTCGGTGTATTTGTCTATTCCTGGAATTCCTCCAGTACTTTTTGTTTTGCTCAAGACTCCAACATCTGCAGTTTCTGATGTCTGCATAAATTCCCTGTTAATCGATTAATTATTCCTGAGAGAACATTGCTGATCTACTTTATTTATAAATATTTTGTGCAATTCATGTATGGTAAGTAATACGATTTTGCAGCATTTGGTAACAACTCAGCAGGTTATCTTGCAGTTTGCATGAAATTATGTTTCTTCCAGGAAAGTCTCAATATTACTTTTATACAATGTTGCTGGGGTCAAGGAAAGAGGGTTCACGTCGCGGCCCTGTTTCCACTAATCTTTCCACCACCACGCACAAAAAGCACAAGACAGACATCATTGAATGCAGATGCCGAGAAGTGTGTTCAGCTCTGGCTGAACATCTTCTAATCTTGTGTGTGGAATCGACAAGAAGACGACAATATTTCTTTTCTTAGAGGTTTTGCAAAAAGAATGAATAAAACATGTATTAGCCAATATCCATTTAATAGTGAGATACAAGCAAATGCAGATGCTGCTTTACAAAAAAATACACAGAGTGCTGAAGTAACTTAGCAGGTCAGGCAGCATCCCTGGAGAACGTGGGTAGGTGACATTTCGGGTCGGAGCCTTTCATTCTTTTTTGCTTTTCATTATAAATGAGGAATGAAATATGATTACAGGAAGATGATTTAATTGTATTTACAATGTATAAGATAGAATTAATGAGTACATTAATGCCGGTTTTTATTTTACATTTCTCTTTTTTTTAGACGTTCTCGGCTGTTGAACAGAATCAAGAGAGTAGCTTTGTGGATCTTAGCAGTATATATTTGCATTCCTTTTGTAATAAAGCTATGCCCAGCCATTCAAGCTAAGCTAGTCTTCTTAAATTTTGGTAAGTATTACACATTAGCACTTCAATAAATTAGATCACTGAGAAAAAAATATATTAAAAAAAACTGTATAATTCCAATACCTGTATTAATTTTTTTTGTCCTAAATCCTAGTGTCTTGGTACCTGCGTATTGTTCCTTTTAAAACTGTTATTAAAGCAATCTCTTTGGCCAAGCTATTGACCTTATGGTAGGGTTTTTTTCCAGATTTACTTAGGAACACAGTAACATCAAGTCAGTTCCTGTTAAATTAGATCTTCATGCTCCTGTGGATAGTATTGTCAGATTTGATAACCAAATAAATCAAAGACATTCAGTTTTGTATATATTCCCCCTGTGAACTTGTGTCTTGCACATTTTTATATATAAATGTTTTATCATTCATTCTTCTTGTGTTTTCCTACCTGCCCCTTGCATTTTCAGTTGTTGAATTCCCACTTTGACTAATGGGCTAATGAAATGCATTGGTAGACACAAAATAAAATGCGTTGCTGGTTAAAATTTAGGTTTTTCAGTATGTTAGATATGTCCATTAATGCAACATCCTATCTCATTTTCCACCCGCCCCCTGTTATCTGTAGTCTTTGTTTTAGCTTTGAATCATAGAAACATAGAAAATAGGTGCAGGAGGAGGCTATTCGGCCCTTTAAGCCAGCACCGCTATTCATTGTGATCATGGCTGATCGTCCCCAATCAATAAACCGTGCCTGCCTTCTCCCCATATCCCTTGATACCACTATACCCTAGAGCTCTATCTAACTCTCTTAAATCCATCCAGTGATTTGGCCTCCATTGCCCTCTGTGGTAGGGAATTCCACAAATTCACAACTCTCTGGGTGAAATTATTTTTTCTCACCTCAGTCTTAAATGGCCTCCCCTTTATTCTAAGACTGTGGCCCCTGGTTCTGGACTCACCCAACATTGGGAACATTTTTCCTGCATCTAGCTTGTCCAGTCCTTTTATAATTTTATATGTTTCTATAAGATCTCCCCTCATCCTTCTAAACTCCAGTGAACACAAGCCTAGTCTTTTTAATCTTTCCTCATATGACAGTCCCGCCATCCCAGGGATCAATCTCGTGAACCTACGCTGCACTGCCTCAATCACAAGGATGTCCTTCCTCAAATTAGGAGACCAAAACTGTACACAATACTCCAGATGTGGTCTTACCAGAGCCCTATACAACTGCAGAAGAACCTCTTTACTCCCATTCTGAAATCCTCTTGTTATGAAGGCCAACATTCCATTAGCTTTCTTCACTGCCTGCTGTACCTGCACAGCAACTTTCAGTGACTGGTGTACAAGGACACCCAGGTCTCGCTGCACCTCCCCCATCACCTAACCCCATTGAGATAATAATCTGCCCCCTTGTTTTTGCCGCCATAGTGGATAACCTCACATTTATCTATATTATACTGCATTTGCCACGCATCTGGCCACTCACTCAACCTGTCCAGGTCACCCTGCAACCTCCTAACATCCTCTTCACAATTCAAACTGCCACCCAGCTTTGTGTCATCCGCAAACTCCTAATTCCCTCTTCCAAATCATTAATATATATGGTAAACAGTTGCAGCCCCAACACCGAGCCTTGTGGCACTCCACTCTCCACTGCCTGCCATTCAAAAGTTTTTTTGGCCTTCCATCACAGCAATGTGATGGATGTTTATGTAAATTATGTTGTGTCTTGGGTCTATTTGTCTGTAATGTATGGCTGCAGAAACGACATTTCGTTTGGACCTCAAGGGGTCCAAATGACAATAAATTGAATTGTATTGTATTGTATTGTATTGTTCTGAAGAGGACCCGTTCACTCCTACTGTCTGCCAACCAATTTTCTATCCATGTCAACACCCTACCCCCAATACCACGTGCTCTAATTTTAGTCACCAGTCTCCCGTGCGGGATCTTATCAAAGGCTTTCTGAAAGGCTAGATACACTACATCCACTGACTCCCCTTCATCCATTTTACTTGTCACATCCCCAAAAAATTCCAGAAGATTAGTCAAGCATGATTTCCCTTTCATAAATCCATGTTGACTTGGACTAATCCTTTTACTACTATCCAAATGCCCCATTATCACCTCTTTAATAATTGACTCCAACATCTTTCCCACCACCGAAGTCAGGCTAACTGATCTGCAATTCCCCGTTTTCTCTCTCGCTCCTTTCTTGAAAAGTGGGATAACATTAGCTATCCTCCAATCCACGGGAACTGATCCTGAATCTATTGAACATTGGAAAATGATCACCAATGCGTCCACTCTTTCTAGAGCCACCGCCCTGAGGACCCTGGGATGCAGACCATCAGGTCCAGGGGATTTATCATCCTTCAGTCCCATTAGCCAATACTATTTCTCGCCTAATGAAAATTTATTTCAGATACTTGACCCCCTTAGATCCTCTGTCCTCCAGTGCATCTGGGAGATTGTTTGTGTCTTCCTTAGTATAGACAGATCCGAAGTACCCTGTTCAACTCTTCTGCCATTTCCTTGTTACCCATAATAATTTCACCAGTGTCTGCCTTCAAGTGACCCTCTGGCTTCCGGCTACTCTTTGCTGTGTTATACATCTTTTCTTTTAGTTTTATTCTATCCCTAACTTCTCTTGTCAGCCACAGTTGCCTCCTACTCCCCTTAGAATCTTTCTTCTTTTTTGGAATGAAATAATCCTGCGTCTTCTGGATTATGCCCAGAAATTCCTGCCATTGCTGTTCCACCGTCATTCCTGCTAAGATTCCTTTCCAGTCTACCTTGGCCAGCTCCTCTTCCATGCCTTCATAGTCCCCTTTGTTCAACTGCATCAGTAACACTTCCGATTTAACCTTCTCCTTCTCAAATTGCAGATTAAAACTAATCATATGATCACTACCTCCTTTACCTTGAGTTCTCTTATCAAATCTAGTTAATTGGACAACACTAAATCCAGAATTGCCTTTTCTCTGGTCGGCTCCATTACAAGCTGCTCTAAGAATCCATCTTGGAGGCACTCTACAAACTCTTTCTTGGGGTCCTGAACTAACCTGATTTTCACAGTCTACCTGCATATTGAAATCCCCCATCACCACAGTGGCATTACCTCTGTTACATGCCAGTTTTAACTCCTGCTGCAACTTACACCCTACATCCGGGCTACTATTTGGGGGTCTGTAGATAACACCAATTAGTGTCTTCTTGCCTTTACAATTCCTCAACGCAATCCACAGTGACTCTACCGTGTCAGTCCCTATGTCTTCCTTCGCAAGGGACTGAATTCCATCCCTCACCAGCAGAGCTACCCCCCCTCCTCTGCCCACCTGCCTGTCCTTTCTATAAGATGTATAACCCTGAATATTAATTTCCTAGGCCCGATCCTCCTAACTGAACCTCAAGCTCATCTACTTTACTTCTCATACTTTGCGCATTCATATACAATACTTTTAATTCCTTACGTATCTCACCTTTCACATCGATCCCTATTACACTTGGCCATCAGAATGTCTAATGCAGGTCTTGCTATAGCTCTAAGAGATTGACACTATATATTTGTCATTAAAATACAGGTACAACTGTAACATGTGTTTCCATAACAACAAATGGATACAATGCGAGTAATATATTAGCAAACAATATTTGCATTATGTGACACAAGTTAGTTATAAAGTGATTTCTATTGGGAATTGGAAAATCATTTAAAAGTTACTTTGGAAATTGACAAGCAGAAAAAAAGTAATCTTCAGAAAAATAACTCATAGAAAAGAAACGTTTTACATGTAGCCTCCCTGCAGTAATCAGGCACTTAAGAACATTTTAACCACAAGAGGTCATAGTAAGTAACAATCAATCGCTGCTGTTGATACATGCAACAACACAGCCTTTAGTCTTTTAGCCTGCAGTAATAAAAATGAACATTAAACATACAGCGTGTAAACAGGCCCTTCGGCCCACCAAGTCCCCTCGTACTATTCTACCCACTAGGGACAATTTACAATTTCCAGAGGCCGATTAACCAACAAACCTGCACGTCCTTGGAGTATTGGAGGAAACCGGAGCACCTGGAGAAAATGCATGTGGTCACAGGGAGAACGTACAAACTCTGCACAGTCAGGATCGAACCCGAGTCTCTGGCGCTGTAAGGCAGAAATTCTGCAATGCAGCAGTAGAGTTGCTACTTCAATATTGCTATTGAAAAAATCTTTATTTTTGAAAATCCTGCTGGGGGTATAATAACTGTTATAGTGAGTCTGATACTCACTAGTCCCCAGCCCCCTTTCCCCCCAATGACGCACTTGTTTTTAGAAGGTGTTTATACAGTATATAATGTTGTTCTTTTAGGAACGCATCTGTTGCATTCTGCAGAACTACCTGAATATTAAATTTTTTAGCAATCACAGACAATTTAGGCCCTTTTCTTTTAAAGAATGTTTAGTCTTTTCCACCCTCAAATTAAACAGTCACATTCCACTGATTGGTAGATCTAGAGTCACACATAGAATGATACTTTGGTTTGCACTGTTACTGATACCTACATTTATTTAATTATTCAACCTCCATTTCCGGAGTTAATTGAACGAGAGTTAAATTTCCATTTCCAGATCAAAACACCTGACCTCTGAATACCAGCACACTAAGTTTACCACCATACTACCTTGATCTGTGAAGAAAATATTATTTTGTTCACACGAATACTATTGGTTCCTTGTGTCTAATATTTGTAGTGGAAAATGGTTTTAATATATGGAGGCGGTGTACAGGAAGGGACAAAGCCGACTGTATTTTTTAAGGAGGCTGAGGTCATTTAATATCTGCCAACCCCTACTGTGCAGTGTCTACCATTCAGTGGTGGCCAGTGCTCTGTTTTTTGCTGTGGCCTGTTGGGGAGATGGCGCCCGTATAGCGGATAAAAACAGACTGGACAAACTAATCAGGAAGGCCGGCTCAGTGGTCGGGGCTGAGCAACGAACGGTCCAGCAGGTGGCAGAGGCCAGAACTCTAAATAAACTAGGTTCTATAATGACAAACCCCACTCACCCACTCCATGCCCTGAAGGTGATCAAGAGCAGCATCTTCAGTCAGAGGCTGATTGCACCAATGTGCAAAACGGAGAGATACAGGAAGTCCTGTTTACCAGCTGCTATAAGACTTTATAATGCGCATAAATAATTGCACTTTTAAAAAAATTAATTGTATTTTAACTTGTATTTTAACGTATTTTAACTTGTTAAGTATGGAAGCAATTTAAGGAAATGTGTGGTGTTATGTTTGTCTTGAAGCTGTCGTGGCACTGTAATTTCCTGAAAAGGATTATTAAAGGTATAATCTAATCTAATCTAATATTGTAGATGTAGCCCAGTCAATCACACAATCCAGACTTCCCACCATTTCCTCCATTTATACTTCACACTGCCTTGGGGAAAAGCAGCCAAAATAATCAGACGTCCCACCCCAGTCATTCCATCTTCTCCCTCCTCCTGTCCAGCAGAAGTCCAGCAAAGAAGTTTGTTATTAAGCTTCTGAACGGTCCTTCCAAAAGCTAGGTGTCTGATTCACCTACACCCGATGGGAGACATTGGACTTTGTCTATGGAACTGATGCGCTACAATGTTGAGAATTATATTCTACACTCTGCATCTTCTCCTTTGCTCTACCTCTTGTACTTGAGTTTGAACTGATTGTATTTATGTACAGTATTATCTGATCTGTTTGAATAGCATGTAAAACAAAGCTTTTCACTGTATCTCAGTACATATGATAAAATAAATGAAACCTCAATATTTAAATATTTGCAAATGTCCATCTTTCTCTCCATCAGTGCGGGTACCGTACTTCATTGATTTGAAAATCCCACAAGACCAAGGGTTGAACCACACGTGGAATTTTTATCTTCAGCCTGAGGAGACAATTACTATTGGTGCTTGGTAAGCAATTAAATAGGTTAGTAAAGGACAAGACCACTCCAGAGGTTGCAATTAAAAAAAAAAAGTTAATTAAATTGTACTCCAACTGCTGGAGGAACTCTGAAGGAAATGGACAGGTAATGTTTCGGGTCAGGACCCTTCAGACAGATGCTGGCTGATCTGCTGAGTTCTCTCTGCACTTTGCTTTTTGCTCAAGATTCCAGATTAACATGAGGCAGGTCATAGGGCATGGAAACAAGTCCTACGGCCCAACTCATCCATGCCAACCAAGATGCCTCATCTAAGATCCTATTTGCTGCGTTTGGCCCATATCCCTTAAACAGTAGGGTCAGTAGGCCTGGACTGGAAGTGGCCGGATGGCGATGAATTTTTTGATTCATGTCTCCAATTTGATTTAGTGTCAGACGTGGGCCATGTCCTTCAAACCTGCTCAATGGTGACCTGATTGAATGGCAGAGGAGGCTTGATGAGTTATTCTGATTCTCTTTCTTCTGTTCTTGTGGTCCACAAAGTCAACCAAGCTAAGCTGCAAAAACTGCAACAACACGTGAATATAAATTTATGCCTTGATTCAGGACTGCATTCCAGATTTTTCTGTGAAAGTTCTTTTCAAGAGAAAAGGATCAAACCAGCCTAAAAAAGCCCAGCTAATATTACAGTGCGAATCCAAGAACTAGAAATGGCTTTAAATTGACTTGTATTGAACTGTATGTATTCAATTCAAATATATACGGACAGTTTAGACTACCTGATTTGTCTTTTTTTCCTGTCCTTGCTCTCAACACTTAAAAAAAAAAAAAAAGATTAGTTTTCTATTGAATTGCTATTAATTTAAGGGGATGTTATGGGTATTCACAACACTGGTGCCCAGGAAGATTAAGGGGACATCCCCAATGACAACTGACTGGTAGCACTAAAGTTTGTGTAAGTGCTTTGAGGAGATTGATTATGATTCATATCAACTCTTGCCTTAGCACAAACCCGAACTGGCTACAATTAGGCATGCCTACCGCCACAATAGAGCAGCAGCAGATGATATCTTGCTGGCTCTCCACTCTGCACTGGACCAGTACGCACACGAACGTCAGGCTGTTGTTGGCTCGAAGGGCCGAATGGCCTACTCCTGCACCTATTGTCTATTGTTTATCGATTGCACCTTGAGGTTCAGTACCATCATCCCCTCCAAACCTGTTATCAAGCTCGGGGAAGTGGGTCTGCCTGTCTCTTGGCAATTAAATTCGTGACTTTCTCATCAACAGACCACGATTGGTACGAATTAGCAACAACGTATCCTCCTCAATAACTATCAGCACAGGAGCACATCAGGCCTGTGGCTCTGTCCCTTTACTCCCTTTACCCATAATTGTGCAGCCAGACACAGCTCCAGTACCATCTTTAAATTCACAGAATAACAGATAACAATGAATCAGAATACAGGGGGTGGTGGGATTGATAATCTAGTCGAACGGTGCCAGAACAACAATCTTGCTTTATCTCTCGTTTCCCTTTCCCCAGACTTTCTGTCTGAAGAAGGGTCTCGACCCAAAACGTCACCTATTCCTTTTCTCCAGAGATACTGTCTGTTCCGCCGAGTTACTCAGCATTTTGTGTCAATCTTGCTTTGGTTTAGTTTATTATTGTCACGTCTACTGAGTTACAGTCAGCGAAAAGACTATACATGAATTACAATCAAACCATCCACAGTATATGGATACAGGATAAAGGGTATAATGTTTAATGCAGGATAAAGTCCGACTAAAGATATTTCGAAGGTCTCCAATGAGGTAGATGGGAGGTCAGCACTGTTTTCTAGTTGGTGAGTGGACGGTTCAGTTGCCTGATGACAGCTGGGAAGAAACAGTCCCTTCAGCACGACCAAGGAGATGATTGTTGACTTGTTTGTTGGACAACACTGGTGGAGGGTGGAGTTACTGATGCTGTCTGGGAGAGTATAAATTAGAGTGGTAGAGGAAGTTAAGCAGTGAGGTGAAGGAAGAAAAAAAATTAAAGATAGGAAAGGACATAACAGAAATGAAATGTGATTAAAAACAAATGTGACAGGCAAGTTTAGCCATAGTGCGTTTAGTTTAGTTTAGAAATACAGCATGGAAACAGGCCCTTCGAACCACCAAGTCTATGCTGACCATCCATCACCTGTTCACACTAGTTCTATGTCATCCCACTTTTTCATCCACTCCCTGCATACTAGGAGCAATTTGCGGAAGCCAATTTACCTGCGAACCCACTGTCTTTGGGATGTGGGAGGAAACCGGGGCACCCGGAGGAAATCCACACGGTCACGGGCAGAACATGCAATTTCCATTGTGGAAGATCAGGACTGCACCCTACTAGCTAATGGGAGAACCGTTCAGTAGGGGAAGCAGCTTGTTTCCAGTCTACTAATACTAACGTCGTATCCGTATATCAGCTGAAAGATGACTATTCTTATTGAATTACACCACTTTGCTGTTAATAAATATAATTTGTTATTGTACCGTGGTAAAATAATAATAACATTTTAATTTTGAAAGCTCAGTGAACTGATGATCATCGCAAAGGGAAGGAAAAGGGGAAAAGTTTAAAGAACATGTTCGGGGCAAGTTTTTTTTCAGAGAGTGGTGGGTGCCTGAAACGCATTACATGGGGTGGTTGTGATGGTGGCACATGGAAATGGAGGGATATGGATCACATGCAGACAGAGGGGATTAGTTTATCTTAGCGTCATGTTTGGCACGCATTGCTGTGCTGCACTTTATGTTTAAAGAAACATACCATCTTTGCCCAATCTCCTCCTATAAATTCAGTGCAACATCAGTGTGGCAGCGATCCTCTTTGATTGTTATTTAAAATGCTGATTCACCAGCATCCCTGGAGGGCTCTTATCTTCCTTTCCTGGTGTGACTCCACATTAGCGTGGTTGATCTTTAGTTGCACCTACTCAATTGTATTAGGCAGCTACCAACAATCGGGCAGCTGCCAAGCGGGTTCTTCACCACATTCTTAAATTTATGGGGGGAAAAAATTGGAATTTTAATTGTGCTTTGTATAATATGCATAAATTAAAATAGTGACACAATATTCTTCACTTTGTATCATCTTAAGCAGTCATAAAATACGTTTTTGTTTTCACAATTTTATTCAGCTTAATATTTGTTCAGTTGATGTTATGGTGGTTCTATTTTCTGTATAATTTTACAGTGAGTAAACTATTTAAACCAATATTTATCCTGGACCAACTACACTGAAGCAACAGCCAAAAAAGCATATCGACACCTCTACTTCCTCAGGAGACTATGGAAATTCAGCTTGTCTCCTTCACTGTCACCAACTATACTGATGCACCGCACATACAAGCATTCTATGGGGTTGCATTACAGGTTGATTTGGGAACAGCTCTGCCCAAGAGTGCAAGAAACGACAGAGATTTGTGAATGCAGCCCAGTCCATCACACCTTCCCACCATCGACTCTGTCTACGCATCACAATACCTTGGGGAAAGTAGCCAACTCGATCAATGACCCTGGCTATCTCTATTTTTTCCCTCCCATTGGGCAGAAGATACAAAAGCTTGAAAGCACATACCCCCAGATTCAGGAAGAACTCCTTCCCAGACTTCTGAACAGTTCTCTCATTAACTAAGGTGCAGTCCTGATCTTCCAGAGAGGAGAAGGAGGGTGAAGAAGTCCTTGATTATGTCGACTGCTTTTCCAGGGCAACGTGAAGTGTAGATGGAGTTGATAGTGGAGAGGCTGCAAGAATTGAAGAGGAATTGATGACGTATCAGGTCAGAACCCTTCTCCAGTCTAAAGAACGGTTCCGGCCCAAAACGCTGCCTATTCCTTTTCTCCAGAAATGTTTCCTGACTCGCTGAGTTACTCCAGCATTTGGGTCTACGGTATAAACCTGCATCTGCAGTTCCTCCTACACAAGAACAGAAGAGGCCCTGGCTGGCTTTACTGATTTTGAGAGAAATCTTGCTGAAACAATTGTGATGATAGAGATTGCAGTTTGAATCTGTCTGGCCAATGTGTGGTTTGGACTCTGAGCTCTAGCATTAAATACAAGCAAAATAGGTTGAACCTTTAAGGTGGAAAGCTCCAAAGCAGCATTAATAAACCTATTTATCTTTCAGTGAGGCTGCAGAAGTAGTCTTGACATCAGTGTAGTGGAAAGTCTTGCCATAAACAATCTGATATTTCTTTGCTATTTACATTGTTTGAGGGTTCTGGATCCTAGAAAAAAAACAGCACTGGCTTATCGGAAATACATGCAACAGAACAAATCCTTATTGATGGCTAGACTCAATTGTTATTGAAACATGCACTAAGGTAATTAATGCTAAATTTGTCTGTGAAACATTTATTTTAATTAACCCATTGTGCCAGCAAGCAGAGCTACCTTTTCACCATCTCTCATTCCCTGCTCTTTGTTTCATAGTTATAAAACAGGACAACGTCGATATAGGCTCTTCAGCCCACCTTGTTCATGCCTACCTATTTGGCATACTGGGCTAGTCCCATTTGGCCCCGAGCCTTCTAAACTCTTTCTGTCCACATATCTGTCCAAATGTCTCCTCGTTTTATATCCATTTTTTCTAGCATTCCAAAGACAACAATCCAACTCTATTCAACTTCTCCCGGGAGCTAATACCCCCCCCACCCCCAAATGCAGGCATCTTTCTGGTAAACCTCCTCTGCACCCTCTCCAGTGCTTCCACATCCTTCCTGCAATGGAGCGACCAGAACTACACACAATACTCCAAATGTGGACTAAACAAAGTCCTAAAAAGCTGCATCATGACTTCCTGACTCTTATACTCAATGCCCCGACCTGGAGGCAAGCATACCATATCCCTGCTTTACAAATGACTTGTGTTGCCACTTTCGGGGAACTATAGATTTGCTTTTCTTTGCAACCTATTTTGCAGAAATGCAGGATGATTCGAACTAATCACAAACTTTAGATTTTAGAGATACAGTGCAGAAACAGGTCCCTCGGCCCACCAAGTCCACGGCGACCAGCGATCCCCGTATGCTAATACTATCATACGCAATTGAAACAATTTTACCAAAGCCAATTAACCTAGAAACCTGTACGTCTTTGGAATGTGGTAGGAAACCTGAGCACCTGGAGAAAAACCATGCGGTCACAGGGAAAACGTCCAAACTCCGTACAGTGAGACTGTGAACTTGTGAGACCTGGGAGTATATCACATGAAGAGCTGCAGCAGCTGATCTGGGTTGTAAAGCCTTGGCCAAGTATTCTAGACAATTCTATGGCATTGAGTATTGTGAGAACAACAAACCACAATCCAATGGCCCAGGTCAGATGTTCGAACCAAATCTGCTTATTTGTATCCTTTTAAATCTATATCTTCTTGCTTCCTGCTGAAACTGAAACCAATGCAGTTCCTCCTCAGATGTTTCTAATAGATCGCTGTTGTTCCGGTTGAAACAGGGTTGTGACTATTGAGGCACTTCTGATTGTCGTACAAGTTAAAACTTGTTCCAGAGCACTTGTTCCAGAGCAAAAGGTCGCAATATTAATGGGAGCCTTCAATGTTTAATGAAACATCAAAACCATTTTACCAGCGCAGGTTTAAATTTGCAATTTTGCATCTTAACAAAGCTGTGCTGATGTAGATTAAACAAAAGTCTGTTTTGTTCATTTCACTACTGTTCAAATGGGAAACAAAGGCAAAAAGAAAGTCAATGTTTGCAGTTGAAAAGTTGCCAGCTATCTTTTTGTAGAGCGGATTAAACAACAGTGTCAAAAGTGCTTTTAGTGCCATACTCTCAGTCATTTGCTAAATGACAAGACAGTAGTTAAATTCTTTGCTGAGAACAAAACTTGCCCCCTCAGGTTATTGTGCATCCTCTATATCCTGGAGGTCAGAGTGATCTGGATAGTGTCTGTTTCAAGGACATGATGTGATAACACTGATGCCTTGTAGCACAGGGCTAATTGGATGGTGCCAACTTTTCCAGTGACCCAAGGTAAACAAATTAGTTCAGTGATGAGGTCTGTTACTGGCCTGGGATATGCTCTGCTGAAACAGATTCAAAAGCAGAAAGTAATACTTTTGTATTCATTGGTACAAATAGATATTTGAGCAAGGGTGGTAAAATGAAACCCATACCACCCAGACTACGCTCTAATTTCACTGCTACCATCAGGAAGAAGATACAGGAGCATGACCTCCAAGTTCAAGGACAGCTTCTTCCTGACGACCATCATGCTCCTGCACACTAGAAATGCCAATTAAACAATGAATTGTCTTGGTTGCTCTTGGGACCACAGATTTTTAATTTGTTTTTAATTTATTGAACTTTTTAAATTATGTTTTCTATTGAGTACCGGATTTACAGACCTGTTTACAGACAAGTAAGAATTTCATTGTCCTGATCCGACAACACTTAAAATACCCCCGTTACATTCAAAAGTGTGATTCTAAGGGCAATGATGGCATTAATTAACTAATAGTAAACTTTATCATTTGGATAGCATTACCAGATTGTATTCTTTGACAAGGTGAAGTAAAAGCTGGGTTCTGTAATCAGCATTGTACCATCTATCTGTCTCTCTATTTCCTGACAGGCACACGGTACCTGCTATTCTGTGGAAGGAAGCTCAGGGTAAAGGCCAGTTGTGGTATGAAGAAACCTTGTCATCAGGTTTTCCTATCATTCTTTACTTCCATGGCAATGCAGGCACCAGGTAAAGTATTTTTAAACCATAGCTGTCCAACTCTAATTTTGTCCTTGACAAGTCACTATTGTTTTCAACTTCCCAATCAAAAGTGAAAAAGGCGGAACAAGCCAGAATCTTTCTGCAAAGCACAAAGTGCTGGAGGAACTCAGTGGACCAGACAGCATCTATAGGGGGAATGGACATCTTCGTCCTGATTTGGGTCAGGGGACCCTTCAGTCTGAATCATTATCTGTCCATTGCCTCCACAGATGCTGCCTGGCCTGCTGAGCTGCATTATTACTGTGTTTTACAGAAAGATTCCAGCTTCTGCAGTTCCTTGTTCATAGCATAATAAAGCATTAAGCTGTGTTGTCAGACTGTTGGCATATAAAATTTGAGATTGAACTACACAAGTATAAGGACAAAACCTTTGTCAGTGATAAGGGTTTGAGACTTTACTTAAAGGCTGAATTAGAGATTTACAAGTTCCTAGGTCATAGGAGCAGAAGTAGGTCATTCGGCCCATCGAGTCCACTCCGCCATTCAATCATGGCTTTCCCTCTCATCCCCATTCTCCTGCCTTCTCTCCATAGCCCTTGTTACCCTTACTAATCTAGAACCTGTCAATCTGCCATAAAAAAACCTAATGACGGCCTCCACATGCATCTGCTGCAATGAATTCCTCGGATTCACCACCCTCTAACTAGAAGAAATTCCTCCTCGTCTCCTTTCTAAGGGTACCTCCTTTTATTCTGAGCTGTGTCCTCTGGTCATAGACTCTTCCACTCATGGAAACATCTTTTCCACATCCACTCTATCCAGGACTTTTGCTATTTGGTAAGTTACAATGAAGTTCCCCCTCATCCTTCTAAACTCCAGCAAGTACAGGCCCAGTGCCATCAAATGCTCATCATGCGTTAACCCAATCATCCTCGGGATCATTCTCGTAAACCTCCTCTGGACCCTTTCCATTGCAAGCACATCCTTCATCGGATAAGGGGTGAAGAGATTTAGGGAGGAAATATCATTCCTCGAGGCCATATTTCTTGTGTCAACTGCATATAAACGCAGGGCGTATTCTACTGAGTTATTAGTTATTGGAAGGATTTGCCAAGTTACACACCCACAAAAGGGCAAGAATTTTTAATGTGTTTTCCCGATACCAGAATTATGCAACCAATTTGTAGATACAATAGTGGTGTTTAAGAGCCTTTACAATGCACGGATATGCAGGGAATGGAGGGATATAGATCATGTGCAGGCAGAGGAGATTAATTTAACTTGACCATGTTGGGTATGGACATTGTGGGCCAAACAGCCTGTAATTGTGCAGCACCGTTCTATGTTGCTTTGCAATTTTTCCATTCATTGGTTACCATCCATTTAGTATGGTGTTCTATGTAAAGGTGCCCTGATCCATGGTTAAAGTGGAAGTGTAGAGCAGTGGTGAATCTCTCAATATTGTGATTCCACATTCAATCATCACAAAACCGTTAATTCCTAAAAATGCAATTGGGATTGAAAATAAAACGCATCTAAAATCAAATAGATTGAAATAACAATGGATTATTTATTGACATTTGTTCTAACTTACATGTTTTATGTGTTAACAGAGGTGGGGATCACCGGGTGCAGCTATACAAGGTGGGTGGCCTTTTAAATCAAGTTGCTTGGGTTTGACCATGATGTAAGTTAAATATTTTATCTCCCTACCATGGAGGAGTAATTTGGCACATTAAATATTTTTGTCCATCATTGTGGCAAGATTCAAGGGTGTTTAATTGTCACTTGTACCAACAACGGACCAATTAAATTCTTACTTGCTGTAGCTTAATAGGCCGGCAAAGGCAATAAAACACAAATAAATATACAATAACCAATAATGCAATAAGTTAAAAATCATTCATGCTACATAACCAGAACATTATAGCGCAAAACCGAAGTCCGTAGTTCAACCAAAACACAGTCCATAGAAGATCATAGTTGCTGAGGTTAGTGTAGTGCGTTGTTCAAGAGCCTCATGGTTGTTGGGAAGAAACTGTTCTTGAACTTGGAGGTCACAGTTTTCAGGCTCCTGTACTTTCTTCCCGATGGTAGCAGCAAGAGCATGGCCAGGATGGTGTGGGATTTTGATGATACTGGTTGCCTTTTTGAGGCAGCACCTCCTGTAGATCCCTTAGATGGTGGAAGGTCAATACCTGTGATATAGTCTTCTTTATTCCTGGCTAGAAGCTTTTCCGAACCAGGCTGTTATGTAACCAGTCAGTGTGGCCTTTCACCTTAATTTGAATTTTCTGAGGTGTAGCTACTGTCCTCGCAGCGCTTGTCTATTTCTGGAAACCGTTTTGTATTATATATTTGCTCATTTATCCCTATTTCTGCTCAACACAATGGGAAAGCTACAAATGGTGCAATGGTGTACTCACCAACTTGTATCCCTCATCCTTATTGGTGACAGAAGTCAATGATCTGGGGCATTGTCAGATACTGCAGATGGTGATGATGGGAATTAGGGTTTTGTTTTTTTTGGGGGGGGGGAGGGGGGGGGGAGTACAATGCTGTTGGAGCTGTACAATCCAGGCAAGTTGCTAGTATTCCATAATTCCATAACATTTCTAATGTAGATGAAAAGCCTTTAGGCTGCTGTTGGGCGAGTCCCTTGCTGCTGCATATCTAGCCTCTGACCTGGTGTGGAAGCCACAATATTTATGTGGCTGGTCCAGCTGTGATTTTGGGCAACATTGACTCCCAGGATGTTGATGGTGAGGGATGTGGCCAGGGTTCCACCACTGAATGTCGAGGATAGGTTGTTCATGCTGGGCATGGACTTTGCCTGCTGATTTTGTAATATGAATGTTACTTGCAATTTATCAGCGTGTGCCTCAATATTGATTTTAGCAATATAGAGTGGAAACAGGCCCTTCGGCCCACCGACCTGCGAGCACCCCGCTTTCACACTATCCTACACACGAGGAACATATTACAATTGAATGAAGCCAATTAACATATAAACCTATATGTCTTTGGAGTGTGGGAGAAAACTGGAGCACCCAGAGAAAACCCACGTGGTCACGCAGAACATACAAACTCCGTACAGATAGCACCATAGTCAGGATTGAGCCTGGCTATATTGAGGGCAGCACAGTGGCACAGCTTGTAGAACTGCTGCCTCACAGTGCCAGAGACCTGACCTCTGGTACTGTCTGTGTGTAGTTTGCACATTCTCCCTGTGTCCGTGTGAGTTTCCAATGGGTGCTTCCACACGCCAAAGATGTGCAGGTTTGTAGTTTAATTGCATTCTGTAAATTACTCTTGTAATGGATGAGAAAGTGGGATAACTGGGAGTGGATTAGAAAATGGGATAATATAGAACTAGTACGAACGGTGATCGATGGTTGGCGTGGACTCAGTGGGCTGAAGAGTCTGTATCCATGCTGTATCTCTAAACTAAACTAAATATTTAGGAAATCCAGTGCCAAATCCAACAAACAACAGTGTGATAAAGACCCGGCAACTTGTTTTACACATTGAGAATGGTTAAGGGCTAATATTGATGAGGACACTGGGGACAGTCCCCCTGCCCCTCTTTGTTTGTAGTCGTGTATTTTCCATGTGCATGCTAGATGGTAGATGAGGGCTTGGTTTGATGTCTCGTCTGAAAGATGATAACTGTAACTGTGACAGAGTAATACACTCATGGCATGCACTGGAAATGTCAGCACAGAACATGTGTTGTGTCCCTGAAGTGTGTGAATCAGAGGAGAGGTGCTTGCACTAAGCAACACCAACACCAGAGCGATGTGTGAAATTAGTGGGTGGATTTACTGCTTTGAGATATCAGCAGCTGATCTTCAGCTCCTTGGTCAATTTATGATTTATCTGTAATTTGAAACCTTGAATCAAATAACAAATAATCAAGCCATTTGCACAATATGTCGATGAGGCTCACTTTTGGAGTGTTGTGTACTGTAGGAACGATGCCATTAAGGGCCTGTCCCACTTAGGCGATTTTTTTAGGCGATTGCCGGTGACTGTCATAGTCATAGCAGGACGCCGAAAAACCGGCGACTGGAACCCCCTACGACAATATCTACCACAAGCTACAACAACCTATGATGTCAAACTACCGACAACCGGCGACCCATTAGGACGTCCACCTACGACAACGTACGACCACACAGGCGACAACCGAAGTCAACCTACGTCCACCCGCGACAAGCTACCACCCTGTCGGCGACAACTGAAGACAATTCAGTCGCCGGTACCTGTCGCCGGTTGACGTAGGTAGTCGTCAATGGAATTCACCAAAGTCAGCACCGGCGACAACCTACGTCACCTGGCGACAACCTACGACAGCACCTACGTCAGGAGAAGTCAAGCTACGCATATTGCCGTCAACCCACTGTTGCCGACTGTCACAGAAAAATGTTGAACATGTTGAAAATTCAACGGCGACCACAAAGACGCTACGACTCTTTGGGCGACTAAGGAGACTACTCACGACTATACAGGCGACACCCCGGTGACCATGTGGTGACAGCCTAATCGCCTGTAGTCGCCTAAAAAATAGCCTAAGTGGGACAGGCCCTTATAGGAAAGATGCCATTAAGGTGAAGAGAGTGCAGAGAAGATTTATGAGGATGTTGCCTGGACAAGAGGGCCTGAACTATAGGAAAGGGTTGGGCAGGCTATGACTTTATTCCTCGGAGCACAGGAGGCTGAGGGGTAATCTCATAGAGGTGTACAAAATCATGAGGGGAATGATGGGCACAGTCTTTTATCCACAGTGGGAGAAACAAGAACTAAAAGGCATGTTTAAGGAGAAAAGGTAAGATTTAAGAGGAACCTGAGGGGCAACCTTTTCACTTGGAGGATGGCGGGTAGGTGGACCAAGCTGCCAGTGAAAGTAGCTGAGACAGGTACTATAACAGCATTTAAGGACATCTGGACAGCTACACAGATGGAAAGATTTGGAAAGATATGGGTCAATGCAGGCAAATGGGGCTAACATAGGCAAGTTGGGCTGAAGGGTCTGTTTCTGTTCTGTATAACTTTATGACTAATTAAATGATTACCATCAAGATTGTAGTTTAAATTAATTTGAGCCTCAAGCAACAGACTAGCTAATCATGGCACAGTGGCATAGCTGGTAAGCTACTGCCTAACGACACAGGAAACCCTGGTTCTATCCGGACCTCGAATGCTGTCTGTGTGGAGATTGCACGTTCTCCTTGTGAGGTTTCCTCTGGATGCTCTGGTTTCCTCCCACATCCCAAAAACATGCAGATTTCTAGGTTATTTGGCCTCTCTAAATTGTCCCTAGTGTATAGGGAGTGGATGCAAAAGTGGATAACATAGAACTAGTGTGAACAATTGATCGATGGTTGGCATGGACTCAGTGGGCTGAAGAGCTTGTTTCTATATATCTTTCAATCAATAATATTTATCTCTCTATTAAAGGTTAATGATGCATTGATTGCTGCCTTATTCTCCTCTGTTTCACATTGATGCTGCAAGCCTTTGCAGCAAAGGCTTGCTATCCTGTTGTGCAATTACTGTAGATATAATGATCAATTTGCTTCTGAGTGACCTGAAGCTTGCTTGAAGAGTTAGTTTTAATGCAAAGTTCAGGGTCTTGACACTGAGGGTCCTGTGGGGCAAAGCAGAAATGGCTAAAGAGAGCAATCTTTAAATATTTTCCACCTTCCTAAATATGTTGCATTCTGTCCCCTGATCAGTACCTCTAATGGAATGCTTCTTCCTTTGCAGTTGAATTAATTCATTCTAATTCTATTTGAACGTCAGTCAATAAATTTGAACTCGTCATCCATCTTTCTAACATCTTTAATCTGCTTGCTCGAATTTTCAGCTGCTGGTCTGTCTGTGAAGTTAATCTGTGCTGATACCATTGTTTTAATGCTCAATCTATTTTATCTCGATACATTTTTGTGTATTTTGTTTTGGAGTACTCTCATAAATTAGTTCTTGCTCCATGTATCACCCAAATAAGGTTGCAGTTGCCCCATACCCAAGTAATTGTGTTAATGAACAGATAGTCCTTCTTCAGAGCGGTAAAACACAATGCTTGACCTTGGTCTATGTCCTAATCTTTGTTTACAAAATTTATTGAGCCAACTGCTGAAGAAGTGGCTCAGAATTTGTGGTCAACAGTGAGCTGTCAGTGCCTGCTACTGACTCATGAAAAACACGAGACTTGCCTTGTAAAATAAATCCTCTGTTCAGCACCATGAGGGGAAGGGTGGCAAAGTGGATAGGAGGAGAAGATTAATCCCCAAATCATCAAAGACTGGAGGTCATACCTTAGATTTATTAAACTTTATTTTGTTTATTGTATTACCTATGCACTGTGTCTACAGACCTATGAATACTGTGTGTACAGACCTGTAATCATGCTAGAAATAAGCATTTCATTATTCTGTTTTCAGTACATGTGACAATTAAACACAAGGACACAAATGCTGGTGTAACTCAGCGGGTCAGGCAGCATCTCTGGAGAACATGGATAGGTGACATTTCGGGTTGGGACCCTTCTTCAGACTGATTATGGGGTGGGGAAGAAAGCTGGAGGAGAGGAGGTGCAAACCGTGGAAGGTAATAGGTGGACACAGGCGAGGGGGTTTCTTGATAGGCAGATGGTTGGAACGATTAGAGCAGATGGTGGGAGACAGACAGATTGAAGAGTTGCAAATTGTGAAGCAGGAGGAAGGAATGTAGGGGGACGGGGAGGAGACAAGAGAAATAAGAGTAAGTCCAGCTGGAGCGCACAGGAGGATATGCGGGCGGGGGGGGGGGGTCTGTAGGAAAGGGAGGGTTGTGAGAGGTTGCTTCAAATGAGAGAATTCAGTATACAACCCACTTATAGGACTTTTTTTAGGCTGCATTTGGAGAATTGTGTGTAGTCTAGGTGACTCCATTACAGGAACAATGTGGAGGTTTTGGAGAGAGTGCAGAAAAGGTTTACCATACGAGTTTGTTTGAATGAGTTAAATAGCAAGAGAATTAGCAGTTGTTCACAAGGTAATGGAGTAGAATTAGGCCATTTGGCCCATCGAGTCTGCTCCGTCATTCAATCATGGCTGATCTCTGACTCCTAATCCCATTTTTCTGCCTTCTCCCCATAACCCTTGACACCCGTTCTAATCAAGAATTTGTCTAACTCTGCCTTAAAAATATCCACTGACTTGGCCTTCATAGCCCCCTGTGGCAATGAGTTCCACAGATTAACTATCCTCTGACTAAAGAAGTTCCTCCTCGCCTCCATTCTAAAAGATCGCCCTTTAAAGGGGCTGTCCCACTGCAGCGACCTAATTGGAGAGTTTAGGAGAGTTTGAAAAAATGTCATGTTGAAGACTTCCTTCGACTATGTAGAAGACCTCCTTCGACCTCCTTCGACTATGTTGAAGACCAGGTTCGACTAGCTTCGAGAAAATTGGACACCGAATAATGGAGAGTGAAGACGACCTCCTTAGACCTCCTTCAACTATGTTGAAGACTAGCTTCGGGAAAATTGGACACTGAATAGTGGAGAGTGAAGACGGCCTCCTTCGATCTCCTTCGACCTCCCTTCGACTATGTAGAAGACTATCTACGACTACCTTCGACTACCTTTGACTATCTTCGACTACCTTCGATTACCTTTGACTACCCTCGATTACCAATGAATAACATGCCGACCTACTTCGACTAAACCTACGAGTAAAAAAAGTATCAATTTTTTCCATGGCAACCTTTTTTTACTCGCGGGCATATTTCAACATATTGAAAAATACGCCCCGACCCAGCTGAGGCCTCGAGTACGCGGGGACTACTCGAGCATGAAGGAGAGTTACAAAGACCTCCTAGGACCTCTTGTCGACCATGCTGCGAGTATGAGTCGAGGGCAAACTCCCCAGAACTCACGGATTAGGTCGCCGCAGTGGGACAGCCCCTTCAATTTGAAGCTATGACCTCTGGTCCTAGAATCTCCTACCAGTGGATACATCCTTTCCACATCCTATCTATGCCTTTCGTTATTCTGTAAGTTTCAATGAGGTCCCCCCTAAACTCCAGTGAGTAGAGGCCCAGTGCTGTCAAACGGTCATCATATTCTAACCGACTCATTCCTGGAATCATTCTTGTAAACCTCCTTTAGGCACTCCTTCCTCAGATATGGGGCCCATATATGTGTGTTTCTGCTTGTGCAATGATCCAGTTTCAATAACTATTTGAAGGATGAACTGTACCTCAAATTATGATTTTTATTTTAGTGTGCTGCCGTAGGAATGTATGAAGTCGTGAATAAAGAGGTGCTTAAAACATAAATGTTTGTTAGTGACTTGCTGAGAAGGACCCCTGCACTCTGCTCTGGACAAAAAACTTATATTATTCTGACTGTGAAGATTCAAATAGTGAATTTCATTTTCTCCCGTCTCCACATTCTTGATTTTTGTGTTTTCCTTATTTCCAGGTCCTCAGCTCACTAGGCTACCATGTGGTTGCATTGGATTATAGGGGTAAGTAGGAACTGTTCTTGTATAGCTAAGAAAGATTTCCAAAAATATATTTTCTTGCTCAGCTGTAGCTAAACATCCTTTTTAAAATGAAGTGCTGTCATTTTCATGTCAATTAGTAATGAGTGGTATAAAAATACATAGCATGGGCACCATTAAAAGTTCAAAACAATTTGATTTAAAAGCAAGAATTGTCAGGATTAAGTAATTGCATGAAATGTGCTATTTAAGCAGAACTGGCAGCATAATATGCCTGTATTATTTCTGTCTGCTGTTTCACCATCAGCTCTTGTGATTCTTGGTGCAGCAGTATTTTAGTGTAAACTCAGTCTTGGTTTGATTTAAAACTTGCAGTAGTGGAAAAGGTTGTACTTGTATCTGCTTCTCTAGCTTCCTCTGGCAGCTCATTCCAGATACAGATTACCCTCTGGTTGTAAAAGTTGTCCTTGAGGCCCCACTTACAGTAAATCTCTCCCCTTGCATTTTAAACCTATGCCCTTTTAGTTTTAGATTCCTCTACCCTAGGGAAAATACTGTGCTCACTTTATCCATGCCCCTTATGATCTTGTACACTTCAATAGGATCACCCCTCTCCTCCTACGCTTCAAAGAAAAAAGTCCCAGCCTATCCAACCACTCCCTATAACTTAAGCCCGCAAGCCCAGGTAACGGGTGAATGTTGGTGAATCTCCTCTGCACCCTTTCCAGCTTAATGACATCCTTCCTGTAGCTGGCAACCAGAACTACACACAGTGCAGGGTGTATCAGGAGCAAGATGGTTAGCCATTTGTGGAGATGTACACAAATTTAGATTACTTTTTTTTTGTTCAGCCACATGACATAAACTTATGTGTCAAGGTTTTGAAACTGGAATCAATTTTTATTCTTGGAATTGCATTTAATAATGACCTCTGATGCGTTAATCTAAGTATTATTACCAGAGGGTGCACTTTTCCTGTGTAGCATAAAGGTGGCGTATGTAAAGCTTATGATATGTTGATCAGCAAATTAAGTTCCTCCATCTGTGGGTCTCTGGTTTGAATCCAGTACTGTCGAAGAAGCTAAGGATCCTGTCCAATTCATTTCTACCCCACTGAGGACATTGGACTTTGTATAAGGAACTGATGCGCTACAAAGCAGAGAACTATATTCTCCACTCTGTATCTTCCTCTTTGCACCATTGTACTTGAATTTGAACTGATTGTATCTATATATAATATATCTGATGTATTTAGATAGCATGCAAAACAAAACTTTTTTCTGTACCTCGGGTACCCGTGACAAGTAATAAACCCGAACCTGAATGGGATGAAAGTTATCCTTTGAGATTCCCATATTAAAGACTCAGATGGAAGAGTTAGGGTAACCTCTTCTCAGGGTGTAATTTAAACTTACTGTACTGTTTGATGTTCCATGTTCTTTTCCAATTTAAGTAACATGACATCACTTTTTTGGTAATGCACAGTACCAGTGTTTTTGTGCAGTGTTGGTTTTTGTGGATTAAACCTGAATCATCAGCAGCTGAGGACATAGTTGGCTGCACCAGCAGTAACTCATTTTGACACTTTGCCTTTTTTCTGTATCAGCTTCAAAAGTAATATGATGAAATTAACTATGTGAATGCAGGTACGGCGTAACCTTGGGGATATCATCACATGGACTCACTTTTCCAGATCTCTCTCTTTATTTGCTGTAACCTACCCTAATTTAACAAGTAAATAAAAGCATTAATCATTAAAACATTTTAAATGGCCCATGATTTTTATTCCAAGATTTTTTTAAATTTGGCTGTTGTATCCTATTATTAAGCGGCACTGTTTACTTTAGTTTTGTTTATTTGTTGTCACGTGTATGGAGGTACAGTGAAAAGCATTTGTTTGTGTGCTATCCAGTTAATGAAAAGATCATACAAGAATATAATCAAGCTGTCCACAGTGCATAAATAAAGGATAAAGGATTTTTTAAATGGAGTATTATAGGGGTTGTGGAGCTCGCGTTGTCAATATGGTTCAAGTTACGTGTGTTCCTTTGCATTATTAAGTTTTAAAAGTGCCATGCGTCTGCGGCATAGACTGAAAAATTCAGTATTTAAAAGACATTTGGACAGGTGCATGGATGGGAAAGGTTTAGAGGGATAGGGGTCAAACGCAGGCAGTTAGGACAGCGTAGGTGTGGCATCTTGGCACTGACTAGTTGGGCCGAAGGGCCTGTTTCTGTGCTGTATGATTCAATGACTCTACTGCTTTACTTATTCCGAAATTCTGAACCTCAATCTAATCTGGTCCATTTCACTGAACTTCTGATGCGATGATGAATCAACGCGTGAGGCAAACAGCTCATGCTAACACCAGTCGTTGGATATTGTGACTCTTAAAGGGAAATTATGTATAAAGGTTTGGGAGTTTTTATTCCCTGACCTTTTTTTTTCATGACTTAAAACAAAATTAAGCTGATCTGATTTCAGGCTTTAAGAAATCAAAGAATTGTTCTGCAGGGATGAAGGATTCTTTACAACTTCTTGTCCATTCAAGTTGCTTGAAATTATATCCATTTAATCCTTGAGGTACATAGGCATTAATTATTGAAGGCAGCTGGACAAGACAAAGAGTTGTTTTTAGAAGACTGTGATCTCTGGTCCTCTGAGCATTTGTCGCTAACCGGTTTCTCATGGATAGCTGATGAATTTGGCACCAATACATTAGGAATAAATCTTAAACAGATTGGACTATAATTTCTTAGGGTAGGGGAGAATGAGTGTTGATCATTGAAATATGCATGTTTCTGAGGGAACTCAGGGATAGATGCTGAGAGGATGCTTCCCCTCATGAAAAGAAAGCACCTGGGTCCATGGTTACAGGAAGAGGAGTTGCCCTTTTAACATCAAGATGAGGAAGTATTTATTCTCTGAGTGTTGTCAGTCTCTGAACTTCTCCCACCCAAAGGGCTGTGGAAATGGAGCCATTGCTGAACTTGACAGCATCCTGGGAGTGGTGAAACGGCAGGAGATTGGTTTTGTGGCCAAGTACTTGCCGAATTCCAGGGTAGATGTGAGGGGTCATGTCATTTGATTAGCATATGTAAGACGATGATGCACAGAGTCTCTTACTGTGGAATTTGTAAGGAGTTCAAGGAAATCAAAAACCAGAGGGCATCCGATGAAAGGGGGAAGATTGAATAGAATGTAAGGGGCAACTTTTTCACTCAGGTGGGTTTATGGAACGAGTTGCCAGAAGAGGTAGTTTAAGTAGGTACTTCAACAACATGTAAAAGACACTTGGACAGGTACATGGATAGGAAAGGTTTGGAGGGATATGAGCCAAATGGGACTATTTTAGATGGGGCATCTTGGACGGCATGGATGAGTTGGACTGAAGGGCCTCTTAGTCATAGAGTGATACAGTGTGGAAACGGGCCCTTTGGCCCAACTACCGCACACCAGCCAACAATGTCCCAGGTACACAAGTCCCACTTGCCTGCGCTTGGTCCATATCCCTCTAAACGTGTCCTATCCATGTACCTGTCAAACTGTTTCTTAAACTATGGGATTGTCCCAGCCTCAACTGTATCCTCTGGCATCTTGTTCCATAGACCCACCACCCTTTGTGTGAAAAAGTTACCTCTCAGATTCCTATTAGATCTTTTCCCCTTTACCTTGAACCTATGTCCTCTGGTCCTTGATTCCCCGACTGGGCAAAATATCTATTCCTCTCATGATTTTGAGTACCTCTATAAAATATCCCCTCATCCTCCTGTGCTCCATGGAATAGAGACCCAGCCTACTTAACCTCTCTATATAGCTCACACCCTCTAGTCCTGGCAACATCCTCGTAAATCTTTTCTGAACCCTTCCAAGCTTGACAATATCTTTCCTATAACATGGTGCCCAGAACTGAACACAATATTCTAAATGCTGTTTCACCAACGTCTTATACAACATGACCATCCAACTTCTATACTAAGTGCCAAAAGCCTATTTGACCACCTTATCTATCTGCGACTCGACCTTCAAGGAACCATGCACCTGTACTCCTAGATCTCTCTGGTCTACAACACTACCCAGAGGCCTACTATTTACTGTGTAGGTCCTGTCCTTGTTCGATGTCCCAAAATGCAACATCTCACACTTCTTTGTATTAAATTCCATCAACCATTCCTCCGCCCACCTGGCCAATCTATCCAGATCCTGCTGCAATCATTCACAACCATCTTCACTATCTGCAATACCACTAACTTTTGTTTCATCAGTAAACTTGCTAATCATGCCCTGTATGTTTTCATCCAAATAATTGATGTAGGTGACAAACAGTAATTGGCCCAACACCTAACCCTGAGACACACCACATGCATCCAGTCTGAGAAGCAACCTTCCACTATTACCTTCTGCTTTCTTCCATGCAGCCAATTTGCTCTCCATTCAGCTATCGCTCCTTGGATCCCATGCGATCTAACCTTCCAGAACAACCTACTATGCGGAATCTTGTCGAGTGCCTTACTGAAGTCCATGCACACAACATCTACAGCTCTGCCCTCATCAAACTTTTTGGTCACGTCTTCAAAAATATCAATCAGGTTTATGAGACATGACCTCCCACGTACAAAACCATGCTGACTATCCCTAATCAGCCCTTGCCCATCCAAATGCCTGTATATCCTATCCCTCCGAATACTCTCCAGTAACTTACCAACTACAGATGTTAAGCTCACCGGCCTATAGTTCCTAACATTTTCCCTGCAGCCCTTCTTGAAAAGAGGTACAGGTCCGCAGCGCTCTGAGTACTGTGAAAAACAGCGGAGGGCCGGCAGCACACTCACCAGCGTGACAGATGATCGGGCAGGGGAGACGGAGAGGAGGTCGTTCCCTGTGACAGGCACAACGGCGACTTTTCAACTGCGCTTCCCCACGGTCGCGCTGCGTTAACGACCGCCGCCGCCATGTTGTTGAACTTCAAGAACACCGGTGACCTCCGGTGACCAGAACTTTCTCGTTCTTTCTGCAATAACGGCTGCCGCCATGTTGTTGAACTTCAAGAAGCCCAGCGGACGACTTGATCACGTGGTAACGGCCTTCAACCTGGTCTGCACAGCTGGTCGTGAGCATCAAAGCTTTGTGCAGCAGTTATATTTTAAAACAATTTTAGTTAAAAACTCAGGAAATAATTAACAACATTTTCAGATGAAATTTTTGAATTCATGAGGGAAATGTCTACCGGAATATGTAAATATTTCGCATTCTGAACTACTTTTGCCAGTTTAGTTTGTCTAGGATTAAAACATGGGCAAATAGCACTAGCTTAGATAGGCATCTTGGTCGACATGAAGTAGTTGGGCCGAGGACCCTGTTTCCATGCTATACAAATGTAAAAGATGGTTATTCTGCAGGAATTAATTAAGAAATAAGAAAATTGTGTACCAAAAATTGCAATAATCGTAGAACACTTAATATAAGAATTAAAAGCCTGATGGTGTACCTCATATTTGATTAATATTTTCATGATCATTTGGAGTTAATTTCTTTGATCAAATGTAGTTTTATGGTTGTAAATGCCAACAGGAACTAGAGAGTTGGGCAGTGTGATAGAAAGTTTCTTTCTTTTCACTAAAATACAATGATTGGTGTATTTCATGTTCTTATCTTGGTTCTTTAAGGTATGTTACTAAACATAGCTGTCCTGTCTTCCACCCATTAGTATGCTTCTAAAACCCACTCATGATGACTTATCAAAAGAAAAATCAATGAACTGTGTAATTGGTGTATAATAGTAAACCGTATTGTATATTTTTGAGAACAAGTCAACAATTGATTGGGAAAAAAAGACACAAAGTGCTGGAGCAACTCAATGGGTTAGCCAGCATTTTTTTGTAAACCAGCATCTACATTTCCTCGTTTCAACAATGGCATGCACTTGGAGCTCAGCCTTTGAGTTTATGTAATGATTTGGAAGAGGAAATTAGGAGCAACACTAGCAAGTTTGCGGATGACACAAAGCTGGGTGGCAGTGTGAACTGTGAAGAGGATGTTAGGAGGTTGCAGGGTGACCTGGACAGGTTGAGTGAGTGGCCAGATGCGTGGCAGATGCAGTATAATATAGATAAATGTGAGGTTATCCACTTTGGTGGCAAAAAACAAGGGGGCAGATTATTATCTCAATGGGGTTAGGTTAGGTAAGGGGGAGGTACAGCGAGACCTGGGTGTCCTTGTACACCGGTCACTGAAAGTTGGCTTACAGGTACAGCAGGCAGTGAAGAAAGCTAATGGAATGTTGGCCTTCATAACAAGAGGATTTCAGTATAGGAATAGAGAGGTTCTTCTGCAGTTGTATAGGGCTCTGGTAAGACCAGATCTAGAGTATTGTGTACAGTTTTGGTCTCCTAATTTGAGGAAGGACAGCCTTGTGATTGAGGCAGTGAGGGTAGGTTCACAAGATTGATCCCTGGGATGGCGGGACTGTCATATGAGGAAAGATTGAAAAGACTAGGCTTCTATTCACTGGAGTTTAGAAGGATGAGGGGTTATCTTACAATACAATACAATACAATACAATACCATTTATTTGTCATTTGAACCTCACATGAGGTTCAAACGAAATTTGGTTTCTGCAGCCATACAAGAAAAGAACCAAGACACACACCAACACAATTTACACAAACATCCATCACAGTGAATCTCCTCCTCACTGTGATGGAAGGCAAAGTCTTGTCTCTCCCCTGCTCTCCATTCTTCTCCCGATGTCAAAGTCAAAGCCCCCGGCGGGCGCTAGCAAGTCCGCGGCCATTTAAAGCCACGCCGGGTGATGTAAGGCCCTGCTCCGGGTCTTGATGTTGGAGCCCCCGGCGGGCGCTAGCAAGTCCGCGGCAATTTAAAGCCGCGCCGGGCGATGTAAGGCCCCGCTCCAGGTCACTCTCAACCCCGCAATTGAAGCGGGAGAAGTCGCCGTTGCCGGTGCCCCGCAAAGCAGTCTCCCACCGGGGACCCGCGAGCTCCCGGTGTCACCATCGGGTCGCAGCCGCGTGCCACCGCAGCTCTCCACACTCCGAACTCTCCACGCTCCGAAGCTGGCCAGCTCCACAATGTTAGGTCCGCAGCTCCGCAGGCTCCGTGACTTGAGCCCCCAGGTCGTTCCGGTTGGAGGCCACTGCACGGTGCTAGGCCACAACGACAACGGAGACCCGACAGAGAAAAAGGTCGGGTCTCAGTGCAGGGAAGAGATTTAAAAGTTTCCCCCACCTACCCCCCACCCCCCACACATACACATTTAAAAGCCCACTACAAACTATACCTTCAACGGGACATGTTTCTTACAGAAACATATAAAATTATAAAAGGACTGGACAAGCTAGATGCAGGAAAAATGTTCCCTGGAACCAGGGGGAGCAGTCTAAGAATAAAGAGGAGGCCATTTAAGACAAAGGTGAGAAAAAACGTTTTCACCCAGAGAGTTGTGAATTTGTGGAATTCCCTGCCACAGAGGGCAGTGGAGGCCAAATCACTGGATGGGTTTAAGAGAGTTAGATAGAGCTCTAGGGGCTAGTGGAATCAAGGGATATGGGGAGAAGGCAGGCACGGGTTATTGATTGCGGACGATCAGCCATGATCACAATGAATGGCAGTGCTGGCTCGAAGGGCCAAATGGCCTCCTCCTGCACCTATTTTCTATGTTTCTATGTTTAATCCTCAGCATTAACTGCCTACTACAACTTGATGATTGAGGCTGGCATGGAATGGTCATAGGTAGAACAATATCCCATTAGTTCTAAAAAATAATTTCCCCCCCCAAGCTGAGGTGCAATATCTCAGTGAGAAAAGTTGAGTTAAGGATGTGGACAATTATATGGTCATGCAAGGAGCTACAGGTGCTGGAATCTTATGCAAAACACAAAGTGCTGGAGTAACTCAATAGTCAGCATCCATGACGGAATGGACAGACTGAAGAAGAGTCCTGTCCTGAACCGTCAACTGTCCATTCCCTTCACAGATGCTGCCTGTCTTGCTGAGTTCCTCCAGCACTTTGTGTTTCACTGATTTTCTAGTTGTTCTGGGTGGAGTAGCCAAGCCCCTCTTCGCTGATGCCAATTATGAGACATTTACACGTCACCTGTAGACATTTTGTGGGTCTTTAGGATGCCAGTCAGCAGGCACTAGCTGAGAAACTACCGGTGGTTCAGGTTTATTATTGTCACGTATACTGAGGTACAGCGAGTAGCTTTGTTTTGTATGCTATCCACTCAGATCAGATAATACCATACATAGATGCAATCGTGTCAAACTCAAGTACAATAGGTGGGGCAAAGGGGAAGATACAGAGTGCAGAATATAGTTGTCAGCATTGTAGCGTGTCAGTTCCAGAGACAAAGTGCAATGCCTGCAATGGATTATGGGTGAATCGACAGTACCCTAGCTTATGGAAGGACTATTCGATTCGATTCGATTCGATTCGATTCGATTAGTTTTATTGTCATTCAGACCTTTCGGTCTGAACGAAATTTTGTTTCCCTGCAGTCATACATATAATTTAAAAAATGGCAAAAACACACAATCAACACAAATTTAACATCCACCACAGTGAGTTCACCAAACACCTCCTCACTGTGGTGGAAGGCAAAATCTTAGAGTCTCTGTCTCTTCCCTCTTTGTTCTCCCTCTGCGCCGAGGCGACGGTTCAAACTCCGCGGGTGGTTGCTGCCTCCGCCACAACTCCAGGGCCGAGTCGGGTCTCCGCCGCTGCTGCTGCTGCCGCCGCCACAGCTTCGGTGCCGAGCCGGGTCTCCGCTGCTGCTGCTGCCGCCGCTACAGCTTCGGTGCCGAGCCGGGTCTCCGCTGCTGCTGCTGCCGCCGCTACAGCTTCGGGGCTGAGCCGGGTCTCCGATGCTGCTGCTGCCGCCGCTACAGCTTCGGTGCCGAGCCGGGTCTCCGCTGCTGCTGCTGCCGCCTCTACAGCTCCAGGGCTGAGCCGGGTCTCCGCTGCTGCTGCTGCCGCCGCTACAGCTTCGGTGCCGAGCCGGGTCTCCGCTGCTGCTGCTGCCGCCGCTACACATTCGGGGCCGAGTCAGGTCTCCGCTGCTGCTGCTGCCGCCGCCACAGCTTTGGTGCCGAGCCGGGTCTCCGCTGCTGCTGCTGCCGCCGCTACAGCTTCGGTGCCGAGCCGGGTCTCCGCTGCTGCTGCTGCCGCCGCTACAGCTTCGGGGCCGAGTCAGGTCTCCGCTGCTGCTGCTGTTGCTGCTACAGCTCCGATGCCGCCAGCTCCGCCATTAGGCCTCGGCGCAGACGGAGACGGGGAATACGACCGAAGAAAAAGTCGCATCCCCCGAAGGAAGAGACCAAGGCATGTTTCTCCCACCCCACCCACACACATACACAACTTAATAAAACAAAATTAACTAAAACATGACAAGGAACAAAACGAAAGAAAAAAAAAAAACAGACGGACTGCAGGTGGGCCGCAGCTGTTAAGCCAGCGCCGCCATCTTGAAGTCGCTATTCAGAAGCTTGATAACGGAGGGGAAGAATCTGTTCCTGAGTCTGGTGGTGCATGCTTTGTGGCGTCTTTGACAGCCTTGGTGCTGATCTTGCAGCAATGATTCTGTTGATGTTATTGTTTTGGTGCCAGATAGTGGTGTTAGAGAGATTTTCGACAAGCAGATGGATATGGAGGGATATAGATTATGTGCAGGCAGAGGAGATTAGTTCAATTTGGCATTATGTTTGGCACGGGCACTGGGCCGAAGGGCCTATTACTGTACTGTTCTGTGTTCCGGTGTGTTAAACAGCAAAAAGGATAGCTAGTGCACTCTCACAATTTGATTTGGGAGAGAGGCCAATTTTGAGGGCAGGTTGTGGTCTGAGAGGAACTGAATATACAACCAGCATGAAAAATCGTGAGATAAATATGGACACTTGGCATAACTGCTGTTAATATTCCTGGATTTTTGTCAGAGTTGCAATGCTATTGCAAGCAGAAGCTTCACTCAGTTATTCTTAATGTTATGCAATGAACAGTTCAGCCGACTTACATATAGCAGGTGATTTTGCTGATGTTTGCCCATTCTCTGACCCTTGTGCAGTGAAGGTAAATGTGATTGATTTCACTGATGAGACAGCAGATGAAGTGCTGAATGGCCAAGTGCTTTGTAATTGTACAAGTGCAGAAAGAATGACAGTGTGGGCACTGAGCCAGAGGCTGCCACATACTTTATTTTTAATTTGCATGATCCACTTTTGTACATAATGACAATGCTGATTTAATCTGAAGGCGAGATGAATCAGTCCTCACTGCGAAGGATAAGCCTGATTGCGTTATTATTTGCCAGAATATTTTTCTATTGAGTCATACAGCACAGAAACAGCCCTTCAGCCCAACCCGTCCAAGTCGAACAAGGTGCTCCATCTAAGCTAGTCCCATTTGCCAATTTACCAGCATTTTACACATATCCCCCTAAACCTTTCCAATCCATATATCTATTTAAATGTTGTTATGTACCTGCCTCAACAACCTCCTCTGGCAGCTTGATGCTTTTACCTGTGTGGAAAAAGTTGCCCCTCAGGTTCCTATTAAATCTTTCCCATCTCACCTTAAACCCATCTTCCGGTTCTTGATTCCCCAATTTTGGATAAAAGACTCTGTGTATTCACTCTATCTATTCCCCTCATGATTTTATACACCTCGATAAGATCACCCCTCATCCTCCTGCGCACCGAATAAAGTCCTAGCCTGCCCAACCTCTCCCTATAGCTTAGGTCATCTAGTCTAAAAAGCTAGCAGAGTGCAAGTAAGTTAGGAATACAAGTAAACCTCTATTTCACTTAGAAAACATTTGGGGCAAAATATTTGTGAAAGGAGTGAGTGTAAGGGCATTTCCTGTGGTTGCATGGGAAGACGTTGTGAGAAGGGGGAATGGGTCGGGATTAAGGAGTGAACCAGAGTGTCATGAAGTGGATTGCCCTTTTGCAATTCTGTTAGGGAGTGGCAGGAAAGACAAGTTTACTTGAGTTTAAAAATACCACGTGGCAATAGCCCACCAAGTCCATGCTGACCCATTCAAACCTACACATCTTTGTGATGTGGGAGGAAACCGAAGCACCTAGAGGAAAACCACAAGATCATATGGAGACCATGCAAACTCCACACAGATAACACCCGAGGCAGGATTGAGCCCCGGTCTCCGGTGATGTGAGGCATCGGTTCTACCAGCTGTGCCACTGTAACCACCCATATGGAGCTTGGATACAGTATTGTGTTGGAGATGTCTTCGACAGTAGAGGATGATTCATTGAATGTGCCGGCTGGAGGAGTGGAAGAACTAAGGGTCGAGATGTGTTTAAGGCCACTGCAGGAAGTCTCTGAAATGTCTTTGGTCTTGGGCAGAGCTGCTCCAAAATCAAGCTGTGATGCAACCCGACAGTATGCTTTCTATGTTTGAGCGACAATAAAATTTAAAGGATGTTTGGAGAGGTACATGGATAGTAAAGGTTTAAAAAGGGCCAAACGTGGGGAAATGTGCTAGCTTGGTTGGCATGGACGATTTGGGCCAAAGGCCCTGTGTCTGTGCTGTATGACTGTAATTCTACAGTCATTGAGAGTCATTCAACATACATTGAGAGAACTTGGGTCACCGTCTCAGGCTTAACCATTTACATCTGTGCCACAAGCAATTTCTTCACCGAGAGATAATGAATAAGTGGATTATGTTGCTTAGTTCCTGAGTGCCATAGAGTCATACAGCACGGAATCAGGTCCCTCGTCCCAACTCATCCATGTCGACCAGGATGCCCTAGCTATGCTAGTCTTACCTGCCTGAATATTTTAAAGACAAAAATTATTAGATTTAAAAATTTCAAACCAACCAAGAGACTATGAGAGTTTGGAGTCGTTTAAACATCACCAGAGTTATTTTTTGTATTTGTATTTTAATGACCACACAGCCAGGCTGGTGGAATTTGTTGCCAGTGCAGCACATAAAAAAGAATACAAACATAATAATAATAAAGAACTTTAACATAAAAAACTTCCCCCCACAATGGTTCCCATTATGAGGGAAGGCACAAAGTCCAGTCCCATCCCATGTCCACCCATAGTCGGGCCTATTGAGGCCTCCACAGTCGCCGCTACGGAGGCTCGATGTTCCAGGCCGTTCTCGCCGGGTGATTGTACTCCGGCGTCAGGAGAATCTTCTCAGCGGCGTGGGAACCCTGGAACGGCCGCTTCCCTTACCGGAGACCGCGGCTTCCGAAGCCAACAAGGCCGCGCCGGATGGAGCTCCACTACTGGCGATCTCGTCGCGAGATCCCAGACTCCCGGTGTAAAGTCCAACGCCGCCGCCCGCAGCTGGCCGCTCCACAGTCCCGCAGCTCCGCGATGTTTTACTCGGCGGTCTTCAGCTCACCGGAGCTCCAGCGCGGTGACCCGGGCAAGGCATCGCCCGCTCTGCTCCGCGATAGCGCTCCAGCGCTGCGCCGCTGCCGAAGCCGAGGTACTGGGTGGTCCCCTCAGGAAACGCCGCTCCAGGCCCGCTGGTAGGCCGCGAGGACGGGTCGACGGTGCAGCCCAGAGAAAAGCTGCCTCTCCGACCAGGTAGGGACCCTGAAAGGTAGTTTCCCCCTTCCCACCCCCCCACATAAAAAAGGCTAGAACTCCTAACAACAAAACACTCAACTAACTAAAAATAAGAAAAAATATGAAAAACAGACAGCTGCAGGCTGGGCAGCCATACCACACAGGACGGCGCCCCCTATCTAGTTATAATTTATTTTGTGTATGTATGAATTATTATATAGTCTGCGTGCTGTTTTATGCCTTCCAAAAAGTACCATTTCTGAAACATATTTTGCTCTATTAGTGCTGTCTGCCATCTAAATAGTAGTTTCAACAATTTGGAACAAAAATCGCTACCTAGAAAGCCTCTATTACCTGGAATATCTTGCAAGTTAGTTGCTTGCTTTCCATTGTAAAGTTAAATTTGTTATGCTTGAGAAGCAATGCCAAATTGGATGCATGTTAATGTTGGTCTGCAACTTGTCTTCAGGATGGGGAGACTCTGAAGGAGCCCCTTCCGAGAGGGGGATGACCACAGATGCAATCTACATCTACAGTTGGCTGAAAGAGAGGTGTGGGAAGAACTCCATCTACATCTGGGGCCACTCGCTGGGCACGGGGTAAGTGGCTTGAAACAGACTTTGTTTTATTAAATGACCGTTTATTTATTTCTATTTTTATAGTTTGCTGTGCACTGTTACCGAAGTACTTAAATAATATATTGAAGAGAAATGGCATGGTGACACAGAGGTAGAATTGCTGCCTTACAGCGCCAGCTCCCGGGTTTGATCCTGACTATGGGTGCTATCTGTACGGAGTTTGTACATTCTCCCTGTGATCGTGTGGGTTTTCTCTGGTTTCCTTCCACACTCCAAAGACGTACAGGTTTGTAAGTAAATTGGCTTTGATAAAGATTGTAAATTTTCCCTAGTGTGTAGGATAGTGCTAGTGTATGGGGATCGTTGACCCGGTAGACCTGTTTCCGTGCTGTATCTCTAAACTAAACAAAACTAAGCTAATACTTGGAATATAGAACAGTACAGCACAGGAATGTTTGCACAGCACAGGAATCAGCCCACAATGTTTGTATCAAACATGATACCAAGAATGGCTGTAAACAACACCAGTACCATATAAAAGAAATGCTATTGATTTTGAAGATGTAGCAACAGCCACTTCTTCTGAAAATCCAAGGGAAATTTCTAACCACTGTAATGTCTAGTTGAGTTGTTGGTAGCAAATGATTAGCAGTCGTTATCTACTTCAAGATGTTTTGATTTTGTCCCATGACCCGAGAGGAACCTGCAAACAGAAGATAGCCCTGCGGAGAGATAAGGGAGTACATGGTGGGAAATGGATCACATGCAGGCAGCTGGGATTAGTTTATCCTGGCAACATAATTGGAACAGACATAGTGGGCCGAAGGGCCTGTTCCTATACTGTTTTATGTACATGGTATTCAATGCTGTTTATGCAGAAATAATTTATTTTACTTTAAATACATCCACCTCCATTGAGCGTCTCTCTTCCCCACACCACTCCCACCTTGACAATGTTAAAAAATGTTAGGACATATGGGATCCAAGATACCTTGGGAAACTGGATCTAAAAGTTGTGACAGGAGGCAGAGAACAGTAGTGTGTGGATGTTTTTCTGACTAGAGGTGTGTAACCCGTGGAGTACAGTATGGATTGGTGTTTGGAGCATTGTTGTGTGTCGTGTGTATGAATGAAGATACAAGGAACTGCAGATGCTGGAATCTTGAGCAAAACACAAAGTGCCGGAGGAGCTTGGGGCGTCATGCAACATCTGTGGAATCAGGCCCTTCGGCCCACCGGGTCCGTGCTGACCAGTGATGTCCGTACATTAACGCTATCCTACACACACTAAGGACAATTTTTTTTAACATTTACCAAGCCATTTAACCTACAAACCTGTACGTCTTTGGAGTGTGGGAGGAAACCGAAGATCTTGGAGAAAATCCACGCAGGTCACGGGGAGAACGTACAAAGTCACTTTTTTATTTCACTGCACATCTTGTATGTGTATGTGACAAATAAACTTGACTTGAAGCCCGTACAGACAGCACCCGTGGTCGGGATCGAACCCAGGACCCCTGCGCTGCATTCGCTGTAAGGCAGAAACTCAAAAGTCTAGCGATGAAAAGGAGTCTAAAGGGTGTCAGATAAGGAGAGACGAGGAGTGTGATGTAAAGTCACAGGGAGGGATATTGGACCTTGGGTACATCTACAAAACTCCCTGGAAATGTGACACAGATGGATAGGGTAGTGATAAAGGTATTGGCAATGCCTATTTCCATCGCTCCATAGATGCTGCTGCACCCGCTGAGTTTCTCCAGCTTTTTTGTGTACCTGTGATAAAGGTATTGGCTGCTTAGGCAGGGGTATTGAGTGTAAGTGTTAGTGCTTCACATTTACAACTATACCAGAGATTTGGTTAAACAATACTTGGAATATTGGGGGAGGCTGCCTGACCCGCTGAGTTACTCCAGCACCTTTTGTCTTGTCTTGGGATATCGTGTACACTTTTGCTCATTACACCAGAAAAAGGATGTAATAAAGCTAGAAAGAGCGCAGAGGAGGTTCTCAAGGACGTTGCCTGGAATGGAGGGCTTTAACTACAAGGAACGCCTCCTGTAGATCCTTTCAATGGTGGAGAGGTTAGTACCTGTGATGGACTGAGAATTGTCCACCACTCTGCAGCCTTTTTCTTTCCTGGTCTTTCGAGTTACCAAGTCACCGTGATGCAGTCAGTCAGCGTGCTCTCCGCTATACACCTGTAGAAGTTTGATCGAGATTGCCATGGAAGATCAGCTCCAATGATGCATGCTGACAAAGGTTGTGTTTTTGCCACAATACAAAAGTAACTTAATTTTTTTTTTGTATTTGTATATGCATCATTAGAGTGTGTTTAACTATAAACAGCAGCGTAAAAACTTAGTTCACTTACTAAAGTGTCTATGCATTTCTTTTATCTGCATGAAGCAGGAGAATTCACATGCAGTGTTTATAAAATATTTTTTTGGGTCATGTATACATCCTTGGCCATGCCAGCATTTATGGTATGCAAATCCCTGTTTTCTTTCTTTGGATTATGAAGTCCCTTCTTGAAGCACTGTGCTTTGTGTAGTGCTAATGCCCTAACAGAATTGTTGTGTAGGACTTTCTAGGGTTTAATGATAATAGTGATAGAGACGTATAGGATGGAAACAGTCCCTTCGGCCCAACTCCTCTGTGCTGACCAACATGTCCCAGCTAAGCTAGTCCCATTGGCCCGCTTGTCTCAGAGTGAGGGTTGCCAATGTGCATTCATTTTGGGATGATGTGTAACATTTAGGTGACTGTGCCCTATGCCTACAACTAAATATCTTTGTCCTTCTTGGTGTTGCCTCATGGGTTCAAAGAGTTCAGTACACTTGGACAGTTGTCAAACTGCAGGGTATCAGTGCCTAATCCATCCGTCAAAGACATTAGTAGCACATCGGGCCAGCAGCAGTAACATTGATTGCTCATCCCGAGGTGCCC
This sequence comes from Amblyraja radiata, assembly GCF_010909765.2. NCBI lineage: Eukaryota > Metazoa > Chordata > Chondrichthyes > Rajiformes > Rajidae > Amblyraja > Amblyraja radiata. The sequence continues at coordinate 46,558,744 of NC_045963.1, forward strand.
TTGAGAAGTTGTGGCTCTGAGTCACTGCCTTGATCTGCTGTTGTCCTGGGACGTATTTCTAAGGTGTTAACAAGGCACCAATGAAATAATGGCCACACTGCAGAGGCGTGTGATTTAGAGGGGAGTTTGCAGGTGACAGTGTTACTGTGACTCTGCTACCCTTGATCTTGTAGTAAAAGTCTTGATTTTAGGAGAGGCAGGTTGGATTGTGGATGGCACAGTCATGTATTAGTAGTGAAGGTATATCTGCCTCGCCTTCATTGTTCTCTGCGGGACAATGTCAAACTACTGGGGTTGCACCAGTTGTGTACATGCTAACGCAAGTGTTCCATTGCGTTATTACCTGTGCTTTACAGATGTTGCACTGGCTTTAAGGAGTCGGAGGTGAACATTGTTCTAGGGAACAATATCCAGCCTCTGACGTGTACTTGTAGATGCAGTATTTGGTTGCCTGCTCTAATACAATACAATACAATTCAATTTATTGTCATTTGGACCCCTTGAGGTCCAAACGAAATGTCGTTTCTGCAGCCATACATTACAAAACAAAAAGACCCGAGACACAACACAGTTTACACAAACATCCATCACATCGTTGTGATGGAAGGCAAAAAAAAACTTATCTCTCCACTGCACTCTCCCCCCCGATGTCAGAGTCAAAGTCAAAGCCCCCGGCTGGCGATGGCGATTGTCCCGGCGGCCATTAAAGCCACGCCGGGTGATGCAAGGTCGCGCACCGGGTCTTGGTGTTAGAGCCCCCGGCGTGCGCTCGCAAAGTCCCGCGGCCATTCCAAGCCGCGCGGGGCGATGATGTAAGGCCCCGCTCAGGTGCTCTTCAACCTCGCAACTCGGGCGGGAGAAGTCGCCGTTGCGGAAGCCCCGAAAAGCGGTCACCCAGCAGGGACCCGCGGGCTCCCGGTGCCGCCGTCCGCCAAACCCGCAGTTGAAGCCTCCGAATCTCCAATTAAGTTTCTAGTCAAGGATTGTGCCCAGATTGTGCGGCGGACAGGTCTGTGACTGGAAACCTGCCGCTGAGGCTCGACCGGCGGGATCGACGTCAGGCAGAGCCATAGTGGTGGGGGACTCCTTTGTCAGAGGTGCGGACAGGAGATTCTGTGGTGACAGGCGAGACTCGAGGAAGGTGTGTTGCTTCCCTGATGACAGGGTCCAAGATGTCTCAGACCGACTTAAGAACATCATCATGAGGGAAGGTGAACAGCCAGAAGTAGTTGTGCATGTAGGCACAAATTATGTGGGTAAGAAGAGGAAGGAGGTTCTGCAACATGAGTATAGAGAACTAGGTAGGAGGCTGAAAAGCAGGACTTCTAGGGTGGTTATCTCTGGGTTGCTTCCAGTACCTCGTGCGAGTGAGGGTAGAAACATTGAAATAGGGAATCTAGATTTCTAGATCACTGGAATCTCTTCTGGGGAAGGGATGACCTGTACAAAAGGGACGGGTTGCACCTTAATTGGAAGGGGACCGACATTCTGACAGGCAGGTTTGCTAGTCCTACATGGGTGGCTTTAAACTAAACAGTTGGGGGGTGGAGTCAACATCGTGGAAGCATATGCGTGCAGTTAACGGGAAAGAGAGTAGGAAAGGTCACGTTTAAACTCACCGGGCAGGGGGATGGGAACCAATGCAAGGAGACAGAGGAACATAAAAGGACATGAAAGGAGGACAAGCAAAAGGTAGAAGGGAGATAAGAAAAACTAACCTGAAAGCCTTGTGCCTTATTGTGAGGAGCATTCGTAATAAGGTGGATTAATTGAATGTGCAGTTAGTAGTTAAGGAATATGATATAGTTAGAATTATGGAGATATGGCTCCAGGGTGACCAAGGCTGGGAGCTAAACATGCAGGGGCATTCGATATTCAGGAAGGATGGACAGAAAGGAAGGGGAGGTGGGGTGGCATTGCTGATTAAAGAGGTGATTAATGCTACAGCAAGGAGAGACATTAGCTTGGATGCTGTAGAATCGGTATGGGTAGAACAGCAGAATAGCCAAGGGCAGAAAACGCTTGTTGGAGTTGTATACAGACCACCAAGCAGCAGTAGGGAGGTTGGGGATAGCATCAAGCAAGAAATTAGGGATGCGTGTAGCAAAGGTACAGCAGTTATCATGAGTGACTTTAATCTATATATAGATTGGGCCAACCAAATTGGTAGCAGCACTGAGGAGGAGGATTTCCTGGAATGTATACTGGATGGTTTTTTAAACCAATATGTAGAAGAACCACATAGAGGACAGGCCATCCTAGACTGGGTATTCAGAGATTAGGGTCCTGAACTTAAAGAAAGGAGACTTTGAAGGTATGAGATGGGAATTGGCTAGGATAGACTGGCAAATTATGCTTAAAGTGTTGACGGTAGAGATGCAATGGCAAATATTTAAAGAACAAAAATTGTTCAACCCTCTCTGGCGAAAAAATTAAAACGGGAAGGCGGCTCATCCGTGGCTAACGAGGGAAATCAAGGATAGTGTTAAATCCATGGAAAAGACATGTAAATTGGCCACAGGAAGCAGCAAACCGGAGGACTGGGAAAAATTTAGAACTCGACAGAGGAGGACAGGGGTTAATTAAAAGGGGGGGGGGGGGAAAGAGCATGAAAGAAAGCTTGTGGGGAATATAAAAACTGACTCTAAAAGCTTCTTCAGATATATAAAAAGGAAAAGATTAGTGAAGACAGATGCAGATCCCTTACAATCAGAGACAGGTGAATTTATAATAGGAAACAAAAAAATGGCAGAACGGATAAACAAATACTTTGGTTCTGCCTTCACTGAGGAAGACACAAACAATCTCCCAGAAATACTTGGGACCGCGGATCTAGTGGGAGGGAGGAACTGAAGTGAATCCACATTAGTCAGGAAATGGTGGTGTTGGGTAAACTATTGGGACTGAAGGCAGATAAATCTCCAGGGCCTGATGGTCTGCATCCCAGAGTATTCAAGGAGGTGACCCTAGAAATCGTGGATGCATTGCTGATCCTTTTCCAATATTCTCTCGACTCTGGATCAGTGCCTGTGGACTGAAGGGTAGCCAATGTCATTCCACTTTTTAAGAAAGGAGGGAGAGAGAAAACGGGCAATTATAGACCAGTTAGCCTTACATCGGTAGTGGGGAAGCTGCTTGAGTCGGTTGTTAAAGATATTATAGCAGCGCATTTGGAAAGCAGTGACAGGATCAGTCAAAGTCAGCATGGATTTATGAAGGGGAAATCATGCTTGACTAATCTTCTGGAATTATTTGACGATATAACAAGTAGAATGGATAAGGGAGAATCGGTGGATGTGGTGTATCTGGACTTTCAAAAAGCCTTTGACGAATTCCACACAAGAGATTAGTGTGCAAAAAGAGAGCACATGGTATCAGGGGTAGGGTATTGACATGGATAGAGAACTGGTTGACAGACAGGAAGCAAAGAGTAGGAATTAACGGGTCCTTTTCAGAATGGCAGGCAGTGACTAGTGGGGTGCCGCAAGACTCGTTGTTGGGACCACAGTTATTTACAATATATATTAACGATTTAGATGAGGGAATTAAATGTGACATCTTCATGTTTGCGGATGACACAAAGTGGGGTGGTAGTGTGAGCTGCGATGAGGATGCTGTGAGGCTGCAGGGTGACTTGGGTAGGTTGGATGAGTGGGCAGAAGCATGGCAGATGGCAGTATAATGTGGATAAATGTGAGGTTATCCACTTTGGTGGCTAGAACAGGAAGGCAGATTATTATCTGAATGGTGTCAGATTAGGAAAAGGGGAGGTGCAACGAGACCTGGGTGTGCTTGTACATCAGTCACTGAAAGTAAGCATTCAGGTACAGCAGACAGTGAAGAAAGCTAATGGCATGTTGGCCTTCATTGCGAGAGGATTTGGGTTTGGGAGCAAGGAGGTCCTACTGCAGTTGTACAGGGCCCTGGTGAGACTGCACCTGGAGTATTGTGTGCAATTTTGGTTTCCTAATTTGAGGAAGGACATTATTGCGATTGACGGAGGTTAATTCCCGGGATGGCGGGACTGATGTATGATGAAAGAATGGGTCGACTGGCCTTGTATTCGCAGGAATTTAGAAGGATGAGAGGGATTCTTATAGAAACATATAAAATTCTTAAAGGATTGGACAGGTTAGATGAAGAAAAATGTCCCCAATGTTGGCGGAGTCCAGAACCAGGGGTCACAGTTTAAGAATAAGGGGTAGGCCATTTAGGACTGAGATGAGGAAAAACCTCTTCACCCAGAGAGTTGTGAATCTGTGGATTTCTCTGCCAGAGAAGGCAGTGGAGGCCAATCCACTGGATGTTTTCAAGAGAGAGTTAGATTTAGATACAATGGGGTTGAAGAGGCTTTTAGATCGATACATGGAAATGCAGGAAATGTAGGGATATGGACCATGAGGGAAAGGTCACGATTTGCTGTCTTTAGTGGCCTTGCACCCTGCTTGAAATGGTATGAAACTGCACTTGAATTTGGTGGCCTGGAGGCAGAAAAGGTTAATCTTGGCATCATGTTCAGCACAGAGATTAAGAGTCTGTTCCTGTGCTGTCCAGTGTCCGACGCCCTGCACCATATTCACACTGCACATGCACTGAACATGGGCCATCAACACCAGTCTAACCATCTCCCTTGGCATTTGACACCATTACTATCATTGAATCCTTTACCACCAGCATAGAAACATAGAAAAATAGGTGCAGGAGTAGGCCATTTGGCCTTTCGAGCCAGCACCGCCATTAAATATGATCATGGCTCATCATCTCAAAGCAGTACTCCGTTCCTGCTTTTTCCCCATATCCCTTAATTCCTTTTCTGCCTCCAGGCCACCAAATTCAAGTGCAGTTTCATACCATTTCAAGCAGGGTGCAAGGCCACTAAAGACAGCAAATCGTGACCTTTCCCTCATGGTCCATATCCCTACATTTCCTGCATTTCCATGTATCGATCTAAAAGCCTCTTCAACCCCATTGTATCTGCCTCCACTACTACCCCTGGCAGCACGTTCCAGGCACCAATCGATACAATACGATACGATAGAAATTTATTTATCTCAGGAGAGAAATTGATCTGCCAACAATCATAAAAACACACAATACATGAAACATTAAATTGAAGTGATGAGTGGAAAGGATTGGGCATGTGCAAAGATTGGGGGCGGGGGGGGGGGGGGGGGGGGGGGGGGCGGGGGTAGTCGGTATCAGTCTACCCCATTACAGAAGGGGGTGGAGTTGTACAGTTTAATAGCCATCGGGAAGTTTACCCTCTGTGTAAAAAATAAAACTTGCCCTGCACATTCCTTTAAACTTTGCCCTCTCACCTTAAAGCTATGCCCTCTAGTTATAACATTTCTACCCTTCAAAAAAGGTTCTGACTGCCTACCCTATCTATGCCTCTCATAAAATTATATACTTCCATCAGGTATCCCCTCAACCTCTGGCTTTCCAGAGAGAACAATCCAAGTCTGTCCAACTAGCTAATACCCTCTAATCCAGGCAGCATTCTTGTAAATGCCCTCTGTCCCCTCTCCAAAGCCTCCCCATGTTACTTGCCATTTCTCAGCCCAAGCCTGAATGTGGTGCAGTTCCTGCCCCATTAATGGGCAAATTGGCTAATGACAGAATGAATGGTGAATGGCAGGCACACACGTGGCTATTAGCAATCCCCACTTCAGCCCCTGGGATGAGGGGCAGAGTATGCTGGAGCATTTTTTGCACTTTTTCTTCCACTGAATTGGTTAACAAAAATAACTAATTTCTTGCACTGAACTGGTTAATAAAAATGATTTGGTATTTTTAACAGTGAGTGGTTAAATGCTTGAGGTGGCAGGGGATGTAAAAGGTGGGAAGGTAAGCACAGATGTTGGGAGCTAGATTATCAACTGCTTTGTAAAACTTTATTCTGTTCTGCATAAGCAGTGCGATGCCAGATGTTAAAAGTAGAATATAACTTCTCATTTATTTCAGTGTTGCCACCAATGTTGTACGGCAGCTGTGCGAAAAAGGTAAGTTGCTTCAATTAAAATTGTCTTTAAGTTCTTGTGACCATCCCTTCTTTTCTCGATTCTTGCAATTTCCAGCATTACAGAGATTAGTCCCAGGCCTTCGATTTATTTACATCAGTGTTGATCTGCTTGGGTCTGTAGAGTCATGCAGCGTGGAAACAGGCTGTTCAGCCCAACTGACCAACATCGACCAACATGCCCAATCCACATTAGTCCCAAATACCCGTGTTTGACCCATATCCCTCTAAACATTTCCTATCCATGTGCCTGTGCAAATATCTTTTATGTTGTTGCGATAGCACCTGCCTCAACTACCTCCTCTGACAGCTCATTCCATGTACCCACCACTATTTGTGTAGTACTTAAAACAAAAAGTTGCTCCTCGGGTTCCTATTTTAAATTCCCCCCCCCCCCCCCCCTTTCCAACTTCTGTCCTCTCATTCTTGATTCCTCTACTTTGGGTAAAAGACTGTGCATCTACCCTATCTATTCCTCCCATGGTCTTACACACCTCTATAAGATCACACCTCATCCTCCTGCACACCAAGGAGTAAAGTCCTAGCCTCGTCAACCTCTCTTTATAGCTCAGTCCCTTGAGTCCTATCAACATCCTCATAAATCTTCACTGCACCCTTTCCAGATTAACGACATATTTCCTTCATGATTAGAATGGGTGTCAAGGGTTATGGGGAGAAGGCAGGAAAATGCAGGCAGCGATCAGCCATGATTGAATGGTGGAGTGGACCCGATGGGCCAATGTTGCCTAATTGTACTCCTACAACTTGTGAACTATAACAGGGTGACCAAAACTTAACACAGTAGTCCAATTGTGGCTTCACCAATGTCATGTACAACTGTAACATAACCTCCCATCTTCTATACGCAATACCTGACTGATGAAGGCCAATGTGCTGTAAGGCTTCTTGACCACCCTATCTACCTGTGACGGAACTTTGTACCTGCATTCCTAGATCCCTCTGCTCTGCAACACTCCCCGTGGCTCTGCCATTCACAGTGAAGGCCCTGCTCTGGTTTGACTTCCCAAAATGCAAAACCTCGCACTTATCTGCATTAAATTCCATTAACCATTCCTCAGCCCGCCTGATTGAGATCCTGCTGCAATTTCTGATGACCAAAAATCAGCTTGATACAAAGTTTAGTTTGTAAATCAAATCAATGGTAACAGCATTCATATGAACTCAAATTCCGTGTAAGGTCCTAAGGCACAAATTAGCAACAGTGATCTTATTCACTATTGTATATACGGAGGCATGTTTATCAATCAATGGTATCTACATGCAAGATCATATAGTGCATATAAATTAGAAAGGCTACAGGAAGGAAGTGCAGATGCTGGTTTATTCCGAAGATAGACATAAAATGCTGGAGTAACTCTGCGTATCAGGCAGCGTCTCTGGAGAAAAGGAATAGGCAATGTTTTTGGTCGAAACGTTTCTTCAGACTGAAAGATAGTGGGGGGGGGGGGGGGGGGGTGGTGCTGGAGGCGAGAAAAGACCAAATAAAATAAAAGCAGGGCTGGCAACACATGACCTCAGGAAGGATGGAGTCCACAATTGCCCATTGTTAGCCTGGGAAGATGTGCTGACAAGATGGATGCAAGAGTGCTAACAGTGGAACTAGTAGGGCAACTAGGCTGTTGGACTTATCCTAGTTCAACCATCTATATTTTGGGTCACTTTGTTTCTCTCCCTTAATCCGCTGAGTGGTTCCTGCATTTTCTGTTCCACGGATTTCCAACATCTGCAGTATTGTTCTTTGCAATGAAAATTATTAGATTAGATTAGATTTCCTTTATTGTCATTCAGACCTTTCGGTCTGAACGAAATGTTGTTGCCTGCAGCCATACATGTAATAATAACAACACACAATAAACACAAATTAACATCCACCACAGTGAGTTCACCAAACACCTCCTCACTGTGATGGAGGCAAAAGTCTTAGAGTTACTGTCTCTTCCCTCCTCTTCTCCCTCTGCGCCGAGGCGATACCCCACCGGGCGATGGTATCAGTCCCGCGGTTCAAGCTCGGCGGCCCGGGGGTGGTCGAAGCTGCCGCCCTCCAGTCCAGCGGACGCAGCTGTTGCAACGGGAGCTCCGGAAAACAGGCACCACTGCGAGCTCCCGACATTGTCATCCACTGGTCCGCGGCCGAGCCCCGGATCCAGGTCGCCGCCGCCAGAACGCCGCCTCAGCCGCCGGAGCACCATCTCCGTCCCGCACCAGGCCGCCCACACGGCAGCGTCTCAGCCCCGCACCGGGCTGCCCCCACGGGAGCGCCTTCCAGCCGGGAGCCGGTCCGCCCTCACTGGAGCGCCTTCCAGCCGGTAGCCAGGCCACCCACACGGCAGCGTCTCAGCCCCGCACCGGGCTGTCCCCACGGGAGCGCCTTCCAGCCGGGACCCAGACCGCTCACACGGGAGCGCCTTCCAGCCGGTAGCCGTGCCGCCCGCACGGGAGTGTCTCAGCCCCGCGCCGTCCGCCCTCACCGGAGCGCCGAGTCGTGCCGCTGCCCGGACGTCGCCACAGCTCGAAGACGGCCAGCCTCGCGTTGGTAAGTCCTGGCTGGCTCTACCTCCGGACCCTCGAGGTCGGTCGCATGTTGGAGGCCGCCAGCTCCGCCATTAGGCCTCAGCGCAGACGGGGGAAGGGAAGGGGGATACGACAAAAAAGTCGCATTCCCTAGAAGGGAGAGACAGAAAGCCCTGTTTCACCCTCCCCACACACACATAACACCACCTAATAACCAAAAAATTACTAAACTAGACAAAAAAAAACAACACAAAAAAGTAAAAACAGACAGACTGCAGGCGAGCCGCAGCCGTATCACAGCGCCGCCACTTCCGGAAGCCCTCTGTGGCCACAATGCAAGCAATAACTTCACAATTATTGTGAACATTCTGAGCTTCCTGAGTGGACATTTTGAGATGAATAAAAGGAATGGTGCAAACAATGGGGACATGGTGAACATGCATGATTGGGGAGACCTAGTGACCACATATCGAACCACAGTTCAAACTTTTATGTCGTCGAGTTATGCAATATGGGGAAAAAAGCTCTTCGTCCCAACACGTCCATGATGACCAGGATGCCCCATCTACACTCGTCCCAGTTGCTGTGTTTTGGCTCATACCCCTCTAAACCTTCCCTGTCCATGTATCTGCACAAGTGTCTTTTAAATGTTGTGATAGTCCCTGCCTCAACTACCTCCTCTGGCAGCTCGTTCCATATACCCACGGCCCACTGTATGAAAAAGTTGTCCCACAGATTCTGATTAAATTTTGCCCCTCTCACCTTAAACCTACGCGCTTGAGTTCTTGATTCTCCTCTCTGGTAAAAGACTGCATCCACCCTATCTATTCCACTCATGATTTTAACCCTCCTCTATACATCACCCCTCAGCCTCCTGCACCATGTCCCCATTGTTTGCACCATTCCTTTTATTCATCTCAAAATGTCCACTCAGGAAGCTCAGAATGTTCACAATAATTGTGAAGTTATTGCTTGCATTGTGGCCACAGAGGGCTCTTTTAAGGAAACAATAAGTTTATGATCATATAAACAAAGTGCTGGAGTAACTCAGCGGGTCAGGCAGCATCGGTGGAAGAAATGGACAGATGATGTTTCGGGTCGGGACCCTTCTTCATACTGAGGATACTGCCTGACCTGCTGTGTTTCTCCAGTAGTATGTTTTTTTAATTTCTCAAGATTCCAGCATCTGCAGTTTCTTGTGTATACTTGTTTCAGATGGAGAGAAGTGGCAAATATTGTAAAATACTGTAATGTGCTTCAATTATACATTGGCAGCAGATGTGTTTTGTGTTGAAGTTCATGTGAAGTATCCTGCAAGGTACAGAACCAGAAATAACGGTAGAAACAAGGAACTGCAGAAACTGGGTTTACAAAAAAAAGACACGCAGTGCTGGAGTAACTCAGCTGGTCAGGCACCATCTTTGGAGAACGTGAACAATCTAAAGGGTCCTGACCCGAAAATGTCACCTATCCATATTCTCCAGAGATGCTGCCTGACCCGCTGAGTTACTCCAGCACTTTGTGTCCTTTTTTTAACCAGAAATTGCTGATCTGTTACAAGTTGCTGATGGAGTTTGTTCCAAGGGCGATGAGAGTTTGGTACTGTACCAATGAATGCTGTGTGACTTTTCATCTGCTGTAGCCAGACTATAAAATGTTAATCCTTTCACTCTTAGATACCCCTCCAGGTGCCTTAATTCTGGAATCTCCTTTCACTAATATTCGGGAGGAAGCCAAAAGCCACCCTTTTTCACTGGTAAGTCACACGTTACTTTAAGCAAAGTCTTAAACTATGCACTGTAGGAAAGGAATCCATAGATTACCTCTGACATTGATTGAACTAAACTAAAAGGAGCAATTTAACGCCCTTTATGCAAAAAAAGGCCAGAAATTTGATTGTAAAACTGTTTGCTTCTGCACTGTTTGATTGAAAATAAACTTTGAAAAGTGATTCGTTTTACATTATGGACATTTATCCAGCTACCTTCTGATGGAAATCACTCCCTCAATCCTACAATTAATAAAAAAATAGTGAAGTGTCACATGTTGCAACATGGGGGTATTTTACCACAATATTTGTCTCTGTCCTGTTAAAAAAACAAGACAAGAGGGAAGGTAACTAAAAGCTTGGACACAGGCAGTGATTTTAAGGGCAGAGACGGTTAAGGCAGGGATTGCAGAGGCCCTGGGCTGCAGGGCAGCGAGGCTGAGAGAGGCCAGTCACTGGCATTGCTTTCACCAACAGAGTCAGGAAAGATATTTCTGGAGTATTGCGTGCAGTTCTGTTTGCCCCATTACAAGAAGGATGTGGAGGCTTCGGAGAGGGCGCAGAGGGGGTTTACCAGAATGATGTCTGGATTAAGGGTATTAACTACAGGGAGAGGTTGGACAGATTTGGATTGTTTTCTCTGGAATGTCAAATGTTGTGGGGAAACCTGATAGGAGTATATACAATTATGAGAGGCATAGATAGGGTAGGTGTTCCCAGGATGGAAATGTCGAAAGGCTAGAGGGCATAGCTTTAAGGTGAGAGGGGCAAAGTTTAAAGGAGATGTGCGGAGCAAGTTTTTTATGCAGAGTGGTGACTGGCTGGAATGCGCTGCCAGGGGTAGTGATGGAGGCAGATATGATAGTGGTGTTTAGGATAGGCACATGGAAGTGCAGGGAATGTGGGAGGGGATACGGATCACGTGAAGGCAGATAGGAGTTGGTCTTGGCATCATGTTCGGCACAGACATTGAGGGCCGATGAGCCTGTTCCTGTGTCATCTCTTTGGACTCTAAACTCAGATATTGATGAGGTATTCAGTGGTGTTCTCTTGGCTGCCTTCCTTTCCACTCCACCCTGCATAATCCCTGTAACTTCAGGAGAGGTATTCATCTAATGGTAATAAAATATTTAAACTACATGGGTTTCAAATGGTAGATATTATTTATTTCTGTTCTGAAGCTCAACACTCTAGAAGCTTTAGGCACAGCACGAAGCAGTTTCCAAATATGTTGTTGAAATTTGTCAAAAGGTGGCTGGAATATCAATAGACAATAGACAATAGGTGCAGGAGTAGGCCATTCAGCCCTTCGAGCCAGCACCGCCATTCAATGTGATCATGGATGACCATCCCCAATCAGTACCCCGTTCCTGCCTTCTCCCCATATCCCCTGACTCCGCTATTTTTAAGAGCCCTATCTAGCTCTCTCTTGAAAGCATCCAGAGAACCCGCCTCCACCGCCCTCTGAGGCAGAGAATTCCACAGACTCGCCACTCTCTGAGAAAAAGTGTTTCCTCATCTCCGTTCTAAATGGCTTACTCCTTCCTTATTCTTAAAATATCATTATATCATGTCCACATCTTCAATCTTTGTTGAATTCATTATTTCAGTGGTAAGATTCAGTGTAATTATGGCATCATCATCCTTCCAGGGGTCTAAAAATTGGTGCCGTTTTCATCGAGATAGGCTTTCTGCAGTTGTGTCCGTGTGGGCTTCCCACTGCTCCTATTGATTGATCGATTCAAAGATACTGCATGGAAACAGGCCATTCGGCCCACCGAGAGTCCATGCCGACCAGCGATCACCCGTTCACACTAGTTCTATGTTATCCCACCTTCTCATCCACTCCCTACACACTAGGGGCAATTTACAGAAGCCAATTAACCTACAAACCCACTCGTCTTTGGGATGTGGGAGGAAACCGGAGCACCCAGAGGAACACTATATATGGCCGCAGGGAGAACGTGTAAGCTACACACAGACTACATCCAAGGTCGGGATTAAACCCGGGTTCCTTGTGCCGTGAGGCAGAGGCTCTAACCGCAGTGGTACTTTTTTTCTTTGCGCATCCCAAAGAGAATATGTTGTGGGCCTACAGGGAAAAAATGAGTGGGGGCTGATGGGATTACTCTCCTGTGGACTGAATGGACTCCTCAATTAGAGAAGTAAGCCAGCACTCAGTCTAAATGCAGGTCAGCTTCATTAATAGAGAGAAATAGTTTAGGCTGGGATTATTTTCTTTGGCGTGTAGGACCCTATTGAGGTGTACAAGATCATGAGGGGCGTGGACAAAGTGAATGCACACAGTCTTTTTCCCAAGGTAGAGGATTCTAAAACTAGATAGCATTGGCGAGAGGGGAGAGATTTAAGAGGGACCTCGAGGCCAACTTTTTCACTCGGAGGGTAGTCATTTTCTGGAATAAATTGCCAGAGGAAGCTATAGTAGATACATACGGATACATTTATGACATTTAAAAGACATTTGGACAGATATATGGATAGGAAGAGTTCGGAATGATAAGGGCCAAATGCAGAAAAATGGGACTAGCCCAGTATGCCAACTTGGTCAGAATGGCAAGGTGGGCTGAACGCCTGTTTTCGTGCTGTCTAGCTCTGTAACACTAAGGGACTTTGTGTCCCAAAACAACAAAAGGAGAACAGTATTCCAAGGTTGGGGAATGGAGTGAAGGTGTTGGAAATGGAGAACAAGGTAAAGAGCAAAATAAACACAAATATGTAGAACACAGAACAGTACAGCAAGGGATAGGCCCTTCGGCTCACAATGTCTGTGCCGAATATGATGCCAAGACCAACTCTAATCTGCCTGCACCTAATTCATATCCCTCCATTCCCTGTATATCCATATGCCAATATAAAATCTCAAACGTCACTATCGTATCAGCATCCACCACCACCCCTGGCAGCATGCTCCAGGCCCTCACGATCCTCTGCATAAAAAAAATCTTGCCCACACATCTCCTTTAAACGTTGCCCTTCGCACCTTAAACCTATAACATAGTTGTGAATTCCGTTTCTCCCTATCCCTTCCTGGGTTTGCTATTTAATGTTGCTGGTCTTTGCCTGGCTCACCAACGATGGAGTTGGTCAACTGCTTGTGGCAATCGTCAACTCCTGAAGAAAAGGACACCAACGGGATGAGAAACACACTGAGGGGGAATAGTTGGAACTTGCCCTCTTTACATTGACTGGTCCTTGAAAAGGGAAGGTTATAACGACAGCAGGAAATTTTTGCAGCTCCTTATTTTTTCCTCTCATCCTTCCTGTGGGGCAGCTTTGCCCTGTTGGAAAGGTTAGCTGTTAATATCTGTAGGGGTTTGTTGCAATTGCCCTGACGTGGCCACTGGTTATTGGTGTTTCAGATCTACAGGTATCTCCCCGGATTTGACTGGTTCTTCCTTGATCCGATCACTGAGAGTGGCATTATATTTCCCAACGATGAAAAGTAAGTAGCATTTTATTAAAAGTTTAATTAAAAAACTTGGATGCTTTTCCTGCTTGCTATTACTATTTGTTCCACCATGGAATTTATACAAGTGAATACTTTGGAAAGGTTTGTGAATTATCAGCACTGCAGGGGCTCTCAGTTCAGACGGGACAAATATCTTTCCTATAGCAGGGTGACAAAAACTGAACTCAGTACTCTAAATGTGGCCTCATCAATGTCTTGTACAACTGTTTCCTGCACTAGAACAATTATTGTGGTACAAAAGTTTGTTGTTGGGATATCATGAGGTTGTGGAACTTTAACAGTGAGTGTTTTGCTGTACGTTCATTTGAAATGGATTCATGATATCGAGTATTCCATCGATGCAAGGCTGCTGATTTAAGCTGATCTCTCAATAGATTATCTATTAAATATATCTGGTGTTATTTGTGCATGTTTTATTGTCCTGAATGCCTGGTATGATGGCTTTATCGAATGAATCTTTCCAGTTTGACCCTCTCAGTACGGAGATAATTGTTTTTGGTGCTAAAAAAGAAAGGCTTAAAGTAACCCAACACCTTCACTCTCTGTCCCTGAAAACTTCAAACAAAGCCAGAAATCTTGGGGTCATTATGGATTCAGATTTAAATTTCGACAGTCACATCAAATCAGTAACAAAATCGGCCTACTATCACCTCAAAAACATAGCAAGATTAAGAGGACTCATGTCAGCTCAAGACTTAGAAAAACTTGTACATGCCTTTATTAATAGTAGGCTAGATTATTGTAATGGTCTCCTTGCAGCTCTTCCAAAAAAAACTGTCAGGCAGCTACAGCTTGTTCAGAACGCTGTTGCTAGAGTTCTAACAAAGACCAAAAAATTTGAACACATTACACCAATTCTTAAATCCTTACATTGGCTCCCTGTATGTCAGAGAATTGATTTTAAAATCCTGCTGCTCACCTATAAATCACTACATGGTTTAGGGCCAAAGTATATCACTGACATGCTTCCACTATATAAGCCTTCTAGACCGCTAAGATCTTCTGAAACCAATCTGCTAGTGATTCCCAGAGTAAATACAAAACATGGGAAAGCAGGATTTAGTTACTATGCAACAAATAGCTGGAATAAACTTCCTGAAGATTTAAGACTTGCCTCAACTTTGACCACTTTTAAAACAAGACTGAAAACTTTTATGTTTACTTTAGCTTTCAGCTAAATCTTAACTACATTGCACTTTTAACTTTTGCACTTTTTATAATGCATTTTTAATTTTGCTTTTCTTTTCTTTTAGTTCTTCTATTTTATTTCATTTTATTATTTCATTTATTGTATGACATGTTTTTATGTGAAGCACTTTGAGTCTGCCTCGTGTATGAAATGTGCTATATAAATAAAGTTGCCTTGCCTTGCCTTGCCTTTGAACATTTGTCTCGTTTCACAAACTGGAAGAGAGGCAACAATAGAAATCTGTGAAGCCTTTATTGATTGAAGAAACGTGGAGTCAGATATACCTCCTGATCTGCTCCTTGAAGCACAACTAAGGACGCATGTACTGAGAGGGTCAAAGGTGTTTAATTGTCAAATGTAAAGGCAATGGAACAATTAAACTTTTACTTGCTGCAGCTCAATAGACCCATTAAGCAGTAACACATGGGTAAATGTCCAATAATCAATAATATGATGTGTTATTAATCAGAAATCAGTAGTATGAGTTAAAATAAATCACTAATCAGTATCAGGAATCATCAGGAGTCGGTAGTTTTCAGTATTCCTCAGCGCTTTGATGTGCATCAAACAAGCTGCTTTATTCTCCCCCATTGATGTCAGAGCAACAACAATTCTGGCCGCAATCTTTGCTGAAGATTAGCATGGACTCGATGGGCCGAAGGGCCTCTGATACAGTATGAAAACAGGCCCAACAGCCACCAGTTCTATGCTGACCAGCAATCACCCCGTACACTAGCACTGCCCTACATATTAAGAACAATTACAATTTACAAAAGCCAGTTAACCTACAAACTTGTGCGTCTTTGGAGTATGGGAGGAAACCGGACCACCAAGGGAAAACCCACGCGGTCACAGGGAGAACTTGCAAACTCCACACAGACAGCACCTGTAGTCCGATCGAACCCGGCTCTCTGGCGTGTGAGGCAGCAACGTTGTGCCACTGTGCCGCCCGAACTGTGCACAAAGCAAATGCCAGCCCTTGTTGTTTTCTATTTTGGATTTGGTTTACGCCAATTCTGTTCTCCCTGACTATGTGCCAACTGTTTTGCCACTTGATGTTGTTCCCCAGTGTGCAACACATCACCTGCCCGTTGCTGATTCTCCACGCAGAAGACGATGCTGTCATCCCCTTCCACCTTGGCAGAAAGGTATGTTACCGAACCGCTCTGTCACTGAAACAATCCAGTTGAGTGTTTAATTATCACACGTACTGACAACTGAACAATGATGTTCTTGCTTGCTGCAGCTTAACAGCCCCGTAATGGAATAACGTACAGAAAGAAATTAGAAAAGCTAGAAAGAAATTAGAAAAGCTAAAAGATATGAGGTTGCTTTGGCAAGTAAGGTGAAAGTAAATCCAAAGGGTTTCTACAGCTATATTAATAGCAAAAGGATATCGAGGGATAAAATTGGTCCATTAGAGAGACAGAGTGGACAGCTATCTGCAGAGCCAAAAGAGATGGGGGAGATTTCTTTTCTTCGGTGTTCACCAAGGAGAAGGATATTGAATTATGTGAGGTAAGGGAAACAAGTAGAGTAGCAATGGAAACTATGAGATTCAAAGAAAAAGAAGTACTGACACTTTTGAAAAATATAAAAGTGGATAAGTCTCCAGGTCTCGACAGGATATTCCCTATGACATTGAGGGAAGTCAGTGTAGAAATAGCAGGGGCTATGACAGAAATATTTCAAATGTCATTAGTGCCGGAGGATTAGCGTACTGTGCATGTTGTTCCATTGTTTAAAAAGGGTTCTAAGAGTAAACCTAGCAATTATAGACCTGTTAATTTGACTTCAGTGGTGGGCAAATTAATGGAAAGGATACTTAGAGATAATATATATAAGCATCTGGATAAACAGGGCTGATTAGGAACAGTCAACATGGATTTGTGCCTGGAAGGTCATGTTTGACTAATCTTCTTGAATGTTTTGAAGAGGTTACTAGGGAAATTGATGAGGGTAAGCAGTGGATATTGTCTATATGGACTTTAGTAAGGCCTTTGACAAGGTTCCTCATGGAAGGTTGGTTAAGAAGGTTCAATTGTTGGGTATTAATGCAGGAGTAGCAAGATGGATTCAACAGTGGCTGAATGGGAGATGCCAGAGAGTAATGGTGGATGGCTGTTTGCCAGGTTGGAGGCCAGTGACTAGTGGGGTGCCTCAAGGATCTGTATTGGGTCCACTGTTGTTTGTCAGTTGGGTCCACTGTTGTTTGTCATGTACATCAATGATCTGGATGATGGTGTGGTAAATTGGATTAGTAAGTATGCAGATGATACTAAGATAGGTGGTGTGGATAATGAAGTAGATTTCCAAAGTCTACAGAGAGATTTAGGCCATTTGGAAGAATGGGCTGAAAGATGGCAGATGGAGTTTAATGCTGATAAGTGTGAGGTGCTACATCTTGGCAGGACAAATCAAAATAGGACGTACATGGTAAATGGTAGCGAATTGAGGAATGCAGTTGAACAGAAGGATCTAGGAATAACTGTGCATAGTTCCCTGAAGGTGGAATCTCATGTAGATAGGGTGGTAAAGAAAGCTTTTGGTGTGCTAGCCTTTATAAATCAGAGCATTGAGTATAGAAGTTGGGATGTAATGTTAAAATTGTACAAGGCATTGGTGAGACCAATTCTGGAGTATGGTGTACAATTTTGGTCGCCCAATTATAGGAAGGATGTCAACAAAATAGAGAGAGTACAGAGGAGATTTACTAGAATGTTGCCTGGGTTTCAGCAACTAAGTTACAGGGAAAGGTTAAACAAGTTAGGTCTTTATTCTTTGGAGCGCAGAAGGTTAAGGGGGGACTTGAGAGAGGTCTTTAAAATGATGAGAGGGATAGACAGAGTTGACGTGGATAAGCTTTTCCCATTGAGAGTAGGGAAGATTCAAACAAGAGGACATGACTTGAGAATTAAGGGACAGAATTTAGGGGTAACATGAGGGGGAACTTCTTTACTCAGAGAGTGGTAGCTGTGTGGAATGAGCTTCCAGTGGAAGTGGTGGAGGTAGGTTCGATTTTATAATTTAAAAATAAATTGGATAGGTATATGGATGGGAAAGGAATGGAGGGTTATGGTCTGAGTGCAGTTAGATGGGACTAGGGGAAAATAAGTGTTCGGCACGGACTTGTAGGGCCAAGATGGCCTGTTTCCGCGCTGTAATTGTTATATGGTTACATGGTTATAAAATATATAATAATTAATAATGCAATAAATTAAAAACAATAATGCACGGTAACCATGATGAAATCCGTTGTGCAACCAAAACAAAGTCCATAGAAGACCATACTTGTGAGGTTAGCATGTTAATGGTGGTTTCTGGGAAGAAGTTGTTCTTGAACCTGGAGGTCACAGTTTTCCGTGACCTTCTGGCACAGTGTACCTACTTCCCGATGGTAGTAATGATTGAGAGCGTGGCCAGGGTTAATGAGTTCAGAAAGTGTAACAACACCAGGATTGCTGGGGTAGTGAGAAGGCTGCCAAATTATGCAGCATGATATAGATCAGCTACAGAAATGGGCGGAGAAATAGCAGATGGAGTTTAATCCAAGTAAGTGTGAAATGTTGCAATTTGGGAGGTCGAATGTAAGGGGAAAATATACAATAAATGGCATGACCCTTCAAAACATTGTTGTATAGCAGGAAGACACAAAATGCTGGAGTAAGCCGGGACAGGCAGCATCTCTGGAGAGAAGGAATGGGTGACGTTTTGGATTGAGACATCTCTTCAGACTGATGTCGGGAGTGGGCAGGACATAGATGGAATGTAGTGGGAGAACTGGGAAGGGGGAGGGGATGGAGAGAGGGAAAGAAAGGGCTATTTGAAGTTAGAGAAGTCAATGTTCATATCGCTGGGGTGTAAGCTACCCAAGTGAAATATGAGGTGCTGTCCCTCCAATTTCCGCTGGGCCTCACTCTAACAATGGAGGAGGCCCAGGACAGAATGGTCAGATTGGGAATGGGAGGGGGGAGTCAAGTGCTGAGCAACTGGGAGATTAGGTAGGTTAAAGCAGACTGAGCGGAAGTGTGCAACGAAACGATCATCGAGCCTGCGCTTGGTCTCGCTGATGTACAGAAGTGGACACCAAGAACAGCGGATACAGTAGATGAGGTTGGAGGATGTGCAAGTGAATCGTTGGATGGAGTTGAGGGGGGAGGTAAAGGGACAGGTGTTGCATCTCCTCTGGTTGCAGGGGAAAGTACCTGGGGAGGCGGTGGTTTGGGTGGGAAGGAACGAGTTGACCATGGAGTTGCGGAGGGAACAATTTCTGCGGAAAGCAAAAGGGGTGGAGATGAGAAGATGTGGCCAGTAGTGGGATCAAAAGTTGTCAAGAGTGTTTTATTGTCATATGTCCCAGATTGAACAATGAAATTCTTACTTGCTGCAGCACAACAGAATATGTAAACCTAGTACACTGTAAACTATGTTGGAGGTAGCAATAGTGTATAGCAGGATCTTGATGCCCAAGTCCATAACACCCTGAAAGTGACAACATGTAGATAGTGTATTAAAGAAGGCACATTGTATACTTCCCTTCATTGGTCAGGGCATTGAGTATAAAAGTCATGATGCAGCTTGTAGGACTTTGGTTAGGCTGCATTTGGACTATTGCGTGCAGTTCTGGTCGCTTCCTTACAGGAAGTATGTTGTGGCTTTGGAAAGGGTGCAGAGGAAGTTTACCAGAATGAAGGGGGTATTAGCTACAGTGAGAGGTTGGACAGATACTGTTTGCTCTGGAATGCAGGAGAAGAGAGACATGAAGAAGTATATAAAATTAATAGTTTTAGATAGGGTAGACAGTCAGAACCTTTTTTTCCAGGATATATAAATTAAATACTAGAGGGAATAGCTTTAAAGTGAGAGGGTGCAAAGTTTAAAGGAGATGTGCAGGGCAAGTTTTTTACACAGAAGGTGGTGAGTGCCTGGAATGCAGTATAGGAGGTGGTGGTGGAGACAGATATGATAGTGGCATTCAAAGCACTTTTGGATATGTACATGGATATGCAGGGAACAGAGGGATATACAAACCTAGAACATAGAAAATAGGTGCAGGAGTAGGCCATTCAGCCCTTCGAGCCTGCACCGCCATTCAATATGATCATGGCTGATCATCCAACTCAGTATCCCATCCCTGCCTTCTCTCCATACCCCCTGATTCCTTTAGCCACAAGGACCACATCTAACTCTCTCTTAAATATAGCCAATGAACTGGCCTCAACTACCTTCTGTGGCAGAGAATTCCAGAGATTCATCACTCTCTGTGTGAAAAAAGTTTTTCTCATCTCGGTCCTAAAAGATTTCCCCCTTATCCTTAAACTGTGACCCCTTGTTCTGGACTTCCCCAACATCGGGAACAATCTTCCTGCATCTAGCCTGTCCAACCCCTTTAGAATTTTGTAAGTTTCTATAAGATCCCCCCTCAACCTTCTAAATTCTAGCGACTACAAGCCGAGTCTATCCAGTCTTTCTTCATATGAAAGTCCTGCCATCCCAGGAATCAGTCTGGTGAACCTTCTCTGTACTCCCTCTATGGCAAGAATGTCTTTCCTCAGATTAGGAGACCAAAACTGTACGCAATACTCCAGGTGTGGTCTCACCAATACCCTGTACAACTGCAGTAGAACCTCCCTGCTCCTATACTCAAATCCTTTTGCTATGAAAGCTAACATACCATTCGCTTTCTTCACTGCCTGCTGCACCTGCATGCCTACTTTCAATGACTGGTGTACCATGACACCCAGGCCTCGTTGCATCTCCCCTTTTCCTAATCGGTCACCATTCAGGTAATAGTCTACTTTCCTGTTTTTGCCACCAAAGTGGATAACCTCACATTTATCCACTTTATACTGCATCTGCCATGCATTTGCCCACTCACCCAGCCTATCCAAGTCACCTTGCAGCCTCCTAACATCCTCCTCACAGCTAACACTGCCCCCCAGCTTCGTGTCATCCGCAAACCTGGAGATGTTGCAGTCAATTCCCTCGTCCCACATAAGAGATTAGTATACAAACTTAAAGCACATGGTATTGGGGGTTCAGTATTGATGTGGATAGAGAACTGGCTGGCAGACAGGAAGCAAAGAGTAGGAGTAAACGGGTCCTTTTCACAATGGCAGGCAGTGACTAGTGGGATACCGCAAGGCTCAGTGCTGGGACCCCAGCTATTTACAATATATATTAATGTATGCGGGATAGTTTTCTAAACCAACATGTAGAGGAACCAACAAGAGAGCAGGCTATTCTAGACTGGGTATTGAGTAATGAGGAAGGGATAGTTAGCAGTCTTGTTGTGCGTGGCCCCTCGGGCAAGAGGTACCATAATATGGTTGAGTTCTTCATTAGGATGGAGAGTGACATTGTTAATTCAGAAACAAGGGTCCTGAACTTAAAGAAAGGTAACTTTGAGGGTATGAGACGTGAATTGGCGAAGATAGACTGGCAATTGATTCTTAAAGGGTTGACGGTGGATATGCAATGGAAGGCATTTAAAGACTGCATGGATGAACTACAACAATTGTTCATCCCAGTTTGGCAAAAGAATAAATCGGGGAATGTAGTGCATCCGTGGATAACAAGGGAAATCAGGGATAGTATCAAAACAAAAGATGAAGCATACAAATTAGCCAGAAAAAGCAGCCTACCAGAGGACTGGGAGAAATTCAGAGTCCAGCAGAGGAGGCCAAAGGGCTTAATTAGGAAAGGGAAAATAGATTATGAAAGAAAACTGGCAGGGAATATAAAAACTGACTGCAAAGGTTTTATAGATATGTGAAGAAAAAAAGATTAGTTAAAACAAATATAGGTCCCTTGCAGTCAGAAACAGGTGAATTGATCATGGGGAACAAAGACATGGCAGACCAATTGAATAACTACTTTGGTTCTGTCTTCACTAAGGAAGACATAAATAATCTGCTGGAAATAGCAGGGAACCGGGGGTCAAATGAGATGGAGGAACTGAGTGAAATCCAGGTTAGCCGGGAAGTGGTGTTAGGTAAATTGAATGGATTAAAGGCCGATAAATCCCCAGGGCCAGATAGGCTGCATCCCAGAGTACTTAAGGAAGTAGCCGCAGAAATAGTGGATGCATTAGTGATAATTTTTCAAAACTCTTTAGATTCTGGAGTAGTTCCTGAGGATTGAAGGGTAGATAATGTAACCCCACTTTTTAAAAAGGGAGGGAGAGAGAAAACGGGGAATTACAGACCAGTTAGTCTAACATCGGTAGTCAGGAAACTGCTAGAGTCAGTTATTAAAGATGTGATAGCAGCACATTTGGAAAGCGGTGAAATCATTGGACAAAGTCAGCATGGATTTATGAAAGGTAAATCATGTCTGACGAATCTTATAGAATTTTTCGAGGATGTAACTAGTAGAGTGGATAAGGGAGAGCCAGTGGATGTGTTATATCTGGACTTTCAGAAGGCTTTCGACAAAGATTAGTATATGGATTATGTGGAGATAGATAAGATTTGGTCTAGGCATCAAGTTCGGCATGGACATTGTGGGCCGAAGGGCAAGTTCCTGTGCTGTACTGTTCTGTGTTCTAATTAAGACCAAGTTATTACTTTATTATTTGCAGCTATTTACCTGTTGCCACACAGACTCCCTGCATAATTCTCCAACAGGAAATGGAAGGATAAAGATCTGAAAGTACTCAAAGGTTTAAGCCACTCAAAGTTTAGAGATTGTCACTTGAAGGGGAGTAAGTTGGGATCTATTTTTAGCTCTAATTTGGAAAGGTTTCTCCCTTGACAGTACAGCCTTTTATAGCCAAACAGTCCAGAGCCATAGACGTTCAGCTGGTCTTCAGTAAATCCGCAATAGATTGTGGAGCCCAGAAAACTTATGAGGGGAATAGATAGGGTGAATGCACAGTGTCTTTTGACCAGGTTTAGGGTGACAGGGGAAAGATTTAATAGGAATCTGAGGGGCAACTTTCTCACACGGTGGTAGGTACATGGCACGAGCTTCCATGAACAAGTGGTTGAGGCAGGTACTATAACAGCATTTAAAAGACATTTGGCCAGCTACATGGAATGGAAAGGTTTCGAGGGATATGGGTCAAACACGGGTAGGTGGGACTTGTGTAGATAGGGTATATTGGTCGGCATGGGCGAGTTGTACCAAAGTTCCTGTTTCCATGCTGCATGACTATGACTCTATGTGAGAGTGCACTATAAATACAAGCCAGTAGAACAGTGATCACAAGCTAATTAATGTTTCAGCCTGAGGACCAAAGCTGCTGGTTTGTAGTGTCGGAGATTCAGACTTCATTTTAAACTCCTACGAGACAAATCAGTATATCATTGATCAAGAGACTGGATGTTCAGAGACGTGGAGTGAGGAGTTGACGATCTGACCTGACATCACGCACCCGTAGAGTTTCATTCTCCCTGCCCTCGTTCACTATTCCTCCTTTGGTACCAACACCGTGACCACCGTCAGTTTATGAAGAAAATTGGTTTTGTTTATTATTGTCACATGTACAGAGATACAGTGAAATGCTTGTCCTGCATGCTATCAATTAAATCACACCATACATAAGTACAATAGGTCCTCTTCCGGAACAGCATGCAGAGAGTCCCCACGTTCTGGTGCCATCTTGCAGCTTCCAAGTCTCTGTAAAATCTGGTCTTAGCCCAAGGAGATCTGCGCTTTCTTATTTTCTCACTTTAAAGCTGTGTCCAACCTTCCCAGCCAATAAATGAACTTTATGGTGTTCTCTGAGAGTGTGGGAGGTGAGTTCTTGAAAACAATGTTTGAATCTGTTTTGTTTCTCTGCAGCTTTATGACATTGTTGCATCTTCTCGGAGTTCCAGGAAGGTGCGGTTTATCCCCTTCCACAAAGACCTTGGCTACCGGCACAAGTATATATACAAGAGCCCTGAACTCTCGCAGATATTGAGGTAAATATACACCTATTTACCAGTGGATAAATCTTCCTTTCCCCGTAATCGTCTGTCTTGGGGCTTTTACCATGTCTTTGGCTTCCTCAGGTAAGGATAACCAGGGAATCGGAGACATTAAATTGATATATAAAAACCCCAAATGCTGGAGGAACTCACCAGGTCAGGCAGCATCTGTGGAGGGAATGCATAGGTAATATTTCTGATTGGGACCTTCTTCGGTCCCATTCCGAAACATCACCTGTCCATGTCCTCCAGAGATGCTGCCTGACTTGCTGAGTTACTCCAGCATTTTTTTGTTGTAAACCAGCATCTGCAGTTCCTTGTATCAAAATTGCGATATAGATGAGATTTAATCCAATTGACTGGTGGAACAGGGTTAAAGGGCTGAATGGCCTTCTCCTGATCTTTGGTTCCTCAAATAATCTCTTTGTTGTTAATGTCACCTCTGAGAACCCAAGCATGGTCCAGGCTGTAAGGATCAGCTACCCTCTGCACCAAAAGTCATCAGTCCACAGTCGAGTTCTTTCATCCCACAGTTCAGTTGATCACTTGCACAGGACTGTACAGCACGGAAACAGGACCTGCAGTCCGCCTTGTCCATGCCAACCGAGTCGGTGTTCTTGGCTAGTTCTATTTGCCTGCCTTTGGCCCATGTCCCTTTAAACTCTTCCTATCCATATATCTGTCCAAATATCTTTTAAAGGTTGTCATTATATCCGCTTCTATAGCTTCCACTGGCAGCACATTCCAGGTACGGACTATCCTCTGAGTGAAAAAGTTGCCCCTGAGGTCCCTCATATCTCTCCCCTTAAGCCAATGCCCTTTAATTATAGAATCCTCTATCATGGGGTAAAGACTGAGGAGCAAAACTTTTTCTTGAGGGCCAGCTATCTTTTTAAGGACACGGGAGAGAGTCATAGTCATACAGCATGGAAACAGGCCCTTCAGCATCTTGGTTGGACCAAGAGAAATATGACTTTCACTGCCAAGTGGTGATTCTTCCACTGCAGGAAAAAGGAAGGTATTAGTTTGTTAATCATAGGAGCAGAATTAGGCCATTCGACCCATTGAGTCTACTCTGCCATTGAACCATGGCTGATCTATCTTTCCCTCTTAACTCCATTAACCTGTCTTCTCGCTGTAGCCTTTGACACCCTAGCTAATCAAGAACCCATCAATTTGCATTAAAAAAAATACCCAAAGATTTGGCCTCCACAACCATCTGTGGCAGTGAATTCCATAGTTTCTCCACCCTCTGGCTAAAGAAATACATCCTCATCTCCTTTCCAAAGGTACGTCCTTTTATTCTGAGGCAGTGCCCTCTTGTCTGACACTATCCAACTAGTGGAAACATCCTTTCCACATCCACTCTATCCAGGTCTTTTGCTATTCGGTACATTTCAATGAGTTCCCCTCTCATAATTCTAAATTCCAGTGAACACAAGCCCAGTGCCGTCAAATACTCCTCATATGTTAACCCATTATCCCCGGGATCATTCTCGTAAACTTTCTCTGAACTCCCTCCAATACCAGCACATCCATCATCAGATATGGGGTCCATAACTGCACACAATGCTCCAAATGCAGTCTGACCAGTGCCTTATAAAGCCTCAGCATTACTTCCCAGTTTTTATATTCTCTTACTCTCGAAATGAATGCTAAAATTGCATTTGCTTTCCTTACTACTGATTCAATGTACAAATTAACCTTTTGGAAAATCCTGCACCAGCACTCCCTTTCCACCTCCGATTTGTGAATTATTTAAAATGCCTTTATTCCTTCTATCAAAGGGCATGATCGCACACTTTGCTACACTGTATTCCAACTGCCACTACTTTGCCCACTCTACCAAACTGTCCAAGTCCTGCAGACTCCCTGCTTCCTCTACACTGCCTGCCCCTCCACCTATATTTATATTATCTGCAAACTTTGCCACAAAGTCATCAATTCCATCATCCAAATCATTAATATACAACGTGGAGCTTAGCGGACCAAACACTGACCCCTGAGCAACACCCACTAATCACTGGCAGCCTTTATTCTCACTCTTTGCCTTGTGCCAGATAGCCAATCTTCTTTCCATGCTAGTACCTTCCCTCTGATACCATGAGCTGGTTTTGGTACTTTATCAAAGGCCTTCTGAAAATCATTGTGGAATAGTAACCACAAATAATACCGTAGATTCATTGGCAAATTAATTATTTGTGAGCTGTTGTAAATACCTTTTTTTGTTTTCCTCTTGATCTAGAGAGTTCTTAGGTGACCCAATCTCTCACCATTAATGAAGAGGTATATCTTCAGAGCTGCATGAAGACTTCACTCCATGTTAATGTTGATTTACATTCCACTAACCAGTTTTGTTTGAAGACAAAGTGAAAATCATGGTCTTAGGGAATTATTTTTGGCACAGAGAAAGCTCGGAGAAGCAAAAGAGTAAAGTGAAGGACATTAATTATTACTGAGTTTTGTTTTTCTGAAGAATTGAAGGAACTTATTTTCTTGACCACAATGATGGAATTCATAAAGATTACGTTTTCTAAAGTGCAAAAATAAGTTAAGGATGATCAGGGTAATTTCAAATTATGATTCTCAATCAACGTGCTCCATTTGTTGCTTCCAAATTGTGGTTGATCTAACAACTTTTACTTTTGAGAGTGTTAACATATTAATGTATTTCCCAATGATGTTGTATCAATCGATGGACGTTCCTTCATGGTTCTTTAGTGTTGTGAGAAAGGTTTTTTTTTGATGAAATGTCATCATATGATGCTAACAACTTTTCAGAATCTTGATTTGGAAGTTTGTACCTTTAGGCTAAATTCAGGTGAGCGTGTCTCAGTCCACTATCTAGATGTATTGAATTAAGTCATTGTCTACAAATTAAATGTAATGGTGTGACATAATCTATCCTGTGAGCAACCCCTCCCCAGTCTCTGGCAATTCTGTTGCACAGAGTGGGACGTTACAGCAACCTGGGGTGAGATGTGGGGAGCTCGATCCATTGCTGGTTTGTTGACTGTCCACACCTGACCTTGAGAACGGCAATGCTTTTATTCGGTGAAGACCAAGCTGTCCGGGACCTCCTGGTTGTGAGTGCAGAATCCTTCCAATGTTTCCTTCAGGTAACTATTCCGAATTAATTAAAACATTCACACCCATTTGTGGATTCTACAAAACTGTCCGCTGTCCAAATGAATTGTTTTTGCGAAAATTCCCAGTGTCGCCGCAATGGATCTTGCTGTGATCTACAGAACAAATCGAAGCGATTACAGATAACTTATCCAGTGTATTATTTGTATTGTGGACTATTATCACAGTGTTTCTGATGCACTTCTCATTCCCTGAACAACTCTGTAATTACCTGTATGAGATGTGTTGACTAACTGGGTGACTTCCAGAGAGCAATGTAACATTCCTTTAATCTTAAATTCAGTTTATGTATTTCAATTTAGGACAGAATATGTACGAAACAAAATGTATCCACCAGTGTAAATAGTAGTGCAGGCTTCATTGTTGAAAAGAATTCCAATTAATCCACTTCACTATTACAATGAAGATTTAAATTTAAATATCAATTAGAAAAAGCTTAGTTTACACTCCGTAAAGGAACAGATCCCTTGTATGGAGCATAGAATTTATTTATTTAAGCATTTACATATTTGTCTAATACACTTGACTCAATAAAGTTACAACTTTCAAATGCTGGAAAGGAGAAATAAAAATATAAACCGGTGTGGTAGACTAGCTGATGAGAGTGGGGAAAAGATGGGTTAATGCTTCATATCTGTAATTCCCAATGAAGCAGGAATCCGCCTTTACTTTATCACGGTTGACGATTTGGGCAACTGTTGCAGTGAAAATCTCAATGATCAGTTTCAGCAGCAGAGTCAAGATTTTCCTGTTCCACATAGGTAAAGACCACAAGCCTTGTTGTCTTGAGAAGAATGTTTAATAAATTCCTATGGCTAGGGAAAGATTGTATAGAATTTTACAGCACAGAAATAGGCCTTTTGCCGGGTAGTTAGTTTATGCTGATACTTATGCTCCACACAACAACCCCTCCTCTACCTTACTTAATCTCATCCCATCAACATCGTCCCTTTCTACCTCATGTGCTGCTGGTTTCCCTCTAATGGTCTGATGCTACTCAACCAATGCTCTTGGGCAAATCTCTCTTTGGAAAGATAGACACAAAGTGTTGGGAGTAACTCAGCGGGTCAGGCAGCAAGAAGGGTCCTGACCCAAAACGTCACCCATCTTTTTTTCTCCAACGATGCTGCCTGACCCGTTGAGTTACTCCAGCACTTTGTATCTATCTTTAAATAAATCAGCATCTGCAGTTCTTAGTTTCTACATTCTCCCTTTGGAAATGTATCTTCGCTGCTTAATATTAAACAATACCTACTGAAATGGACATTATTAGTTTTGTCATGGGAAACCAAGTCATTATTCACTGAGTTTAATGTGCCAGAGTGAATTTTCAGCTGAAACCCCCAATGGCTCACAGACTGTGATACCGATCACTTTGGCTGTGCAGAAAATCAGACAAAATAAATGATGTCAAGTTAGAGTGAAGGAATAGAGTCACGCGACACGGAAACAGGCCCTTCGGCCCAACTTGTCCGCAGATGCCCCATCTACTCTAGCCACACCTGGCCCATATCCCTCTAAATCTTTTCTATTCATGTACAGTGCCCTCCATAATGTTTGGGACAAAGACCCATCATTTATTTATTTGCCTCTGTATGCCACAATTTGAGATTTGAAATAGAAAAAAATCACATGTGGTTAGAGTGCACATTGTCAAATTTTATTATAGAACATGTTTATACATTTTGGTTTCACCATGTAGAAATTACAACAGTATTTATACATAGTCCCCCCATTTCAGGGTGCCATAATGTTTGGGACACAGCAATGTCATGTAAATGAAGGTAGTTATGTTTAGTATTTTGTTGCATATCCTTTGCATGCAATGACTGCTTGAAGTCTGCGATTCATGGACATCACCAGTTGCTGGGTGTCTTCTCTGGTGATGCTCTGCCAGGCCTGTATTGCAGCCATCTTTAGCTTGTTTTGGGGGCTAGTCCTCTTCAGTTTTCTCTTCATCATATAAAAGGCATGCTCAATTGGGTTCAGATCGGGTGATTGACGTCCACTTAAGAATTGACCATTTTTTAGCTTTGAAAAATTCCTTTGTTGCTTTAGCAGTATGTTTGGGATCATTGTCATGCTGTAGAATGAACTGCCAGCCAATGAGTTTTGATGCATTTGTTTGAAGGTCTTTTTCTCCAGGAGAGGGCCCACCCCTGTTTTCAGCTCCTGAAACAGGCCAGGGGGGAGCCTTGTGAGGTTTCTGAAGGCAGCCTCATCTTCTTGCTGGAGCTCAGTCATCAGGTTGTCATACTGGCCCAACCTGGTCTCTTCAGGGACCAGGGCTTCAACCACACAGACCTCTTCTTGGGATACTTCTTCCCCATTCTTCTTGTCCTTCTGTCTTGCTGATCTTTAAGCATGAGGGCTGCTGCAAGCAACAGGGCTTCTTTTTGTGAGAGCAATGCCCTCTGATGTTGCTCCATGGTTGTTGTGATGCAAAATGATTGGAAACCCTACCCTGCAGCCCCTTTTTATAGAAAAACCGGGTGATTCCATTGTTTTGGAGGCCAACATGACGTGAATTGTCTTCAGTAGTCGCCGACAGGGACGTAGGTTGACTTCGGTTGTCGTATGTTGTCGTAGGTGTGGTCGTAGGTTGACGTCCTAAGTCACGACGATTGGGTCGCCGGCTGTTGGTAACTTGTCGTAGCTTGACATCGACTAGGCGGTAGGTTGTTGTAGCTTGTCGTAGACATTGTCATAGGCATTGTCGTAGGGGGGGTCCAGTCGCTGTTTTTTGGCAACTTGCTATGACTATGACAGTCGCCGGCAGTCGCCTAACAAATCGCCCAAGTGGGCCAGGACCTTAAGTTTTGGCTGATGTCTCTAACAGTTTTATTCTTGTTTCTCTGTCTCATAATGGCTTCTTTTACTTTCATTGGCACAACTTTGGTGCTCACGTTGATAAACAGCAATAAAAGTTTCCAAAAGTGATGGAAAGACTGGAGGAAAGGCAAGGTGCTGAGACCTCTCTTATACCTGCATTAAGGAGACAATTAAACACACCTGAGCAATTACAAATGCCTGTGAAACCATGTGTCCCAAACATTGTGGTGCCCTGAAATGGAGGGACCATGTATAAACACAGCTGTAATTTGTACATGGTGAAACCAAAATGTATAAAAATACCTTTTAATAAAATCTGACAAAACTTTAACCACATGTGATTTTTTTTCAATTACAAATCGCAAATAGTGGAGTACAGAGGCAAATAAATAAATGATGGGTCTTTGTCCCAAACATATGGAGGACACTGTCCCTGTCCAAATGTCTTTTAAATGTTGTTTTAGTACCTGCATCAACCACCTCCTCTGGCAGCTAGTTCCATATACCCACCATATACCCACCTCTGTAAAAGTTGCCCCTCAGGTTCTTATTAAATCTTTCCTCTCTCACCTTAAACCCATGTCCTCTGGTTCTTAATTCCCTTACTCTGGGTAAAAAACTATATTCACCCAATTTGTTCCTCTCATGTTTTATACACCTCTAAGATCATCCCTCAGCCTCCTCAATCTCTGAGCAGCAGGATGGAGATTCAGCGGTAATTTTAAACATTTTTAAGTGAATTGCTTCATCTAAGAGCTGTGGTCATGTGAAGATGTCTGTTCTGAAGAAGGGGAATGCATTTTGTGATCTCTAAACCAAGGAGGGAGGAATATTTGAGGTGCCTGCTGTTTTGGAATTAGTCCATCAGTCCCGAGGTGAAGACACATCTCTCCCTGATTTAGACATGACATCAAATGGAGGTCAATTATAACTAATGGGGCAATAATAATTGTGTAGTCAATAACCAGACTGTATTAGCGGTTAGGTTGAGTTATAAACTCGTAGATAATTCATAAAGGGCAACTTAAATTGTAAAGAGGAGTTATTGGAAAGGTGATTTTGTTAGAAATGCATCTTTCAATAATATTCGGAATCCTTTGTTCTGATCGTCAATGTAAAGTTGCCCTCGGGGACTATAATTCTGTCTTTCTCCCTCACCCGACCTGTGTTTATACATTTCTTGCTTAATTACGGATCAAAAGGCTTGCAATTATCTCGAGCAAAGCACCTTCCAATATTGATAAATCTTTAGAAATGCAGTCACTGTGGTGGGAAAATGTGACAAATCACTTGCATGCAGCCATGATGCATGGACGACTGTGAGATAATGGCCAGAGTGTGCTTCTTTACTGATTGAGATAATATTGGCCGGAACTGAAGGAGGAGTTATTTTTCCCTTTGAAATTATGCAGTGGAATCTGTCAGATCCAGTAGCAGCTTGTGTTTAGTCAGAAAGTGCTTCCAACGGTGTGACACTCCCTCAGTGGTGCTGTGCAGCTGGATGAGTGGTTCAGCTTTCTAGATGGGACGCCTCCTGAGTCGCAGCCAACACCGTGGTGTGTCGCAGTCAGGTGCTACGCCAATGATGGGTGTATGGAAGAAGTACCAGCAATTGCTTATTCCATTACATTTCACTTTAGTGAGTCTCCACTTCTCTGAAGCCCTAGATCTATGTGTTTCAGACTATAATTAAACTGGAAATTTATACACACTTGTCTTAGATTTTAGTTCCTATTACTCAGGTTTTAATTAAAACGGGAAGCACATTGCATCTCAATATATTTGTGCCACATTTGGAATGACTCTGGGTTATCACACCAGTGTCAGACTGAAGCTGCCATTTAATGTGAAACTTTATGGTGGGTGGGCAGAACCCTCGGGAATCCTTTGTGGTTGACTCCAGCAGTGTGTGTTTGTGGTTCCATAAATAATGTCAAGTTTTTTGGTTTCAAATCTGGGTTTAATGACTCGAGGATGCAACGCAACAGATAGCCGCAGTCACCTAAAACCCCTGTTCCCACCCGAACCTCGCTGAGTAACCCCCGCATGCCCAGGATAACTTCCTCCAGATACGGTGTCTGCAATAGCTCCACATAGACTGTGAACAGTGACTGATCTACATCCCCTTTCCTTAGTTCCTGCTCTGTATAATGACAAAATATCTTTAGTAAATGTAGCAGGACTTACAAAATGTTGCAAAATGATCAAAATCCAACAGATACATTCAGTTACTATAGCCAAACAAGTATACACACTGTAAAAGACAAAATTAAGGTCACAGCATAGTAAAGATACCTAACGTATCGACTTGAACACCTGATTGTCAGCTTATAGCACACTATAGATTAACCTGTACAATGTGTCTATGTATAGTTAGCTGACGTGAATTCAGTCTCTGTATTTGGGATTTGGCTTACTGACACGACCTGAGCGTGTTCTGACCAGACTTTCAGTGGTCTTCAAAGGCAGCTTAGCTACAGGCACCTGAACCTGGAGCTGCTCAGTGCCCATTATTTCTTGTTTGTCTCTTGTGAGAGTGTTATAGTCTTTTGACCCAAGTCCAGTATCCTGGTGATCGGTGTCACTTGGATTTAGCTGTGTTGGGGCAGGCTCGACTACAGGCAAAATGTGTCTGCGATTCCTTCTGTACAGCTTTCCTTCTGAGTGAATAAGGTAAGACCTGGGCTCCTGGCATATTTCCTTTACCATGCCTATCTGGTTGTAACCTTGTGGGGTCTGTAACCTGACAACCTGTCCTTCCATCAAAGGCTGAAGTGGTCGGCTTGATTTGTCATAGCACACTTGTGACAGTCTTTTATTTAGAAGCTGGGCTTTTACCTCCTGAGTCTTACGCATATGTGGTTCAAGCAGCTTCCTTGAGACTGGGAGAGTAGTACGTGTTTGCCTTGACGTTAGTCTTTGTGCTGGAGATCCAAGCTTTGTGTCACGTGGCAAGTTTCTGAGATTGAGGAGGTTTAGATAAACATCAGTTCCGTCTCTGAGACTTCTCCATGAGTTGTTTAGCGCTGCGAACAGCTCTTTCAGCTAACCTATTAGATTGGGGATACTCTGGGCTGCTGGTAACGTGTAAAGTCCCACTGTGTAGCAAAGTATTTAAAGCACTGGCTTGTGAACTGTCTGGTATTGTCTGATATGAGGGTGTGTGGTGCTTCATGAACTGAAAAGTGTCTCTTAAGTTTTGAGATGACTTGCTGAAGTACCGTCACAAAGCAGGTCAATCTCATACCAGCCTGAATATGAGTCCACTAGCACCAAGTACTGCTTACTGTGCCATTCAAAGATGTCTGTTGCCACAGTCGACCAAGGCAGGTCTTCATCTGGATGCAGCAGGAGTGGTTCTTTCTGCTGGTGTGATTTTGTGCGGTTACACACACAGCATGACTGTATTTCCTTGTTGATGTTGTCTGTCATTGTAGGCCAGAAAACGATGCCTCTTGCTCTCCGTTTAGTAGCTTCTGCACCAGGATGCTAATGTACTCCTTTTGTAGTGACAAAGGAATGACTGCTTTGTGACCCTTCATGATGACCCCATCTTCAATAGTTCTCTAAAAGGAAAATAGGGACAAACGGCATGTGGAAGATTGTGCTGTTTGCTGGGCCAATATTGTCTGATGATAGTGCTGAGTGTCTGCAGGGTTATGTCATCTGCTGTGTGTCTCTAACTCCACAAAGCGTGAAGAGAATATGTAGTTGACTGTCATGACATCAAAGCTGAATCATCAGCATGCTGAACTGTGGAGCTCCTGGGAGCTCGAGACAGAGTGTCAGCCAGGTGCATTTTTTTTCCACTTTTGATGAGGGTGATGCTGTACCTTTGAAGTCTTAGCATTGAAGTCTTGCCGATGCTGCATGTATGGGCTTTTTCAGTATGGTGACCAAGGGCTGGTGGTCTGTTTCTAAGGTCACTGGCTTTCCATAGATGTAATCATTGAATTTGGAACACACAAAAACCATCGCCAACAGCTCTTTTTCAATTTGAGCATATCTGGTTTCGGTGTCGGCTAGCGTCCGTAAAGCATATGCTATGGGTTTTCCTTCCCGCAAACATGCTGCACCGAGTCCATACTGTGAAGCATCACAGGTAAGTGTCACCGGCTTGCTGACGTCATAGTACGACAGAACAGGTGTGCAGGACATGTGTACTTAATGCTTCAAAATCATTTTGCTGCTGTTCATGCCAAGTCCATTCAGTGTCTTTGTGTGTGAGTTGTCACAGTGGAGCCGTCGGCTGACTGTATTTTCCAAGGTAATTGACCATCCCCAGAAATCTTTGCAGAGCTGAAACATCTGCTGGCACTGGCACTGATTACTTTTGTTTTGGAAGGGTCGGCTTCCACCCGAACCTCGCTGAGTAACGCCCCCGCATGCGCAGGATAACTTTCTCCAGGTACGGAGTCTGCAATAGGTCCACATAGACTGTGAACACAGTGACTGATCTGCAGTGTGGAAAGTGCCCACCACCTGGCTCACTGCTATTCTGCTGTTGTTACTGGACACCAAAACCACAGAGCGGCATGGTGGTGCAGCGATAGGGTTGCTGCCTTACAGCGCCAAAGACCCGGGTTTGATTCTGACTACGGGTGCTGTCTGTATGAAGTTTGTACATTCTCCATGTGACCACGTGGGTTTTCTCTGGGTGCTCCTGTTTCCTCCCACATTCCAAAGACTTGCAGGTTTGTAGGTTAATTGGCTTCTGTAAATTGTCCCTAGTGTGTAGGATAGAACGAGTGAGAATGGGTGATCATTGGTCAGCATGGACTCAGTGGGCTGAACAGACCGTTTCCACACTGTATCTCTAAATCTAAAGCTAAAGACACTACACTGTAATATATTGCAGTCAGAGCAGTCAGATTATTTCGCCGTTAAACTTGCAGTGAGCATTTGTAACCTCCCATTTCAAGCCTATTGTTGTGTTAGTGTTCAGCTCTAATATTATTGCCAGCTCAAGTCTGGGCTGAATTAAAACTAATGTGCTCCATTTATAATGTCTTGTTTTACAAAAGACCATGGTCCCAAGTTCTCCACAAATTTGTCACATTGGTCACTAATTAAACATCTGACTCTTGTTAAAACTCTGCTTTTGTGCTGCATTTTCATCGCCCGTTGATATCTACTCATTGTTTGTGGAAATCTGTTTTATTAATGTATTTGCTTATGCAGTTTGTCAAAGTACAGATGTTAAATGGAGTCAGCACACGAGAGAGTAGATGCAAATAATCCAGAATATTTTGTTTTTTAAATTCCTTTTATTCAGACTTTTGAGAAAAAATTATAAAGCACATTGCATCAAGATTATATCTGAAGCATAACAAACTTGGAATTACTCTGAGTAATCAAAACTACAGTATTATAAATTCAAGGGTTGGAATCTATCAGGAATTCTCTCCCACAGAAAGTGTACAGCTGGTATCAGTGAACAAACCAAACATGAGAGGTTTGGATTACAGGCTGGGGCATTCAGAGGAGAGGCAGTGGAGTGAAGATTAAGCAGAGATCACATCCGCTGTGTTCTCATGGAATGGCAGTCGAAAAGGGCCACAGAGTACAGCTTACTCATGCTACTTTTGTTAATATGAAATGTACACAGTGTTAGCAACTTAGCTTTTAAAGAGGAGTTATTGTAGTTGTGAGTCTGCTAGAAATGCATTTTACTATATTTTGTCATGACCTTCAATATAAAAATTCCCCTTAGGGAGAAGTTAGCTTCCAGAGTGAAATCGGAGCACTTGTATATGTGTTTCTCACTAATCTTCTTTAGCTCCATGTTCATATTTTCATTACCTGCAGAACAGCTCCAATGGTTTCATTTGTGTTAAAAACTGTAAATAAGTTTTTTTTATATGCAGTTTGATTTATTGTGGAACATTATAAGGTCTCTGGTGAGACCACATCTGGAGTATTGTGTACAGTTTTGGTCTCCTAATTTGGGGAAGGACATCCTTGTGATTGAGGCAGTGCAGAGTAGGTTCACGAGATTGATCCCTGGGATGGCGGGACTGTCATATGAGGAAAGATTGAAAAGACTAGGTTTGTATTCACTGGAGTTTAGAAGGATGAGGGGTATCTTATAGAAACACATAAAATTATAAAAGGACTGGACAAGCTAGATGCAGGAAAAATGTTCCCAATGTTGGGCGCGTCTAGAACCAGGGGCCACAGTCTTAGAATAAAGGGGAGGTCATTTAAGACTAAGGTGAGAAAAAACTTTTTCACCCAGAGAGTTGTGAATTTATGGAATTCCCTGCCACAGAGGGCAGTGGAGGCCAAATCACTGGATGGATTTAAGAGAGAGTTAGATAGAGCTCTAGGGGCTAGTGGAGTCAAGGGATATGGGGAGAAGGCAGGCACGGGTTATTGATAGGGGACGATCAGCCATGATCACAATGAATGGCTGTGCTGGCTCGAAGGGCCGAATGGCCTCCTTCTGCACATATTTTCTATGTTTCTATGTCTCACCAATGACTTGTACAGTTAAATGAATTGAGACTTTGTTTGGAGTACTATGTGCAGTTCTGGTCACCCTGCTGTAGCATGGATGTTAATAAACTGGAAACCGTGCAGAATAGATTCAGGATATTACAAGGACTGGATGGCTTGAGTTACAGATAGAGACTGACTGAATAGACTGGGACTACATTCCTTGAAGTGCTGGAGGCTGAGGGGTGATCTTATAGACGTGTATAAAATCATAGATAAAGTAGTTTATCACAGTCTTTGTTTCCCTGGGTAGGGAAGTCTAAAATTTACAAACTTAAAGCACACGGCATTGGGGGTTCAGTATTGATGTGGATAGAGAACTGGCTGGCAAACAGGAAGCAAAGAGTAGGAGTAAACGGGTCCTTTTCACAATGGCAGGCAGTGACTAGTGGGGTACCGCAAGGCTCAGTGCTGGGACCCCAGCTGTTTACAATATATATTAATGATCTGGATGAGGGAATTGAAGGCAATATCTCCAAGTTTGCGGATGACACTAAGCTGGGGGGCAGTGTTAGCTGTGAGGAGGATGCTAGGAGACTGCAAGGTGACTTGGATAGGCTGGGTGAGTGGGCAAATGTTTGGCAGATGTAGTATAATGTGGATAAATGTGAGGTTATCCATTTTAGTGGCAAAAACAGGAAAGCAGACTATTATCTAAATGGTGGCCGACTAGGAAAAGGGGAGATGCAGCGAGACCTGGGTGTCATGGTACACCAGTCATTGAAAGTGGGCATGCAGGTGCAGCAGGCAGTGAAGAAAGCGAATGGTATGTTAGCTTTCATAGCAAAAGGATTTGAGTATAGGAGCAGGGAGGTTCTACTGCAGTTGTACAGGGTCTTGGTGAGACCACACCTGGAGTATTGCGTACAGTTTTGGTCTCCAAATCTGAGGAAGGACATTATTGCCATAGAGGGAGTGCAGAGAAGGTTCACCAGACTGATTCCTGGGATGTCAGGACTGTCTTATGAAGAAAGACTGGATAGACTTGGTTTATACTCTCTAGAATTTAGGAGATTGAGAGGGGATCTTATAGAAACTTACAAAATTCTTAAGGGGTTGGACAGGCTAGATGCAGGAAGATTGCTCCCGATGTTGGGGAAGTCCAGGACAAGGGGTCACAGCTTAAGGATAAGGGGGAAATCCTTTAAAACTGAGATGAGAAGAACTTTTTTCACACAGAGAGTGGTGAATCTCTGGAACTCCCTGCCACAGAGGGTAGTCGAGGCCAGTTCATTGGCTATATTTAAGAGGGAGTTAGATGTGGCCCTTGTGGCTAAGGGGATCAGAGGGTATGGAGAGAAGGCAGGTACGGGATACTGAGTTGGATGATCAGCCATGATCATATTGAATGGCGGTGCAGGCTCGAAGGGCCGAATGGCCTACTCCTGCACCTAATTTCTATGTTTCTATGTTGAGGGCACATAGTTATGGTGAAAGGGAAAACACTTTAATGAAATTTGAGGGGCAACATTTTCCCACAGAGGATGGTGACTACATGGAACAAGTTGCCAGTGTGGTCCAATTACGTTTACAATACATTTTAAACCAAGCAATTTAGAGGGCCATGGGTCAAATACATTTGTTGAGATAGACATCTTGGTCAGTATGGATGAGTTAGGCTGTATAATTAACTGGAATTTCCCATGCTGTATAATTAATTGTGTACATCTACAATGGAATTATGAGGCTAGGCTCATCAAATATCAATAGCAAACAAAATATTAAATATCTCCAGTTAAGGGGTAATGTAGTGTGAATTTATCTCCAGTGCTATGTTCAGAGCCAGCCAGTGATGCAGGATTATCTCAGTTTCATAATTCGCCATTCATCATCAGTTCTCTGTAACTACACTGTATTGTGTTTTCACAATAAAATGCAGACGTCACAGTCCAGGCACACATGTCAGAGGTAATGTTCTGTTTCTGTCCAGTCAGCATTTTGTCAGGTCAAAACTTTGGAACTCCATCAGATTTCAGCTGAGATTCCCGGTGTCCACCGACTGGTCCATGAATTTGCCCCAGCCCCTGGCAGGGGCTGGGGCAAAGCTTTATCCCAGCAAAGCTTTATCCCAGAGGAGGGAATGCTGGGCAGATCCACAAAGCCTTCAGTCCCAACCCGAAAATACACATCCATATTCACCAGAGATGCTGCCTGATCCATTGAGTTACTCCAGCACTTATTGTCTTTGACTTTTTTGTAAACCAGCATCTGCAGTTCCTTGTATCTAAACGCACAAATCTTCATGGTTCTTCTTGCGTAGGGCGTGCACAGCCTAAAGTTGTAGGCCAACTTGTTCTATTTGATCCTATTTGATTGTGCACGCCAGGTTGATTGCATTCATCAAAACA
The DNA here is from genome assembly GCF_010909765.2 of Amblyraja radiata. NCBI lineage: Eukaryota > Metazoa > Chordata > Chondrichthyes > Rajiformes > Rajidae > Amblyraja > Amblyraja radiata. The sequence continues at coordinate 46,597,482 of NC_045963.1, forward strand.
GAGCGGACCACGTGAAGGTTGCAATCTCCCATCAAAATCTCTGGTTGTAAAGGCACAAGGGAATGTTTTTCTCTGGAAAGATGTCGGAGAATGTTTAAATGATGCTGGGGCCTGAGACAGTAGATGTGGAGGCGTTGAAGGAAATCCAAAACCAGGGGCCATAACTGAAGATGGAGACACAAGGAACTGCAGGTGTTGGTTTACAAGAAAAGATACAAAGTGCTGGAGTACCTTAGCCGGTCAGGCAGCGTCTCTGGAGAACATGGATAGGTGGTGTTTTGGGTCGGGCGCTTCTGTCAAACTGAAGTTAGTTATCAATGAATCCAATAAAGAACACATGAGGAGGTAGCTGGGTGCTGAAAATGTAGAACTCAATCATACAAGTTCAATAACACATACATTTGAAAGGAAAGGTAGATAATAGCTGGTGGAGTGAGATATCAATGTAGACATATTAGGGAAATTTACCCATTTCTGTGCTATGAGTTGTGCATTTTGTTTTTGTAAAAGCAGATAGTTTTGCATATTTAAAACTACTAAAGGTTTCAGTAACATTTTCTGTTGTGATGTGCAGATGAGGTGGGAATTGTCTAAACATCAAACGTATTGGCATTGTATGAACAGCCTGAGGTCAAATGATTGCGTGATCTTGCACATTTTGTAAGCTGCTGAATCTAAAACTTAGCTTGAATATTAACTGAATTTATGTATTGTATATTTTTAAATAAAATCCTGAGCCCAAGCTGCCTGCCTTATTGTCTTGTGTGACCAACGTTCTATCTTTGGATTCTTGGGGTTTATTGTGAGGGGCAAGAGTGAATCTGAGCTTGGGGATCCTCAATACCTGTGACCAGAGATGCTGACAACTTGGGCACAATGTACTTCCCTACACAATATCTAAACCTGCCAACTTTTACACCTAGTGAGACAGAAGTTCACGTGCACCTCCTCTAACCTTATCTGCATCTGGTGTTCCCAATGTGGCCTCCTATAAATCGGCGCGACCAAGCGTGGACTCAACGATCATTTCATTAAACACTAGCGCTTAGGGGATCTCCTGGTTGCTAACCATTTCAACTCCTCCTGTTTCCCAAAATGACCTTTCTGTCCTGGGCCTCAATTACCAGAGTAAGGACACATACAAACAGGAGGAACGGCACGTCATATTCCACTTGGGAAGCTTGCAACCCAATACCTAGTGTATGAACATTGAATTCTCCAATTTTAGGTAATCTCCAAAAATCCAACCTGCAATGTCACCAATCCATGTTCTCCAGAGGTGGTGCCTGACCCGCTAAGTTACTCCAGCATTGACAAGTGTTGATCATACCTTCCATCTGAAGGAACAGTCATTATCCCAACTCTGAAACTTGATTACATAGAAAAGTACAGCACAGTAATGGGCCCTTTGGCCCACAACGTCTGTGCCTAACACAATACATGTGATCCATGTCCCACCATATCCATGTGCCCATCTAAAAGCCCCCCCCCCCTTCCTCCCCAGCAGTGTGTTCCAGGCCCCCACCACCCACAGTGTAAAAAGTTCATGATTGTCCACCCTATCAAGGTAAAAGCCACAGGAAAGCAAAGAGCAAAATTCTGGAGTTAACTGGAGCTTGCCCAGAATAGGGAAACGGGCTGGGAAACGGGCTGTACAGTAACATATACTGTTCACACTTACCTCTCCAAGGACAATCCTGACCTCGGTTCGATCTATGTAGTGTGAACATTCTCCTTCTGACGTTATGCGCTCTAGTTCTCGCTCACTTCTTGAAACAACCTCTTTCCACAGATGCTCCCTGAGCTGCTGAGTGTTCCTGCACCTTCTGTTTTTATCTCCACTTTTCCAGCATCTGCGATTTTTGTATTTGATGTCTTGCTCCATTTTAGATATGTGGCAGCGACTGCCATCTAGTGGCACATAGGTATACTGCAGCTGAAGGGCAGTTACATTTTGCTTCATTTACTCTTTCACTGACATAGAACATAGATCAATGCAGCACGGGATAGGTCTGTGGCAAACCTGATCCTAAGACCAACTCTAATATGCCTGCACATGACCCATATCCCTCCATGTCCATGTGCCTATCCAAGTCTCTTAAATGCCACTATTGTATCTTTCCATCCAGCGAAAAGGTTCTGTATCTATGCCTCTCATAATTGTATATATCAGGTCTTTCACCCCCCCCCCCCCCCCCCCCCCCCCAACCATCTGCCATTTCTCTAGCTGATCTATATCTACGGATAGAAGTATTTAAAATTATGAGAGGCATTGATAGGGTAGACATTGGTAGGTTTTTCCCCAGGGTACCAGCCTTCCTCAGAGACACAGCATGGAAACAGGCCCTTCAGCCCACGCCAACCAACGATAACCCATATACTGGTTCTATGTTATTCTAGTTTCACATCCTTCACACTAGGGGCAAATTACAGAGGCCATTTAACCTACAAACCCGCCGTCTTTGGGATGTGTGAGGAAACCGGAGCACCTGGAGGATACCCACATGGTCACAGGGAGAACGTGCAAACTCTACACAGACAGCACTCATCAGAATAGAACCCGGTTATCTGGTGCTGTGAGGCAGCAGCTCTATCCGCCACCCCAACAATAATGATTCCGTACATCCCATTTACACTGTTCCTATGCCGACACTTTCTTTCCACTCTGTTGCCTTTCAGGATCCCTGTCCACTCTTCATTTCCCTCTTAAAATCGTATTCAATCTGTTATTTCCGGTAATGATGAAATGTCGTTGAACAAAACATTGATTGTTTTCTGTCTCCCAGATGCTGCCTGACCTATTTTACTCCACATTTACACGCTATTTAGTTTTTTTCTTTCCTTGTTAAAGTGGCCTCTTAATTTGACAGGAGTGCAATTTTAAGAAAACAATTTGATTGCAGATACTGTAAAGTAACCGCAGATTTTTTAAATATTTTATTTTATTAGAAGTAAGTACAGTCATATGGCACCAAAGTGCCTACTATATATTTTCATAATACATTTTATGTACAACTTCTTTTTTTTTTTTTTTTGTTACATTGAAAAAAGATTAGAATAAGAAAAAGAAGTTAGATAGTAAAGGATAGAAGAATGTGAAATATATAGTGTGTGAAAAAAGAAAACGAGTAAATGAAGAAAGTTGAGAGAGAAAATAGAGAAACGAAAATAAAATAAAAAAGAAAAGGAGATCATTATTTATAATCTTGACCAACCCTCGTCCAGTCCTGAAACAGTTCTTTTACAATTGTGTTGCACCATATGATTCCAAAAAAACGACGAATGGAGACCAACTCGTTATGAATTGGTCTGATTTATCCATTAGGAGGAATCGCATTTCCTCAAGATGAGCGGTGTCCAACATACTTGCAATCCACATTTTAAGCGTTGGTATTGATGTACCCTTCCAAAATTTAAGAATTAATTTTTTTGCTGTTATTAAACCATAGTTAAGGAATAGATTTTGAGATGTGTTCAATTTATTCCCATCTTCCATTACACCAAATATAATCGTTTCAGTATTAGGTTCCATTCTTGTATTGAATAATTTTGTAAATATTTCAAAAATATCATTCCAAAATCTATAAAGTTTTATGCAGGAAACTAAGGAGTGTGTTATAGTTGCCTTTTGGGCTAGACATTTATCACAAGTGGCAGATATATTTGGATAAAATTTGTTCAATCTTGTTTTTGAATAATATAATCTATGTACAATTTTAAATTGAATTAGATTATGTCTTACATTAATTGAACATTTGTGAATATATATCAGGTATTTTTCCCATTTAACCTTCGTAATTTTTATCATTAGTTCCCGTTCCCACTCTTCTCTAAGTACCTCTGTCGATGGTAGGTCTATATTTAGAATACTATTATATAAATATGATATTAATTTTTGTGAGTCAGCTTCAATATTCATTGCTTCTTCCAATAAGTCAGGAGTTACTTTTTGATATCCTTGTATATATTTTTTCACGAAATCGCAAATCTGAAGATATTTAAAATATTGGTTGTTTTTCAATTTAAATTTTAATTGTAGTTGTTGGAATGATAGTAGGTTTCCCATTTCGTACATATCCCCGATCCTTCTAATTCCGAGACTTTCCCATTGGTTATATGTCTTATCAATAAGAGATGGTTTAAATAAAGGGTTATTCGCTATTGGCATTAACAGTGATAGATTTCTTAATTTTAAAGATAATTTTATTTGTTTCCAAATTCTTATTGTACCATAAGTAACCGCAGATTTGACGTTGATTTTATGATTATTCATCTATTTCAAACAAACTGTAAATCCAACCAAAGTATCTAATTAATGATAGAACAGTCTATTGCCACAGAGTCATATCTAGACTCAAGAACCAAATGTCATAGGTTTAAGGTGAGTAGGTTGTTATAGGTCTAAGGTAGGAACCTTAGTGGTATATTTTTTCACACAGTGGTGGGTATATGGAATGAGCTGCCAGAGGTGGTGGTTGAGGCAGAGACTATAACAACAGTTAAAAGACACTTGAACAAGCATATGGATAGGTTAGGAAAGGTTTAGAGGGACACTAGACCAAGTAGTGTCTGCTCCCCCAACGCAAGATTCCACCACTCACCCGTTCCCCCAACGCAATATTGCACCACTCACGCATAGCCCCCAACTGTCCAGGCGTGGCTCATCTCTCCTCATCCCCCAGCACTCCCTACTCATCCTTTTCACCTTCCCTCTTCAATCCCCAGAGAGGGAGGGTAGAAGGAGGGGGAGGGGGGTAGAGAGACAGTAATAATAATAATGGATGGGATTTATATAGCGCCTTTCTAATACTCAAGGCGCTTTACATCGCATTATTCATTCACTCCTCAGTCACACTCGGTGGTGGTAAGCTACTTCTGTAGCCACAGCTGCCCTGGGGCAGACTGACGGAAGCGTGGCTGCCATTCTGCGCCTACGGCCCCTCCGACCACCACCAATCACTCACACACATTCACACACAGGCAAAGGTGGGTGAAGTGTCTTGCCCAAGGACACAACGACAGTATGCACTCCAAGCGGGATTCGAACCGGCTACCTTCCGGTTGCCAGCTGAACACTTAGCCCATTGTGCCATCTGTCGTCCCGTTGACAGTGGGGCAGAGAAGGAGGGGGTAGAGAGAGAGAGGGAGGGGGTAGACGGGGAGTAGAGAGAGGGAGGGTTTTTGAGGGAGAGGCGGGTAGGGAGGGCAGTAGAGAGGGAGGGGGGTGGAGAAGGTGGGAGTGAGGGTAGAAAGGGAGAGGGCATCTCCCTCCTCCACCTCTCCCCCCCCCCCCCCATCTCCCTCTACCACCCCACTTCCCACCCCATCTCCCTCATCCTCCTCTCCTCACTCCCATTCCCTGCTGCAGGACGTACCCAGGCCGTAGAGCAGCGCCAGGGCCTGGAACTCGGCCTGGTTCTCGTACTCGGCCCGGCCCTGACTGCAGACTCCAGCCGTCAGCTCGGCCGCTGCCTGGGCTCCAGTGCAGGCCCCGACTTCATCTCCGGGCTCGTCCCTGACCCGGGCTCGTCCGTGGTTCCAGCGGCGGCTTCTTTCTCGACCCTGGTCACGGCCCCATCCCAAGCCCCGGGCTCGGCCCTCACTCCAGCTCCAGCACCACCCTCCCCACCGGGTGTCGGGCGCCAGCAGCCGCTGCCACTCCTCGTTCACCGTGAGCGCTGGATTGCCCCTCCCACCCGAAGTGTCCCATCCTGCCTCGAGAGTGCATTGTGACGTCACTCGGGGTTTTTTTCCGAAATGGGTGAGTTTTCGGGCTGTTTTAAAAAATTTAAACGATTAATAACTTCGGAAACATAGGTGGGAATGCGATGGGAAGATGTTTATCGCCTTCCCAGCAGCAAGGTACGGCCAATGTTCAGTGAAACGAATGTTAGGACTCTAAAGGCCAATCCTTTGAACAGCAAACATTTATCATTATTGTCGACATCTACATTTAAAACCCGATCCAGAAACAGACATCACAAACACAGGTCTCCCTTGACTTACGCATGTTTTAATATGGTGCACACCAGGTATGGTTAAAAAAAGACAGACAAATGCAAAGCGAGTCCCATGACACACACTGATCTGATGTTTGGGTAGAAGTAAAGGAACAAAACACAAGAGGCGAGATTGCATTCACTACCCGTCCCGATACCCATTGGGCACTCGAGGGACTAAGGTTTGGGTTCATTTGGAGGGGGAATCTTCACATCAGAGGGCTCCACACCCCAAATCTCTCTGGCATAATCTTTGATGGTTCTGTCACTTGAGAACTTGCCAGAATTTGCGATGTTTTTTATCACCATCTTGGTCCATTCCTTTGAATTCTGTGAACAGAAAAAGCAGCAATCACCAACTTGCTACAAACTGGTGAAGCAGACACAGATCTCCGTCAGAGTTGAGAGTGTTTTATCCTCATATGTTCTGAAACGGAACAAGTAAAATTATTTCTTGCAGCAGTACAACAGGTCTGTAAACACGAGGATAGACACAAAAATCTGGAGCAACTCAGCAGGCCAGAGAGCATCTCTGGAGAGAAGGAATGGGTGATGTTTCAGGTCGAGACCCTTCTTCAACCTAGTGGTGTAAACACAGTACTTATAGACAACAAAAACAAGTTCAATAAATAAATATCACCATTGACTCCATCTACATTTTTTCGGAAAAGCAGCCAACATAATCAAATGTGTCCTACCCCCGGCCATTCCTTCTTCTCCCTACTCCTAGAGTGCAGACGGTACAGAAGCTTGAAAGTGCGCCCCACCAGACTCGGGAACAGCTGATATCTGTTATCAGGCTTCTGAACTTCCATAAGCTCGGGTGCTGTCTGATTCACCTCTACCCCACTGCAGACATTGGAATTTGTCTCTGGAACTGATGCGCTGCAAGGCTGAGAACTATATTCTGCACTCTGTATCTTCCCCTTTGCTCTATTGTACTTGAGTTTGACTGGATTGTATTAATACTGTATATAGTATTATCTTATCTGATTGGATAGCATACAAAACAAAGCTTTTCGCTGTACCTAAAGTGAAAGTGAGAGGGGAAAGATTTAACGAACCTGAGGGGCAACGTTTTCTCTCGGAGGATGGTTTGTATATGGAGAAAAATCCAGCTTTCCATGGCTGGATTACGGAGCTGGGCAACTTACGTTTAGTTCTCCTGCGTTTTATATAATTGTGTCTCAGTAATCAGTGTAAATTTTCACTTTAAAAAGACACAGAGTACTGGAGTAACTCAGAGGATTAGGCAACATCTAGGAGTTGAGATACTCCAGCACTTTGTGTCTTCTTTTATAAACCACCATCTGCAGTTCCTTGTGTACAGATTTTCACTTGATGGCTTGCTTTCATTGGGATGGGTAAAGAATATAAATGTTGGCACATCATGACTGCATGAACAGATTAAATGCATGGCCGTACCTTGTAAAGTTCACTAACTTTATCTTGGCTTTTGATGTAAGTTTCAAAGTCAGCAAACACTTTAAACCTGAAAGAAATGAAAGGTAGGATTGAGAAACTGCTGCAGTTAAATACCCCAGATCTTGAACACAAACACGGAACATTGTCTGTGCCAAACATGATGCCAAGACCAACTCTTATCTGCCTGCACATGATCCATATCCCTCAATTCCCTGCACATCCATGTGCCTATTCAAAAGTCCCTTAAACACCACTATCATATGTGCCTCCACCTCCACCACCTGGCAGCATATTCCAGGCACCCACCACTCTCTGTGTAAAAAAAAAACTTGCCCCGCACATCTCCTTTAAACTTTGCTCCTCTCACCTTAAAGCTGTGTCCTCTAATCTTTGATATTTCCACCCTGGGATAAAGTTTTGACTGTCTACCTATCTCTGCCTCTTGCAATTTCATATACTTCTGTCAGGTCCCTCAGCCTCCGTATTGAGTCCAGAAGTTTGGACATCTCGATGCAGCTGTACAAGTCCTTGGTCGGCATGGATGAGTTGGGTTGAAGGGCCTGTTTCCGTGTTGTGTAACTCTGACTCACTGTGTGGTGAGGTGACCTTGTGTACGGTGGTCGGTGGGGTGGCCCTGGTGCATTATTCAAGGTCACAGTGCAGTGAGATGACCAGGTGCAAGGTGACATGAACCGATGTACGGTGGTTGGTGGAGCAGCCGTTACCTGTCGTGGTGCATCAGCATGTTAACCACGTCCTTGAACAGCTCTGGCTCCTTCGGGGAGAAATGCCCACTGCTGATCTGGTCCATGGCTTGCCTGAGCTCCGGCAGCTTGTCGTAATATTCTCTGGCATTGTATCTGCATAAAACAAACCAAACCCAAGGCACAAATGTAAGTCGCATTTATTACCAGAAATGGCATAATTGAACAGCAATGTGGCCAAAAGAGGAAAAGAGAGTCAGTGTCACATAGTCACTGGGCACAGGCCAAACGTCATGTACATACAAGGTGGAAAGCACAGAGATGATTTATGAGGATGTTGCCAGGACTCGAGGGCCTGAACCACAGGGAGAGGTTGGGCAGGCTAGGACTTTATTCCTGAGAGTACAGGAGGCTGAGGGGTGATCAGGAGGTGTATAAAATGATGAGGGGAATAGATAAGGTGGATGCACAGTCTTTTACCCAGGGTAGAGGAATCAAGAACCAGAGGGCATAGGATTAAGTGAGTGGGAAAGAGTTATTGGAGGCTGAGGTTTTCACTCCAGGGGTGGTGGGTCTATGGAACGAGCTGCCAAAGGAGGTAGTTGATGCGGATACTATAGAAGCATTTGGGAAACACTTGGACAGGTACGTGGATACACAACGTTGAGAGGGATATGTACCAGATGCGGGCAAATAGGACTAGCTTAGTTGGAGCATCTTGGTTGGCATGGACATGGACAACATTATGTACAGGCAGATGAGATCAGTTTAACTTGACATCATGTTCAGCACAGACATTGTGGGCTGAAGGGCCAGTACAGAAAAGTTTCTTCCCAGCTGTTATCAGGAAACTGAGATGTCCTCTCATCAGCTAGAGTACGGTCTAGACCTCCTATCTATCTCATTGGAGGCCTATGAACTATCTTTAATTGGACTTCTATGTTATATCTTTGCACTAAACATTGAACCATGCTGCTTTATCTGTGTACTGTAGACGGCCCAACTGTAATCATGTATGGTGCTTCCTTTAGACTTCGTAGACATACAGCGTGGAAACGCCAGTCACCCCATCCATACACTAGCACTATCCCATGCACTAGGGACAATTTTACAGAAGTCAATTAATCTACAAACCTACACGTCCTTGGAGTGTGGGAGGAAACCGGAGCGCAAAGAGAAAACGTACGTGGTCACAGGGAGAACGTACAGACTTCGTACAGACAGCACCAGTAGTCAGGATCAAACCTGGGTCTCTGGCACTGTAAGTAGCAATGTTACAAAATTTTGAGATTTTAAAAATCAAGTCTGTAATTTATCCCATCAGATAAAGCATAAAAATAAGTTTAATTTGACACCTAATTCACTTTCATATCTCAAGTATTTAAAAAGTTATGGCCATTTTCATACTCGGAAATGAGCATCTTGTTCCCTATTGATTTTCTATGGACATTACAAAAAAGTTGTGATCGTGAACAGTCAAAAGCCCATAACTTTCTTAAAAATTAAGAGAACTGAATGAAATTTTCAGTTATCATAGATTGAAGCATTCTGAAACAAATATAAAATAATCTTACTTGGATGACCTGAAATTAAAGCATATAATTAGTTAGTTACCTAATTGTAGCTAATTTCAGACTTCAATTACTAGATCTAAACATCTATCCATTTCTTAATAAATGATTAACATTTTTAAATAGCCTAAATGTCCAAATAATATTCACAAATAATTCACAATAAAACATGATTTTTAAATCTCATTTACATTAATTTATAGGCCAAATGGAAGGAATTTAGTGTTCAATTGCTGTAAATAAATGCCCATTTAAATCAGCTTTCCAGTGGGTCCCTGTGGAACGCGCTGGTTTAGAACGTTCACATTGCGGTAGATTTGTGCCCCAAATGCCGAGAAAAATACTGCGGGATATAATTATCCCAAATTGAGCTACTCGCAATATTAAACTTTGTATAAAGGGATCTTTAGAAGCCCTTTTTAATGTAAAAATATACAACCTACCTTCAGCTGTCTGCTTTATAAGACCCTGCGGTTGCTGGCGGTCGCGGGTTTAGAGATTGATTTTTAAACTACTATAACTATTATTCAAGGCCTTTAAACCTAATAATAGCTTTTGCGACGGGGTCTTCCAGCGATTTTTCGTTAATAATTAACTAGGCTGAACATCTTCGATTTGAACAGCCTAGAGAAAATCGCGTTTTAAACCCGCCCCCCTCTAAACGGCGCCAAAATCGCGCACACTTGCAGCGGCAGATTTTCAAAGACGCTTCAGGTAGGCTTTGCAACATACCTACTGTAAGGCAGCAGATCTACCGCTGTGCCATTATGCCACCCTGTGCCTTGTCTTTAGTTAGATAGCAAGCAAACAAATGCTTTTCACTGTACCTTGGTACACGTGACAATAATGAACTAAACTGCTCCCGTGCTGTACTGTTCCATGTTATCTATCACTTTAAGACAAACCCCTTTTTATCGAGTGCCTCAACGTCCTCCACTCTCATCCCGAAGATGAAGAGATTCTCCTCGCCCGCCTCCTCAGCCATCTCCACATTGGCGCCATCCATGGTTCCTATCGTCAGGGCCCCGTTCAACATGAACTTCATGTTGCCTGTTCCTGAAGCCTCCGTTCCAGCCGTTGAAATCTGTTCGGACAGGTCTGATGCAGGGATCACTGAGGGGAGGGGGAGAGGAAGAAAAGGCAACCATTTAACTGTGGACACAAGGAACTGCAGATGCTGGTTTACAAAAAAAGACACAGAGTGCTGGTGCTGTGAGGCAGTGGCTCTACCAACTGCACTGTTGTGAATGCACTGAAAGGGACCACATCACCCCGATCCTGGCCTCTCTCCACTGGCTCCCTGTGCAGTTCCGTATAAACTTCAAGATTCTCCTCCATGTCTACAAAGCCCTCAGTGGGCTTGCCCCCACCTACATAAAAAGTCTTCTCACCCACCACTCCACCTCCAGGCCCCTCAGATCGGCCAACTTGGGGTTGCTGAATATCCCGCGGTCTAGGCATAAGCTCAGGGGCGACCTCGCCTTTGCGGTTGCAGCTCCTAGACTGTGGAACAGCATCCCCCTTCCCATCAGAACTGCCCCCTCCATCGACTCTTTTAAGTCAAGACTAAAGACTTATCTATACTCCCAAGCCTTTCTTGACGTCCTCTGAGTGAGGGCTACATGTATATATGTATGTAGTTTGTTTTGTTGTGCTATTCTTATAACAAATGTAAAGCACTTTGGCCAACGAGAGTTGTTCTTTAAATGTGCTATATAAATAAATGTGACTTGACTTGACTTGACACTGGCCTAGTTGGCATTTGGATAGGAAAGGTTTAAAGGGAATGGGCTCGCCACTGTGCTGCCCGCTATTAAAAACCAACAAATGTAAGTAAAGACGTGCGGGTGACAGTTGCTGAAAGACTTTACCTTTCTCAGCCAGCGACACCCGGTAATTCTCCAGGTAGATGACCTTCAACCGGTCACCCACAATGGGGTCGTTGTTGACAACGTTTCCAACAGATGTGATGAGTTTGATGATCATCTTGGCCATGTGGTATCCGGGAGCAGCCTGTGGGGAATGAGAAAGAGGAAAAGAAAAAGAGAAAGAGAGAAAAAGAGAGAGAGATGGGGGTGGGAGGAAGGTTTGTATGTTGCATTATTTAATGTTCATACCATTGGGTTCTAAGCTACCCAAGCGGAAGATGAGGTGCTGTTCTTCGAGTTTGCATGTGGCCTCACTCTGACAACGGAGGAGGTTCAAGACAGAAAGGTCAGTGTGGGAATGGGAAGGGGAGTTAAAATGGTTAACAACCGGGGAATCCACCAGGCCTTGGCAGACCAAACGCATGTGTTCGGTGAAACGGTCACTGAGTCTACGTTTGGTCTCACCAATCTACAGGAGGCCACACCGGGAACACCGGACGCAGTAGATGAGGTGCACATGAACTGTTGTCTCACCTAGACGAGCTGCTCAGGTCTCTGGATGAAGGGGAGGGAGGAGGTATAGGAACAGGCGTTACATCTCCTGCGGTTCCAGGGAAAGGCCACACACAAACTGTGTTTATTTCATGTTTATATTGTGCCATTAAGAGGAGCTGACCAAACTTGCTTGGCTCTGTGCAGGAGGATGTAGCCCAGTCCACCACACATACTAGACTCCCCACCATTGTAGATATAGCCCTGTCAATCACACAGACCACACTCTGCACCATAGTAGATATAGCCCAGTCCATCACACAGACCACACTCTGCACCATAGTAGATATAGCCCAGTCCATCACACAGACCACACTCTGCACCATAGTAGATGTAGCCCAGTCCACCACACATACTAGACTCCCCACCATTGTAGATATAGCCCTGTCAATCACACAGACCACACTCCCCACCATTGTAGATATAGCCCAGTCCATCACACAGACCAGACTCTCCACCATTGTAGATATAGCTCAGTCCGTCACGCAGACTAGACTCCCTACCAGTGACTCCATGCTGTCTTGGTAAAGCAGCCAACATAATCAAAGATTTGTCCCACCTTGGTCATTCTTTCTTCTCCCTGCTCCTGTATGGCAGAAGGTACAGAAACCTGAAAGCGCGCACCACCAGGCTCAGGAACTGCTTCTTCCCTGCCATTATCAGGGTTCTGAATGATCCTTCCATAAGCTAGGGTACTGTCCAATTCACCTCTACTGTATTGGACATTGAACTTGGTCTCTGGAACTGGTACAATGCTGAGAACAATATTCTGCACTCTGTATCTTCCCCTTTATATATTGTGCTTGAGTTTGACGATTATATTTATATATAGTGTTGTTTGGATAGCAAGCAAAACAAGTTTTTCATTGTTCCTCAGTACACATGACATTAATAAACCCAAAGCTAACGTCTGACTGGAAGAGTGATGTGTAGAGGTGGCGAAGTGATGTGTAGAGGTGGCGAAGTTTAGAGAACAACTTTGAGAGGTTCAGGGCCATTGTTGGGTGAAGGGTATAAGGAACATACAGCTGGGGGATGGGAAGGTTACTGGACAGTTGGAGGTTGCAGAAGGTTGGGTAGCCATGAAAGGGTGTGAACATGGAATGTGAGAATGAACAAATATGTTGTCTTTGCATCAGTGATACTTTACTGCTCGACTCACACAATCAAACACTTGTGGTCAAACCAATCCAGTGTCCCCTACCTTTCCTCCAATCAGCACTGTCCTTGGCACAAAGGTTTTGTTTGGTGCTTTTTTGATACCTGGAAGAGACAGGAGATCATTTTGGTGTCACAATGATAGCAGAATGTGGCAAGATCTGTAACAAGCTGTAGTGAAACAGGACCATACTAGAGGGCTTAATTTTATTTTTTTGTTTAGAGATACAGTGTGGAATCAGGCCCTGCAGCCCAACGAGTCCACACCGACCATCAATCACCCATTTAAACCAGCTCTAAGTTATCGAAGATAGACACAAAATGTTGGAGTAACTCAGCGGGACAGGCAGCATCTCTGGAGAGAAGGAATGGATGACGTTTCGGGTCGAGACTCTTCTTCAGACTGATGTCAGGGGAGTGGGCGGTGCAGAGAGAGAATGTAGTCGGAGACAGTAAGACTGGTGGGAGAACTGGGAAAGGGGACGGGATGAACTTGAAGTTAGAGAAGTCAATATTCATACCATTGGGGTGTAAACTACCCAAGCGAAATATGAGGTGCTGTTAGTCCAATTTGCGCTGGGCCTCACTGACAATGGACGAGGCCCAGGCCATAAAGGTCAGTGTGGGAATGGGAGGGGGAGTTAAAACGTTGAGATCAGGTAGGTTTGGGTGAACTGAGCGGAGGTGTTCAGCGAAACAATCGCCAAGCCTGCGCTTGGTCTCGCCGATATACGAGCACACCTGGAACAGCGGATACAGTAGATGAGGTTGGAGGAGGTGCAAGGGAACCTCTGCCTCATCTGAAAAGTTGTTGGGGTCCTTGGACTGAGTCGAGGGGGGAGGTATAGAGACAGGTTTTGCGCTACCTGCGGTCGCAGGGGAAAATACCTGGGGAGGGGGTTTGGGTGGGAAGGGACGAGTTGACCAGAGTTGCGGAGGGAACAGTCTGTGGAAAGCAGGAAGGGGTGGAGATGGGAAGATAGTGGGATCCCGTTGGAGGTGGCGAAAATGCCGGAGGATTATATGCTGTATGCCACAGCTGATGGAGTGGAAGGTGAGGACAAGGGGGACTCTGACTTTGTTACGAATGGGGGGAGGAGGGAGCAAGAGCGGAGCTGCGGGATATCGAGGAGACCCTAGTGACATCCTCATCCATAATGGAAGAGGGGAACCTCTGTTTCCTAAAGAATGAGGACATCTCTGATGACCTGGTATGTAACACCTCATCCTGGGTGCAGATGTGGCATAGACAGAGGAATTGGGAGTAGGGGAGTAGAGTCTTTACAGGAAGCAGGGTGGGAAGAAGTGTAGTCGAGATAGCCATGGGAGTCAGTGGGTTTGTAGTAGATGTCGGTCAATAGTCTGTCTCCTGTGATGGAGACGGTGAGATCTAGAAACGATAGGGAGATGTCAGAGATGGTCCAAGTGAATATAGAAACATAGAAAATAGGTGCAGGAGTAGGCCATTCGGCCCTTCGAGCCTGCACCGCCATTCAATATGATCATGGCTGATCATCCAACTCAGTATCCTGTACCTGCCTTCTCTCCATCCCTTTAGCCACAAGGGCCACATCTAACTCCCTCTTAAATATAGCCAATGAACTGGCCTCAACTACCTTCTGTGGCAGAGAATTCCAGAGATTCACCACTCTCTGTGTGAAAAATGTTTTTCTCATCTCGGTCCTAAAAGATTTCCCCCTTATCCTTAAACTGTGACCCCTTGTTCTGGACTTCCCCAACATCGGGAACAATCTTCCTGCATCTAGCCTGTCCAACCCCTTAAGAATTTTGTAAGTTTCTATAAGATCCCCCCTCAATCTTCTAAATTCTAGCGAGTACATAGAAACATAGAAATTAGGTGCAGGAGTAGGCCATTCGGCCCTTCGAGCCTGCACCGCCATTCAATATGATCATGGCTGATCATCCAACTCAGTACAAGCCGAGTCTATCCAGTTGTTCTTCATATGAAAGTCCTGACATCCCAGGAATCAGTCTGGTGAACCTTCTCTGTACTCCCTCTATTGCTTTCTTCACTGCCTGCTGCACCTGCATGCCTACTTTCAATGACTGGTGTACCATGACACTCAGGTCTCATTGTATCTCCCCTTTTCCTAATCGGCCACCATTCAGATTATAGTCTACTTTCCTGTTTTTGCCACCAAAGTGGATAATCTCACATTTATCCATATTATACTGCATCTGCCATGCATTTGCCCACTCACCCAGCCTATCCAAGTCACCTTGCAGCCTCCTAGCATCCACCTCACAGCTAACACTGCCCCCCAGCTTCGTGTCATCTGCAAACTTGGAGATGTTGCATACAATTCCCTCGTCCAAATCATTAATATATATTGTAAATAGCTGGGGTCCCAGCACCGAGCCTTGCGGTACCCCACTAGTCACTGCCTGCCATTCTGAAATGGACCCGTTTACTCCTACTCTTTGCTTCCTGTCTGCCAGCCAGTTCTCTATCCACATCAATACTGAACCGCCAATACCGTGTGCTTTAAGTTTGTATACTAATCTCTTATGTGGGACCTTGTCGAAAGCCTTCTGAAAGTCCAGATATAACACATCCACTGGTTCTCCCCTATCCACTCTACTAGTTACATCCTCAAAAAATTCTATAAGATTCGTCAGACATGATTTACCTTTCATAAATCCATGCTGACTTTGTCCAATGATTTCACCACTTTCCAAATGTGCTGCTATCCCATCTTTAATAACTGACTCTAGCAGTTTCCCCACTACCGATGTTAGGCTAACTGGTCTGTAATTCCCCGTTTTCTCTCTCACTCAGTGTGTGTGTGTGTATATGAGGTGGAGGGTGTGTGAGTGTGTGTGTATATGAGGTGGAGGGTGTGCGTGAGTGTGTGTGTATGTGTGGAGACATTTTGGGAGACATTGGCAATAAAATGCAAGCAGAAGACGTCAAACAATCTATGTCAAATATATTCACTATTAAACGAACAAATAAACACCAATAGAGGAGTAAAAAATCATGAGGGGAATTGATTGGATAGATGCAGAGTCTTTTACTCAGAGTAAAGGATTCAAGAATTAGAGGATAAAGATACAAAATGCTGGAGTAGCACAGCATGTCAGACAGCATCTCTGGAGAAAAGGAATAGGTGACGTTTTGGGTCTGGATGAATAAAACATAATAAAACAGCAGGGGGCAGCGCAACAGCGATGAGTATAAAGATGCAGCAAAAAAAACAACTTAACTTATCAATGATCCACGGGCACAAAAAAGGAAAAGTAAGTTGGATATGGGAATCAATCAGAAATATTAAATCATTATTTGCCAGGGAGAATGATTAGCAAAACTCTGGAAGGTGATATTGGAAATGATTCATTGGATTTAAGATAAAAGGAAAAATAAATTAATCCAAGGCGAGGACAACAAAGGTCTTGGCCCAAAGAGATTGTACTATCAACTTTACATTCAGGAGCAGAGGTTGCAATAATCATATTTAATCATTCAGAGAAAGGATTGGTGTCTGAAGATTACGTAAACTAATACTGCCTTTTACCCTGGGAAAAAGACTGCATTCACCCTATCTATTCCCCTCATGATTCTGTTCTCCTCTTCGGAGCATGGAAGCAGGCCCTTCGACCCAACATGTCCATGCTGACCGAGATGCCCCATTTGCCCAGTGTACAGATGGCTCCAGAAGACGGTGACTTACGGTTGTAGAAAGTGATGATGTGTAAACAATTCAAGAGCTGCCTCTTGTACTCATGGATGCGCTTGACATGGACGTCAAAGATGGACGAAGGGTTAACTTTCAGCTTGTACTCATTCTCCAGATAAGCTGTAAACTTCAGCTTGTTCTCCTAGAAAACAAACAGCATCGCTCACACAAGGCTGCAAGGAAGGTTACGTTTGTTGCATACTTTCAAATGCCAGATTGTTATACAGCACGGAAACAGGCTCTTTAACCCAACTCCCATAACAACTCCCAAGTTGTTATGGGAGATTTCAACATGCAGGTAGACTGGGAAAATCAGGTTGGTACTGGACCCCAAGAAAGGGAGTTTGTGGAGTGCCTCCATGATGGATTCTTAGAGCAGCTTGTATTGGAGCCTACCAGGGAGAAGGTAATTATGGATTTAATGTTATGTAATGAACCGGATTTGAGAAAGGAACTTGAGGTTAAGGAGCCATTAGGAGGTAGTGACCATAATATGGTCAGGTTTAATCTACAATTGGAGAGGGAGAAGGGTAAATCAGAGGTGCCGGTGTTACAGTTGAATAAAGGGGACTATGGAGCCATGAGGGAGGAGCTGGCCAAAGTTGACTGGAAAGATACCTCAGCAGGGATGACAGTGGAACAACAATGGCAGGTATTTCTGGGAATAATACAGTAGGTGCAGGATCAGTTCATTCCAAAGAGGAAGAAATATTCCAAGGGGTGTAAGGGGCGACTGTGGCTGACAAGAGACGTTAGGGACAGTATAAAAATAAAATAGTGCAACGTAGCAAAGATAATAATAATAATAATAAATTTTATATTTAATGGGCGCCTTTCATACAAAATCTCAAGGACACCTTACATAGTAGATCGGAATAGAAACATATAATCGGAGTAAAACAAGTAATTAAAGACATCACAATGACACAAATTAAAAACAGAATTCAATCCAAAAACAGAAAATCAAAAACACAGTGTGAAGAGAGAGCAGCGGCAACCAATTCGTGCCAGCGTCCACTCTCCCTTCACGGCAGCCATCTTGGACACAGACCTACAGGACTACAGTTAGACAAAAAAAAAATCATCCCCCCACAGTGGATAGCACTGTGGAGGAAGGCACAATGTCCAGTCCCCACCCCATGTTCACCCCAAAGTCAGGCCTATTGGGGCCACCGCAATTGCAAAAGATGAGCGGGAAGCAAGAGGATTGGGTAATGTTTAAAGAGCAATAGAAGATAACCAAAAAGGTAATACGGGGAGAAAAGATGAGGTACGAAGGTAAGCTAGCCAAGAATATAAAGGAGGATCGTAAAAGCTTCTTTAGGTATGTGAAGTGGAAAAATTAGTTAAGACCAAAGTTGGACCCTTGAACACCGAAAAAGGTGAATTTATTATTGGGAACAAGGAAATGGCAGATGAGTTGAACAGATACTTTGGATCCGTCTTCACTAAGGAGAACACAAACAATCTTCCTGATGTACTAGTGGCCAGAGGATCTGGGGCGACAGAGGAACTGAAGGAAATCCACATTAGGCAGGAAATGGAGTTGCGTAGACTGATGGGACTGAAGGCTGATAAATCCCCAGGGCCTGATGGTCTGCATCCCAGGGTACTTAAGGAAGTGGCCCCCACCATAGTGAAGAATGCTGTAGTGGATGTTTGTGTTAAATTCTATTGTGTATTGTGTGTTCTTTTTTTATGTGTATCGCTGCTGGCAAATTCACTTCACTGCACCTTCGGGTGCATGTGACGAATAAATTTGACTTTGACTTTAGAAATTGTGGACGCATTGGTGATAATTTTCTATAGACTCAGGATCAGTTCCTGTGGATTGGAGGGTAGCTAATGTTATCCTACTTTTTAAGAAAGGCAGGAGAGAGAAAACAGGGAATTATAGACCAGTTAGCCTGACATCGGTGGTGAGGAAGATGCTGGAGTCAATCATAAAAGATGAAATAGCAGCACATTTGGATAGCAGTAACAGGATCGGTCCGAGTCAGCATGATTTACGAAGGGGAAATCATGCTTGACTAATCTTCTGGAATTTTTTGAGGATGTAACTAGGAAAATGGACAAGGGAGAGCCGGTGGATGTAGTGTACCTGGACTTTCAGAAAGCCTTTGATAAGGTCCCACATAGGAGATTAGTGGGCAAAATTAGGGCATACGGTATTGGGGGTAGAGTGCTGACATGGATAGAAAATTGGATGGCAGACAGGAAACAAAGAGTAGGGATTAACGAGTCCCTTTCAGAATGGCAGGCAGTGACTAGTGGGGTACCGCAAGGCTCGGTGCTGGACCGCAGCTATTTACAATATACATCAATGATTTAGATGAAGGGATTCAAAGTAACATTAGCAAATTTTCAGATGACACAAAGCTGGGTGGCAGTATGTGAACTGTGAGGAGGATGCTATGAGAATGTAGGGTGACTTGGACAGGTTGGGTGAGTGGGCAGATGAATGGCAGATGCAGTTTAATGTGGATAAATGTGAGGTCATCCACTTTGGTAGCAAAGACAGGAAGGCAGATTATTATCTAAATGGTGTCAAGTTGGGAAAAGGGGAAGTACAATGGGATCTGGGGGTCCTTGTTCATCAGTCTATGAAAGTAAGCATGCAGGTACAGCAGGCAGTGAAGAAAGCGAATGGCATGTTGGCCTTCATAACAAGAGGAGATGAGTATAGGAGCAAAGAGGTCCTTCTGCAGTTGTACAGGGCCCTAGTGAGACCACACCTGGAGTATTGTGTGCAGTTTTGGTCCCCTAATTTGAGGAAGGACATTCTTGCTATTGAGGGAGTGCAGTGTAGGTTTACAAGGTTAATTCCTGGGATGGCAGGACTGTCATATGCTGAGAGAATGGAGCGGCTGGGCTTGTATACTCTGGAGTTTAGAAGGATGAGAGGGTATCTTATTGAAACATATAAGATTATTAAGGGTTTGGACACGCTAGAGGCAGGAAACATGTTCCCAATGTTGGGGGAGTCCAGAACCAGGGGCCACTGTTTATGAAGAAGGGGTAAGCCATTTAGAACGTAGATGAGGAAACACTTTCACACTGAGTGTTGTGAGTCTGTGGAATTCTCTGCCTCAGATGGAGGTGGAGGCCAGTTCTCTGGATGATTTCAAGAGAGAGCTAGATAGGGGTCTTAAAGATAGCAGAGTCAGGGGATATGGGGAGAAGGCAGGAACGGGGTACTGATTGGGGATGATCAGCCTTAATCACATTGAATGGTGGTGCTGGCTCGAAGGGCCGAATGGCCTACTCCTGCACCTATTGACTATTGTTTATTAACTCATCCATGCCGACCAACATGTCCCACCTGTCTGCGTTTGGTTCATATCCCACTAAAGTTTTCCAATCTATGTACCTGTCCAAGTGTCTTTTAAATGCCATGACAGTACCCACTCAACTACTTCCTCTGGCAGCTCGTTCCATGTACCCACCATCCTGGGTTAAAAGGTTGCCCCTCAGGTTCCTATTAAATCTTTCCCCTCTTACCTTAAACCTATGTCTTCTGGTTCTTGATTCTCCTACTCCGGGTAAAAGACACTGTGGATTCACCCTATCTATTCCCCTTATGATTTTATTCACCCCAATAAGATCACACCTCAGCCTCCTGGATTCCAAGGAATAAAGTCCTCGCCTGCCCAACCTCTCCCTGTAGCTCAGGCCTGGCAACATCCTCATAAATCTTCTCTGCACTCTTTCCAGCTTAATGGCATCTTTCCTACTGCAGGGTGATCAAAACTGAACACAATACTTCTGGTGTGGCCTCAGCAACACTTGCATAACTGAGTTAAATGAGTTACAGATGAGTTAAAGGCCACTGTGCTGGATGTCCCTGCTGATATAAGTCTTAGCATGGCCAACCTCTACAGCTCAGGCTCTCATGCTGTGCCATGGGAAACGCATCAGCCAACACAAAGCCCCCACTGGCAGCAGTGCCACAGTGACCACCACGAGCTGTGTCAATGAAATCACTCCATTGACTTCAACGCTGAGGGAAACCAGTGCCATACAATATTTTACATCAGAGAGGGCAGATGAGAGTTTGGTTAACATCTCATTCCAGTGCTGGCATCTCATGCAGATCAATGCTCCATTAGCTCCACACTAAGTTGATAGTAGCAACGTCAGTCTGGTCTTAAACCTACATCCATCTTACCTCTATGGCTCAGCAATTACCGTTGCTTTATACTTGTGTGTGGGGGTGATGACACGGTGGAGCTGCTGCCTCACAACGCCAGAGACCCGGGTTCGATCCTGACCTCAGGTGCTGTCTGTGCGGAGTATTACGTTCTTCCTGTGTTTCCCCTGGGATGCTTCAGTTTCCTCCCACGTCCCAAAGACGTGCAGGTTTTATAGGTTAATTTGCCCTCTGTAAATTGTCCCAAGTGTGTAAGGAATGGATGAGAGAGTGGAATAACATAAACGCTGGATTAGGGGGGATTAGCTACAGGGAGAGGTTGGACAGACTCGGATTGTTTTCTCTGGAATGTTGGAGTTTGCGGGGAGAACTGACAGAAGTATATAAAATGATGAGAGGTATAGATAAAGATGTGCAGGGCAAGCATGCCTGGTAGTTAGATTTAGGTCTGAGGGCTAAAAGAATTAAGGGATATGGGGAAAAAGCAGGAACGGGGTACTGATTTTGGATGATCAACCATGATCCAATTGAATGGCAGTGCTGGCTTGAAGGACCGAATGGCCCACTCCTGCACCTATTTTCCATGTCTATGTTTCTATGGTAGGTGCCTGGGATGGGCTGCTGGGGGGCTAGGGATGAATATGATTGTAGCGTTTAAGAGACTATTAAATAGGCACATGGATATGCAAGGAATGGAGCTCGAACAAGCAGATGAGGGTTGGGCTTGGCACCATGTTCGGCATAAACATTGTGGGCCAATGGGGCCTGTTCCTGTGCTACACTGTTCTCTGTTTTAACTGGTGTGAATGGGTGATTGATGGTTGGAATGTACTCGATGGGCCGAAGGGCCTGTTTCCATGCTGTATCTTTTAACTAATGAATGCTGTTGTGTTGGGAGACAGGGAGGGTTTGGGGTTCACTACAACAGCTCCACCTAGTGGATGGAGGGTGCCGGACAGTTTCTCGTACCTGCTTCACGTTGGAGACGTCACTTATAAAGGCATCATTGTCGACAAAGGCCATCAGCTTCTTCAGCTGGTACAGGTCCGTGATGAAACCTTCTCCAATCCTCTGCAGGGGAAAGACAATACACATTTTCACAGTTGCTGTGTGAAGGGTGGAACCAAAACCGGCCACTCTGTAGCATCAGGTTTATTATTGTCAAATGTACCAAGGTACAGGGAAAAGGTTTGTTTTACATGCTATGCAATCAGGTCAAATAATATTACAGATACATAAAATCAAGTCGAGCACAAGTACAATAGGTAGAGCAAAGGGGAAGATGCAGCATTCAGAATCCTGATAACAGAGGGGAAGAAGCTGTTCCTGAGTCTGGTGGTCTGCACTTTCAAGCTTCAAGCTGCTGTGCTTTCTGCCAGAAGGAGGGTGAAAAAAAAGGAATGGCCTGTGGGACAAGTTTATGATTATGTTGGCTGCTCTTCCGAGGCAGTGTGAAGTGTAGATGGAGTCAGTGGTGGGATGTCTGGTCTGTGTGATGGACTGATCCACATCCACAACTCTCTGCAATTTCACTTGTCTGAAGAAGGGTTTCGGCCCGAAACGTCGCCTATTTCCTTCGCTCCATAGATGCTGCTGCACCCGCTGAGTTTCCCCAGCAATTTTGTGTACCTTCTCTGCAATTTCTTGCGGTTTTGGGCAGAGCTGTTCCCAAACCAAGCTGTGATGCAACCCAACTGTATGTTTCCGATAGAGCATAGAAACAGGCCCTTCAGCCCAACTTGCAACACCGACCAACATGTCCCAACTACACTGGTCCCACCTGCCTGCATTTAGCCTATATCTCTCCAAACCTGTCCTAGCCATGTACCTGTCTAATTGTTTCTTAAACGTGCAATAGTTCCTGCCTCAACTACCTCCTCTGGCAGCTCATTTCCTACGCCCACCACCGTTTGTGTGCATCTGGAGTCATGCTGAATTTCCTCAGCCTCTTCAGGAAGTGAGGCACTGGTGTGGCTTCTTGGCTGTCACTTCAATATGGCTGGTCCACGACAGATCAATTGTAATATTTATTCCAAGCTCAAAGAGGAAAGAGGGATTAGAGAGAAAGGAACAGATAAGTCAGGAAAAATGAGAGTTCCCTTTTCTAAAAATAAAATGATTTACAAGGGAAAGTTTTATGTACTAATATCTATTATTAAGTGATGATAGATGCAAAACACTGCAGATACTGGTTTACACAAGGTGCTGGGTTAAGCAGGTCAGACAGCATCTCTGGAGAACGTGGAGAGGTGACATTTAGCGTCGGGACTCTTCAGTTTGTTTGTAGTAAGGGGTAGTAGAGAGAGCATGCTGACCGGTTGCATTGTGGCTTGGTTCGGCAACTTGAGCCCCCTGGAGAGGAAAGACTACAAAAAGTGGTAAACACTGCCCAGTCCATCTTCGGCTCTGACCTTCCTTCCATCGAGGGGATTTATCGCAGTCGCTGCCTTAAAAAGGCTGGCAGTATCATCAAAGACCCACACCATCCTGGCCACACACTCATCTCCCTGCTACCTTCAGGTAGAAGGCACAGGAGCCTGAAGACTGCAACGACCAGGTTCAGGAATAGCTACTTCCCCACAGCCATCAGGCTATTAAACTTGGCTCGGCCAAAACTCTGAACATTAATAGCCCATTATCTGTTATTTGCACTTTATCAGTCTATTTATTCACGTGTGTATATATTTACACAATGGTATATGGACACACTTATCTGTTTTGTAGTAAATGCCTACTATGTTCTGTGTGCTGAAGCAAAGCAAGAATTTCATTGTCCTATCAGGGACACATGACAATAAACTCACTTAAACTTGAACTTGTATAAAGCTGAAAGAAAGATGCAGGCTAAAGTCTGGCAAGTGATAGATGAATACAGAGGGGGGGCATTGATTGTTAGTTGGGTGGACAAAGGCCAGAGATAAAAAGACAAAAGGAGTGAGATAAGGAGATAAGGTTAGCAAATTGTGAAGACAGTGGGAGGAAGGAATGAAGGGGACGTGAGGCGTGAGGAGGGGGAAGGAGAGAAATGGATGCGCATCTAGATGGGGCACAGGGAAGAGAAAAGGATGGGGAAAGGGTTGTTTGTAGGTAGTTACTCAAAAGTGTTCAGTGTCTGATCTACCTTTCCCTCTCAACCCCATTCTCCTGTCTTCTCCTCATAACCCGACACCCGTGCTAATCATAAATCTGTCAATCTCCGCATTAAAAATACCCAATAAGCTGGCCTCCACAGCTGTCTATGGCAATAAATCCCACAGATTCACCACCCTCTGACCAAATTCACCCAATTCCTCCTCATCTCCTTCCCAAAGGTACGTCCTTTTATTCTGAGGCTATAGAATAAATTCAACAGCAGCTGCAGGAACAGTCACCAAAAGGAGGGAGAGGGTATTGTTAGAGACAAGGAGAGGACAGAATTCCGGAGGGGGAGAAGAGGTGACGGAGGAGTAGAGAAATTTTAAAACTTAAATTGTGGTGGTTTAATCTAGAGCTGTTGCAAGTTGCAGAGAAACAAGAGAGAGTATGACAATGGATATTAGAGTGACCTTGAACAGAGGGAGGTGTGGGTGGGATTCCCGAGACTGGGACTTCCGCGGTTAAAGGGACAGCTGCCCATATCACCGGGAAAGTCAAACCTGACTTGTTTTGTGACTGTACGCCTCAGTGTGATCTGCCGGCCCCTCTACAAAGTTAAAAAATAGATTGTCAAATTGCTAGAAATTTTAATACTACAAAAAGATTACTGCAGTTTAAAAAACTAAAATGAATTATTTAAATTAGGTGGTCAGACCCTTCAACTTGTGGGTTTTACAAAGAGGGGAATGGGTGCCTGGAACTTGCTGCCAGAGCTGGTGATGGAGGAAGATACGACAGTGGTGTTTAAGAGGCTTTTAAATAAGCACATGGATATGCACGGAATGGAGGGCTATGGATTATGTACGGGCAGAGGAGATTAGTTGAACTATCTATGACTGGATCCAAATGAATGATGGAGAGTGTAGGGTTGAAGTAGCCTTCTTGTTCATACTGTCTCTTTGCTCCAAGATCAGCTTTCTTCCCTTTAGTTAACTACTGTGCAACCACACAAGGTTGATTCAGAAGAAAGATCTAGGCCCAAATCTCTAGATGCCGAAAATCTGAAATAAAAATAGAAAACTCTAGGAAATGCTTAGCAGGTCAGGCAGCGTCTGTGAAGGCAGGAGGCGAGTCAGTATTTCACACTCATGTTCTTCCATTGGTTCTGAATGTTGTCGGGAATTTTGAAAATGATAAGGAAGATGAGTGTACACAAAAATGCTGGAGAAACTCAGCGGGTGCAGCAGCATCTATGGAGCGAAGGAGATAGGCAACATTTTGGGCCGAAACCCTTCTTCAGACTGTTTCGGCCTGAAACATTGCCTATCTCCTTTGTTTCGGTCCGAAACGTTGCCTATCTCCTTCGCTCCATAGATGCTGCTGCACCTGCTGAGTTTCTCCAGCATTTTTGTGTACCTTCGATTTTCCAGCATCTGCAGTTCCTGCTTAAAAACGAGGAAGATGAGTAATGTGTTTGTAAAGTATTTATCCCAAGAGTTTACATGCTGGGAAGCATGATGGAAAAGTGGTCAACATAAGGAACTTTAGGATATTATTGATGTAATAAATAGATTTATCATGGTGTTTAGGTTCCGCAACAGCTGGTTTAGTTAAAATAAACATTGGAGGTAAACTCTGAGAGTGATAAATCTGATCAGGAAATTGGGTCATTTGTTAGATAAATGGAAGAGAGGTTTTCAAGATAACAGGAAAAATAAGGTTACTCTGGAGAAAGACACAAGGTTACAGAGACATCGATCAATGATGGCTTATTTAAAAAAATGTAGAATCCACAAGTAACCATTGTATCATGAGAAAATAAAAATGCCGTAGCAACTGTGAATCTTTGAGACACTTTAGTTTCACCCAGTGTTTCCAGTTTGTACTGTTACGACCTTCAATAAACCGACTTGTTCAAGAAAATCACAACTAATCTACGAGATGTTTTAATTTGTGCCTGTTCCTATCTGAGCTGGGCCCCAAGTTAAGTCAGATACAGGGCACAAGTATGACACAAGATTCCCTCTCACACTGGGTGTTTCCCAGTAGCCACAGCCAATCTCAGGAGTCAGCAGCAGTCCCTCACCTCAGCGATGACATCTGCTAGACCGGGGTTACACAGCAATAGCCAACGTCGCGGAGTGATCCCGTTAGTCTTATTCTGAAACTTCGCCGGCTCAACCTCGTAGAAATCCTTAAAACTGGAAAAGAAGCAAAGAGCAAGAACTGAAACAAGCTGAGCCGGGGCGGCACAGTGGTGCAGCGGGTAGTGCCGCTAACTCACACCGCCAGAGACCTGTGTTCGATCGTGACCTCAGGTGCAGTCAGTGTGGAGTTTGCACGGGTTTCCCTGTGACCTCGTGGGTTTCCTCCGGGTGCTCCGGTTTCCTCCCACATCCCAAAGATGTGCGGGTCTGTAGGTTAATTGTCCCTCTGTAAATTGCCCCTAGTGTGTAGGAGTGGATGAGAAAATGGGACAACATAGAACTAGTGTGAACGGGTCGGCGTGGACTCAGTGGGCCAGTTAGTCATGGGTTCAACAGCCAAGTGAGCTGCAATGAATCCCAATCATGATCTTATTCACGGCTACGGTTGTGCTTGCTCAGAGTCAGGGAGATGCAATTAATCGCACAGAATCACTGCCACCCACACTGGAAGCCTACAATCTAGTTATACAGCACTGGAGCAGACCCTTCGGCCCAATATGTTCACCTCAGATAGTCCCATTTGCCTTGTTTGGTCCATATCCCCCTAAACCTTTCCTAACCATGTACCAGTCAATATGTGTTTTTAATATTGTTATTATAGAACATAAAACAGTACAGCACAGGAACAGGCCCTCTGGTTCTTGTTAAATCTGCCCCTCAGGTTCTTGTTAAATCTTTCCCCTCTCACCTTAAACCTATGCCCTCTGATTCTTGATTCCCCTACCCTGGATAAAAGGTTGTGCATCCACCCTATCTATTCCCCTCATGATGTTATACACTTCTGTAGGTGTGGTGTTTCAACTTGAAGCAGCTGTTTACTTCCTCCACTATCTTGCCAAGAGGACAGCAAAGATTGTCCTCAATTTACGTAATGAGATAACTTGTTAACAGGTAAAGCCTGTTTCGTTAAAATACATTTCTAACATTATGCACCTGACACTATAACCTTCCTCCAGCATCTGTCAATTGTTTTGAGTCAACAATTGCAGGTTGAATTGAAGCCAAGTTCTTTGCTTTATCTACTTAACAAGTTTCAGTGTTCCATGAATGAGTGATAAAATGTATCGTAATTTAACAATGACAGCAGAATGCAACATGATCTGTAAAAATCTGTAGTGAAATAGGGCTATCCTAGAGTGTTTCATTTTTCAATTTAGGAATACAGAATGAAAACAAGCCCTTTGCCCCACCGAGTCCAATGAGACCATCGATCACCCGTTCACACTAGTTCTATGTTATCCCATTTTGACATCCAATTCCTCCATACTGGGAACAATTTTTAAAGAGGCCAATTAACCCACATATCTGCACATCTTTGGGATGTGGGAGGAAACCGGAGAACCGGTCACAGGAAGAACGTGCATACTCCACACAGACAGCACCCGAGGTCAGGATTGAACCCGGGTGTTGGCTATGTGAGGCAGCAGCTCTACTAGCTGTGCTACTGTGCCACTGGGTCATGTAATATTTTTTAAACCTTATATTTTTATATTTAGCAAGTGCGTTAGGTCCATAAAAGTAATTGTATATGACCTTGAAAACACATCAAACGTTTTAATTTACACTTTAGACCATTTGCATTCACACATCCATGATGAATCACATTGTGGTGCAAACCCATTTCTCCCTGCACCAGTCCCCTGCTCATTTCCTCCCCACCTCTGTACTCATCTCCCATTCCCAAGTCCTTCATTTCCTTTTTATCTCTCCCCCTCCCCCCCACCCTCACCTCCTTCCACCCACATCCCTCTCTCTGGCTTTACATTTCATTCCCCCTCTTCCCTCCTTATCTGACACCAGGAACTGCAGATGCTGGAATCTTGAGCAGAACACAAAGTGCAGGAGGAACTCAGTGTGTCAGGCAACATCTGTGGAGGGATTGGACAGGCGATGTTTTGGGTTTGTCCCATCTTCTGGCATAGGTATTCAAGGGATGTGCTTTGCAAGGTATACTTATCCCTGATCTACAGCAACGAGAGACAGGCCAGTGGGTTAATGGCTCATATCATCGCCTCTGCTCCTTATCACTCATAGATGTCTGGTCCTGCTCAGCTGAACCTCCTTATCGACCACATCTCCTTTTACAACAAGTATTATCGTCAGCTGAACCTAACATTACATTTCGCCCACGATAGACACAACATGCTGGGGGAACTCAGCGAGACTGGCAGCAACTCTGGATAGAAAGGATGCGGGTCGAGACCCTTCTTCAGAAGGCCAGTCTGAATAAAGGTCTCGACCCGAAACGTCACCCATCCCTTCTATCCAGAGATGCTGCCTGTCTCACTGAGTTACTCCAGCATTTTGTGTCTATCTTCGGTGTAAACCAGATTCTGCAGTTCCTTTCTAACATTTCACCCAGTCTGAATAACGGGTCCTGACCCGAAACATCACCTGTCCATGTTGTCCATGAATGCTGCCTGGCCAGCCGAATCACTTCACAGTGACAGAGACTCAGGTTCAATCCTGACTGTGGGTGCTGTCTGTACGGAGTTTATATGTTCTCCCTGTGACTGCATAGATTTCCTCCGGGTGCTCCAGTTTCCCCTCACACTCCATAGGAATGCAGGTTTTTAGGTTACGTACACAAAAATGCTGGAGAAACTCAGCGGGTGCAGCAGCATCCATGGAGCGAAGGATATAGGCAACGTTTCGGGCCGAAGCCCGAAACGTTGCCTATATCCTTCGCTCCATGGATGCTGCTGCACCCGCTGAGTTTCTCCAGCATTTTTGTGTACCTTTGATTTTCCAGCATCTGCAGTTCCTTCTTAAACAGGTTTTTAGATTAATTTGGTTCTGTGAATTGTCCCCAGTCTGTAGGGTAGTGCTTGTGCACGGGGATCGCTGGTCGGTGTGGACTCGATGGGCCGAAGGGCCTGTTTCCGTGCGCTATCTCTTTGTGTCTTGTTTTGGTAAACCAGCACCTGCCGTTCCCTGTGCCTGTAGATAACATGTTAATCCTTGCTCCAGACAAGGCCTGCCCGTGCTTTGTAGCCACTTACATGGTGCTTTTCACAATTTCCGAGTGAATTCGCGCCACCCCGTTGACGGCGTGCGACCCAACAACACTCAGGTGCGCCATGTTGATCCTCTTGGGATCTCCCTCCTCGATCAGCGACATACGTTTCATACGGTCTTCGTCCCCTGGATATAGGGCGGCAATTTTCTAGGAACAAGTAGTGTGGCTTGGGTTAATCAGAGTCAAACAGAGGAAACAGGCCCCTTCGGCCAAACTTACCCACACCGACCAAGATGCCCCATCTACACTAGTCCCACCTGCCTGCATTTGGCGCATTTACCTCTAAACCTGTCATATCAATGTACCGGTCCAAATGTTTCTTCAATATTCTGATACTACCTCCTCTGGCAGTTCGTTCCATACACCCACCACCTTTTGTGTAAAAAATGTACCCATCAGGTTCCTATTACATTTTTTCCCCCTGACCTTAAACCTATGTCCTCTGGTTCTCAATCCCCCTACTCTGGGCAAAAGACTGTGCATTTACCCGATCTATTCTGTAGCTGTACGCAAAGAATTCTCATATCCGAATGGGTTGCTAATGAGAAACCTGTCAAGTTACAGCCATCATGGTTAAATTAACACAAAGCGCTGGATTAACTCAGCGGGTCAGGCGGTATACATTGGGTATGCAAGCAATGAATTTCACTGTGCCTAGTCACGTGTGACGATAGAGTATTCCATCCATCCATTCCATCTTTGAAGAACATGGATAGATGACGTGTGGGAAGAAACTGAAGTCTGAAGTTGGGTCGCGACCTGAAACGTCACATATTCCTTTTCTCCGGAGATGCTGCCTGACCTGCTGAGTTGCTCCAGCATTTTGTGTCTATCTTACGAATAGATAATGTTTCAATGAAAGGTCCCAACCCAAAACCTCATCTGTCAATGTTCTCTATAGATCCTGCCTGACCCGCTGAATTATTCCAGCACTGTGTGCTTTACTCAACATTCAAGCACCTGCTATTTCTTGTATCTCCCAGGTTTAATAAATGTCAGAAAGTACTCTCCCGTTTAAAACAGACACACATTCCTGTTAAGATTGCAGTTATGAACTCTTTCTCAACATATACATTAAAAAAAAATGGTTCACAATCGATCACCTTAGGAAAACAACTGTAAAACAATATTAGGCATTAATTTGATGTTAACAACTGATCTAATTCTTTAGGTTTGGGTGTGGAGTTATTATTGTCACATGTACCGAGGTACAGTGAAAAGCTTTGATTTGCATGCTTTCTAAACAGATCAGGTAATACTCTAGATGGATACTATCAAGTCAACTCAAATACAATAGGAAGAGCAAAGGGGCAGATACAGAGTGCAGAATATTGTTCTCAGCATTACAATACATCAGTTCCAGAGACAAAATCCAATGTCCTCATGGGGTAGAGGGGGCAGAGAGAGGCAGAGAGGTATGAAAACAACTGGAATATTACTCACATCCAGATGTATCCGGTTGATTTCGTAGATGATCTGCAGGTGCCTGGGCAGAAGTCTCTCAAACATATGCACGGGCCAGCGTTCCAGAGCCTCGGGCAGCACGGTGTGGTTGGTGTAAGCACAGGTCTGGATCGTTATATCCCATGCCTTTTAACAACAAGTGGCAGAGTGTGAATGACGCAAGGTGTAGTGTGGCTGGTGGAGTGCGGTCAGGAGTGTGGGGAACTCTGGACCAGCCCTCTTCCCCACATGGTTCCCTTCACCACATGCAAACGGATAATTAAAATGGATCATTATGATATTTATTAGTGATAATAATTATTGTTACTCTGGGGTAAGTAGAGTAAACATGGGCACAGGACCTTCGACCCAATAAGTAGATAAACAAGGGAACATGACTTTCGGCCCAATTTGTCCATGCCGACCAAAATATTCCATCTAATCCCATTTGCCAGTGGTAGACACAAAATGCTGGAGTAACTCAGCGCAACAGGCAGCGTCTCTGGAGAGAAGGAATGGGTGACGTTTCGGGTCGAGACAGACATTCTGAAGAAGGGTCTCGACCCGAAACGTCACCCATTCCTTCTCTCCAGAGACGCTGCCTGTCCCGCTGAGTTACTCCAGCATTTTGTGTCTACCTTTGATTTAAACCAGCTGTTCTTTCTTACACTATTTGCCAGTGTTTGGCCCATATCCCTCTAAACCTCTCCTATCCATGTACATGTCCAAATGTCTTTTAACTGTTGAAACAAGGAACTGCAAATGCTGGTTTACAAAAAAAAAAAAAAAAAGTGTTGGGGTGGGTAAGGCAGCATTTCTGGAGAAAATGGATAGGTGGTGTTCTGGGGGGGGGACGGGACCGTTTTTCAGTCTGAATATTTCACTTATCCATGTTCTCCAGAGATGCTGCCTGTCCCGCAGAGTTATCGCCTTTTAAATGCTGCATCGTACCTGCCTCAACTACCTCCTCTAGCAGCTGGTTCCAAATACCCCCCCCCCCGCACCGCCTCCCCCCCTCTGAGTAAAATAATTGTCTCTCAGGTGCCTATTAAATTTTTCCCCTCTCACTTAAACCTATGCATTCTGTTTCTTGCTTCCCCTACTCTGGGGTAAAAAGATTGTGCAATCCTATCAAACCTACCAGAACGTTCTATTCATTTGATCTCAGACTGCTCTGTTAAAGAACTAAGCCTCTTCATGCCTCCTAATATAAGTCACACTCACACCTTTTGGATCAGGTTTTTGATTATCTTACACAATATAGCTTTGTCCAATGCTAGATTTTGACTGAAAATGTTTCTACGAGGCACTTTCAATAGACAATAGACAATAGGTGCAGGAGTAGGCCATTCGGCCCTTCGAGCCAGCACCACCATTCAATGTGATTATGGCTGATCATCCCCAATCAGTACCCCGTTCCTGCCTTCTCCCCATATCCCCTGACTAATTTTAAGAGCCTTATCTAGCTCTCTCTTGAAAGCATCCAGAGAACCTGCCTCCACCACCCTCTGAGGCAGAGAATTCCACAGACTCACCACTCTCTGTGAGAAAAAGTGTTTCCTCGTCTCCATTCTAAATGGCTTAGTCCTTATTCTTAAACTGTGGCCCCTGGTTCTGGATTCCCCCAACATTGGGAACATGTTCCCTGCCTTTATCGTGTCCAAACCCTTAACAATCTTATATGTTTCAATGAGATCCTCTCTCATCCTTCTAAACTCCAGAGTGTACAAGCCCAGCTGCTCCATTCTCTCAGCATATGACAGTCCTGCCATCCCGGGAATTAACCTTGTAAACCTACGCTGCACTCCCTCAATAGCAAGAATGTCCTTCCTCAAATTAGGGGACCAAAACTGCACACAATACTCCAGGTGTGGTCTCACTAGGGCTCTGTACAACTGCAGAAGGACCTCTTTGCTCCTATATTTGATTCCTCTTGTTATAAAGGCCAACATGCCATTCGCTTTCTTCACTGCCTGCTGTACCTGCATGCTTACTTTCATAGACTGATGTACAAGGACCCCCAGATCCCGTTGTACTTCCCCTTTTCCCAACTTGACGCCATTTAGATAGTAATGTGCCTTCCTGTTTTTACTACCAAAGTGGATAACCTCACATTTATCCGCATTAAACTTCAACTGCCATGCATCTGCCCACTCCCCCAACCTGTCCAAGTCACCCTGCATTCTCATAGCATCCTTCTCACAGTTCACACTGCCACCCAGCTTTGTGTCATCTGCAAATTTGCTGTTACTTTGAATCCCTTCATCCAAATCATTGATGTATATTGTAAATAGCTGCGGTCCCAGCACCGAGCCTTGCGGTACCCCACTATTCACTGCCTGCCATTCTGAAAGGGACCCGTTAATCCCTACTCTTTGTTTCCTGTCTGCCAACCACTTCTCTATCCATGTCAGCATTCTATCCCCAATACCATGTGCCCTAATTTTGCCCACTAATCTCCTATGTGGGACCTTATCAAATGCTTTCTGTAAGTCCAGGGACACTACATCCACTGGCTCTCCCTTGTCCATTTTCCAAGTTACATCTTCAAAAAATTCCAGAAGATTAGTCAAGCATGATTTCCCCCTCGTAAATCCATGCTGACTCGGACCGATCCTGTTACTGCTATCCAAACGTTCGGCTATTTCATCTTTTATAATTGACTCCAGCATCTTCCCCACCACCAATGTCAGGCTAACTGGTCCATAATTCCCTGTTTTCTCTCTCCCGCCTTTCTTAAAAAGTGGGATAACATTAGCTACCCTCTAATCCATCTTTCAGGATAGGCAGCTGTCGGGCAGCAGGTAGAGCTGTTGTCTCACAGCAGCAGGGTCCCGGGTTCAGTCCTGACCATGGATGCTGTCTGTGTGTGGAGTTTTACACGTTCTCCCTGTGACCGCGTGGGCTTCCTCTGGGCGCTCCGGTTTCTTCCCACATCCCAAAGACGGCGGGTTTGTAGATTAAAAAGGGCCCTCTGTAAATTGCCTCTAGCGTGTAGGGAGTGGATGAGAAAGTGGAACAACACAGAACTAGTGTGAACGGGTGATCGATGGTCGGCACGGACCCGGTGAGCCAGGGACCCGTTTCCATGAGTATATCTCAACTAAAGGTTTTATGTTTTGTTGCTGCAGAGTGATGGGGGGGGGTCGCTTCATATTAACTGGAAAATAGCAGTGAAGACGGTACCTTTTCCCACTCCAACTGCTCCACATCCACCAGGATCCTCATCAGCTCAGGAATGGCAAGAGCAGGGTGGGTGTCATTGAGCTGGATGGCCACCTGTGAGTAGAGCAACATCGACATTAGCACTGACTGTACTGAGACTACTTCAAAGCACTCAAGGCCGTAAGAAATAATTTATATAGGCAAGTTATTCTTTTGTTCCCTTCATTGATTTGGTCTCATCATCATGATGAGATCTCAGCAGGGACTGATCTCACAGATTGAGCATTGAATCTGACTTGGCAAGGAGCCTTCAGCTCAACAGCAAGCGGGTCGATTCATTGTAGCTTTTAAACAATCCCTTATTCATGCATCCTGCCCCACTGCTGAGTCCTTGCTGCCAACGTGTGGTCAGTGATCAAACCCGCTTCACTGACAGGGGAGGGGAACGGGGGGGAAAGAGGGCAGAGGGATTTAAAAAACACTTGGACAGGTACATGAAAAGGAAAGGTTTAGAGGGATATGGGCCAAACACGGGCAGGTGGGACGAGTATAGATGGGACATCTTGGTGGGCGTGGGAGTTGGGCCAAAGGGCTCGTTTCCGTGCTGTGTGACTCTATGTCTCCAGCCTGGTGTAGGTTTCCCAATCTTGACGTCGAGTCTTGACGTTGGTTGTTGGTCTGGGAAAAGATGTTGACTTTGGTTTGTCCATCTTGCTATGGATTTGGAAGATGTTGCAGAGGCAACATCTGGGCTAGTCCCATTTGGCTTCATAGTGTATACCCTTAACCCTTCCTATCCACAAATCTGTCCAAATGTCTTTTAAACATGGTAACTGTATCCACTTCTATAGGGTTCCTCTAGCAGCTTATTCCAGATAGTGTAAAGATTGCTCCGGAGGGCAGCGCTTGCTGTTTAGTTTCGAGAAACAGCTTCAAGCTGCATCTTGAACATCGCTCACACTTTCTGACATTGTAACAAAAGTTGCTCCTCAAACGTTCTTGCACGGTGGCGCAGCGGTAGAGTTGCTGCCTTACAGCGCCCGAGACCCGGATTTGATTATGACTACGGGTGCTGTATGTACAGAGTTTGTCTTCTGTAAATTGTAAATTGTGCATCGTGTGTAGGATAGTGCTTGTGTACGAGGAATCGCTGGTCGGCACGGACTTGGTGGGCCGAAGGGCCTATTTCCGCACTTTATCTTTAAACTAACTGAACTTGTAGGTTAATTGGCTTCTGTAAATTGTAAATTGTCCCTCGTGCGTAGGATAGCGCTAGTGTACGAGGAATCGCTGATCGGTGCAGACTCGGGGGGCTGAAGGGCCTATTTCCGCACTGTATCTCTAACTAAACACCATTACCCCCCACTATACAACTTGAACCAAACAACAGATTCAATTACATTCTCGTGTAGATAAATTCTAGTCATTCTCCATCCCTGGGAACATTACCTTTTCTGGGAAAGTTTCAAATGAGGTACGGACTGGATCGCGACAGCCAAACTTGGAAGACTTGAAGCGACGGATGATGTCCTGAAGAGTGGCGGCTACCACGAAGTATTCCTGCTTCAGACGCAGCTCCTTGCCCTCAAAGAACTGAATAGGATTAGGTCAGTTAGTGCCATCATTATCCATAATAAGCAAAGATTGCACTCAAAGAACAACAGAATCCCAAATGTGCCACAGCGACGCAGCTGGCAGAGCCTCTGTCCCACAGCACCAGAGACCTGATTTCCATCCTGACCTCGTGTGCTGTCTGTGTGGAGTATGCACGTTCTCCCTGTAACCACATGGGTGCTCTGGTTTCCTCCCACATCTCAAACATGTGTGGGTTTGTGGGTTAATTGGCCCCTCTGTACATTGTCTATAGTGTGTAAGGACTGGATGAGAAAGTGGGACAACATAGAACTAATGTGAACAGGTCGGCGTGGATTCAGTGGGCCGAAGGGCCTGTTCCCATGCTATATCTTTCAATAAATTCAATTAAATATGGCTCCAAGCAGTGGTGGGAGTAATGGGTGATGTGCAGGCTGGATATGAGAAGGTAGTGGAGGTGGGGTACATTGTGGCCTGAACCCACCCCTTCAGGTAGATCACCATCTCGTGAATCTATATTATCACTATTCTTGGCACTCCGTTGCATCATGAAACTCTGTTACTTACTCCAACTCCTGGGCTGGGATTCCATGTATTGTTTATTGAATTCACAAGATGTGGTGGCTCAGTGATTGCCCATCCATGACGGTGGAGAGCCATTGTCATCCAACACCAGGAAGACACAACACTCAACAGCACAGCACAGGAACAGGCACTTCTGCCCACAGGGTTAGGAGCCACCTAACTGAGGCAGGGTCAGGGTTAGATCTTCAGATACGGTCAGCCTGAAGCAGGGTTCCAACCCAGAAAATCGCCTGTCTGTTCCCTCCACAGATGCTGCCTGACCCGCTGAGTCCCTCCAGCACTTTGTGTTTTGATAAAGATTCCAGCATCTGCAATTCCTTATGTCTCCAATTTACAAATGAACTATGGTGCATGGCAGGGTATTATGGATTTGGAGAGTGAGAGTGTTTTAGGGACAGGAAAGATTTCCCAATGACAGAAGGCTTCTGTACATAGGGATTATGGGTAACGAGTTACTAGGGCTACAGTGACATTTCTGCAGGGAGTTTGGAAATGGGAGTTGTGTGGGCGTAGGAGGATGGGGATGGAGAGGGGGAGGCCGGGAAAATCACTCACAGTGGAATGCGAGTGCCCGGTTGAAATAAGACACCAGGCTGGTTCGGTTTCTGCTATGTCCTGGCAGCTCAAAGTTCACCTTTACTGGAAACAGATTTGTTAAAATATGTCTTCATAGAACCTCCAGTGAGGACAGGGCCTTGGCAGACTTACATTGTCGTTGGGGTAGAGGACTCGGGATATATTCTCAGCCAGGTTTCGATCCAGCACCGCCTGGATGTAGTCACCGACGTTGACTATTAAAAGAAAACACACAAATCATCTCATTCAAAATCGATAGAAATTGAGCATCGTTTCAGCACAGTCAGAGTAAAGTCGGATGTGTGGAAACAATGAACCGCAGATGCAGAGACAGTTTCTTCCCAGTTGTTATATCAGGCAACTGAATCATCCTACCAACAACTAGATAGCAGTACTGAACTACTCCGTCATTGGAGACCTTCAAACAATCTTTAATCGGACTTCACTGGACTTTATCTCGTACTAAATGTTATTCCCTTTATTCTGTATCTGTACACTGTGGACGACTTGATTGTAATCATGTATAGTCTTTCCGCTAAATGGTTAGCACGCAACAAAAAAGGGTTTCACTGTATCTTGGTACACATGACAATAAACCTAGCCCACTAACTGGTTTACAAAACGAGACACAAAGTGACAGAGTAACTCAGCAGGTCAGGGAACATCTGTGGAGAACATGGATGGGTGACATTTTGGCCCTCTACAATCAGTCTGAAGAAGGTCCCGACCCGAAATGTCACTTATCCATGTTGTCCAGAGAAGCTGCCTCACCCGCTGTGTTACTCCAGCACTTTGTTGTGATGTGCCCCCCTCCATTGGTGGGTCTCTGGTCTCAGATGTCAGAGCTTATTGTACCAGTGCATTACAGGGAGAGGGCTGTCCTGTCATTGGTGGAATCTTCTGCACATTACTCAAAAATCTCACCCCTTCAACCAATTCAGTTTAGTTTTACAGATACAGCATAGAAATAGTCCCTTCAGCCCACCGAGTCCATGCCGACCATCAATCCCCCGTTCACACTAGTTCAATGCTATCCCACATTCTCATCTACTCTCTACACACTAGGAGCAAATTACAGAGGCTAATTAACCTACAAGCCTGAGCACGTCTTTGGGATTTGGCGGAAACCGGAGCACCCGGAGGAAACCCAGCCGGTCACACGGAGTAGGTGCAAACTCCACTAAGTCAGCACCTGAGGTCAGGATCGAACCAGTGTCTCTGGCGCTGTTGGGCAGCTGAGTTGTAACCAAAGTATCTTTTGTACGCTGATTGTAGTTAGTCATATGTTACACTTGTCTTATAGTGATACTGGTGTCTGTATCCCTGCAACCTATTCTCTTTCTACAGGAGGTACTGCCCCAAAAAGTCAGCCTGCATCAAAGACCCACACCACCCTGGCCACGCTCTCAACCTGCTGCTACCATTGGGAAGAAGTTACAGGAGCCTGAAAACTGTGACCTCCAGGTTCAAGAACACCTTCTACCAGGAAGCATCTGGCTCTAGAACACTGCACAACACTAACTTCCTCTGGGAAATCATTCCAGACACACACTGCCATCAGAGGGATGATGTTGCCTCCGAGGTCACTCTTAGATCTCTCCCCACTCAACTTAAACCTGTGCCCTCTAGTTTTAGAATCCTCTACTCTGGGGAAAAGACTGAATGCTCACTTTATCCTTGCCCCTCATGATCTTGTACACCTCAAAAAAGGTCACCCCTCAGCCTCCGATGCTCCAAAGAAAACAGTCTCATCTTAGCTTTAAAGTGAGAGTGGCAAGGTTTAAAGGAGATGTGCGGGCAATATTTCTTTACACACAGAGAGTGGTGGTGCCACGAATGTGCTGCCTGCCGGGGGTGGTGGAGGCAGATATGATAGTTCCATTTAATAGGCACATGGATATGCAGGGAATGGATGGATATGGATTATGTGCAGGTAGATAAAGAGTTGGCCTTGGCATCATGTTCAGCATGGACATTGTGGGCCGAAGGGCCAATTCCTTCACTGTTTCGTGTTCCATCCAACCACTCTCTGTAACTCAAGCCCACAAGCCCAGGTCACATCCCGAGTGAGATCAAAACCTACAGGGAAACAAGTGGGGGATTGCTCTGAAAGCTCTGCAAGACATGATGGGCCGAAAGGCCTTTTATGCCATAAGGGGAAACCACAGGCAGCACCTTATCACTGGCAGTACCTTATCATTGCAACATTGCTGTTTGTGGGACCGTGTGTGTTCAGAGTTTGCCTGCTCGTTTAGCTACATAACTATGGAGAATGAGAGAAATATTTCATTGGATGAAAAGCATTTTAGACAGAGTGAGGTTGAAGTTACTATGGAACATAAGAAGAGCAATTTTGTCCTGCGTTCCTATTCTATCCTTCAATACTGCACAGCCGATCTGGGACATACCTCAAGTGTAGACCTGGCGACCGTTTCACCGAACACGAGCGCTCAGTCCGCCAAGGCATACAAGATCTCCCGGGTGCCAACCATTTTAACTCCCCTTCCCATTGCCATACCGACCTTTATGTCCTGGGCCTTTGCTCCATTGCGAGAGTGAGGCCACACGCAAACACGAGGAACATCACCTCATATACCCCACAACCCCAAATGTTCCAATCTAAAGTAATAACAAACCAATCCCCCCCCTCCCCCTCCCACCTTCTTCACTCACATAACCCCACCTTCTTTCCTCCCTCGCTTCCCTGTGCTCCACCTGCACTCACACCCATTTCTCCCCCTCCCCTTCTACATACATTGTTTCCTCTAGCATTATAATTCACAGCTCTTCAATCCTTTTGTCTCGCATCTTTCATGTTTCCATCTCGGGTCTTTGTCTAACCATCTCCCTATCAAAAACCCTTCTCACCTGTATCCACGTATCACTCGCCAGGCTTTGTCCTGCCCCTCCTGTAGTTGGATTTTTTAGACTACATTCCTAGTTCTCTATATCCCCACCGGCACAAATACTTTAACTTTATCTACTCCCCACTCACTTAGATCTTAGTCAAACCACACCTTATCTTACTAAATACCAGTAAACCGAGTACTAATTTGTTGTTCAGTAACTCGAATGCCCAGGAATGAAGTTGTGTAGTTTAATTTATTATTGCCAGGTATACCGAGGTACAGTGAGAAGCTTTTTGTTGCGTGCTATCCAGTCAGCGGAAAGACAATGCATAATTACAATCAAGCTGCCCTCAGTGTACAGAAACAGAATAAAGAGAATGATGTTTAGTGCAAGATAAAGTCTAGAAAAGTCTGATTATAGATTGTTTAAAAGTCACCAATGAAGTACATGATAGGTCAGGACCGCTCTCTAGTTGGAGAAAGGTCGGTTCAGTTGCCTGATAACAGCTGGGAAGAGACTGTCCCAGGGTCTGGTGATGTGCGTTTTAACACTTCTGCACCACTTGCCCGATGGGAGAAGAGGGAGTGACCGGAGCGAGACTGGTCCGTGATTATGCTGGTGGCCTTGCCGAGGCAGCCCGACGTGTAGATGAAGTCAATGGAAGGGAGGTTGGTTTGAGTGATGGTCGGGGTTACGTCCACAATTCCCTGCAATTCCTTGTGTTCTTGGTTGGGGCTGTTCCCAAACCATGGTGTGATGCATCCCAGTGCATCTGAATAAGTTGGTGAGGGTTGTTGGGGGAAATACCAAACTTCTTAAACTTTCTCGGGAGGTAGAGGCATTGGTGTGCTTTCTTGGCCATTGCTTGGATGTGGCTGCTCCAGGACAAGTTGCTGGAGACATCTATTCCCAAGAACTTGAAGCTTTCAACCATCTTTACTTTGGCAGCGTCAATGCAAACCGGGGTATGTGTACCGCTTCTTGATCACTCTTGCTGACATTGAGGGGAAAGTTGCTGTCTTGGCACCAAGTTATGAGGTTCTCATTTCTCTTTCCTGGACTCCGTCTCGTCATTATGTGATATCCGGCCCACTATGGTGGTATCATCCGCAAATTTGTAAATTGAGTTGGAATGGTATTTCGCTGCACAGTTGTGGGTGTACAAGGAGTATAGAAGGGGGCTGAGAACGCACCCGTGTGGGGCACTAGTGTTGCAGATTATCGTAGAGGATGATCTACGATATCATCCTATCATACCCTCATCAGTATGGGTCGGTTGGGTCAGGAGGTCGAGGATCCAGTTGCAGAGGGGAGTGCTGACCCCAGGTTCCACGGGTTTGGAGAGGAGCTGAAGGAGATTACAGAAAGTGGTGGACAATGCCCGGTCCATCGCGGGTATTGATCTCCCCACCATCGAAGGGATCTACTGGAGACACCGACTCAAAAAGCCAGCCCGTATCATCAAAGACCCACACTATCAAAAAGTTCTAAACACTGCCCAGTCCATCATCGGCACTGACCTTCCTACCATCGAGGGGATCTATCGCAGTCGCTGCCTCAAAAAGGCTGCCAGCATCATCAGGGATCCACACTATCCTGGCCACTCACTCGTCTCCCCGCTGCCTTCAGGTAGAAGGTACAGGAGCCTGAAAACTGCAACATCGAAGTTCAGGAATAGCTCTTCCCCACAGCCATCAGGCTATTAAACTCAACTCAAACAAAACTCTGATCATTAATAACCCATTGCACTTTATCTGTTTATTTATGTGTGTATATATATATTCATTGGTCATATATATGGTCACACTGATCTGTTCTGTTCTGTATTTATTGATGCCTACTATATTCTGTTGTGCTGAAGCAAAGCAAGAATTTCATTGTCCTATCTGGGACACATGAAATAAACTCTCTTGAATCTTGAATCTATCCTGGCCACGCTCTCATCTCGCTGCTACCATCGGGAAGAAGGTACAGGAGTCTGAAAACAGTGATCTCCTGGTTCAAGAACAGCTTGATCCCAGCAACCATCAGGCTTTCGAACACGGCACAACACTGACCACTACCCCAGTAACTATGATCCATTATAGACTTTCTTTTGGTTTCTACTCGTACTGTTTTTGCACTATTCCTGGACCGAGAACACCGATGCAATTATCAAGAAAGCTCATCAGCGCCTCTACTTCCTGAGAAGATTACAGAGAGTCGGTTTGTTAAGGAAGATTCTCTCTAACTTCTACAGGTGCACAGTAGAGAGCATGCTGACCGGTTGCATCGTGGCTTGGTTCGGCAATTTGAGCGCCCTGGAGAGGAAAAGACTACAAAAAGTAGTAAACACTGCCCAGTCCATCATCGGCTCTGACCTTCCTTCCATCGAGGGGATTTATCGCAGTCGCTGCCTCAAAAAGGCTGGCAGTATCATCAAAGACCCACACCATCCTGGCCACACACTCATCTCCCTGCTACCTTCAGGTAGAGGGTACAGGAGCCTGAAGACTGCAACAACCAGGTTCAGGAATAGCTACTTCCCCACAGCCATCAGGCTATTAAACCTGGCTCGGACAAAACTCTGATTATTAATAACCCATTTTCTGTTATTTGCACTTTGTCAGTTTATTTATTCATGTGTGTATATATTTATATCATGGTATATGGACACACTTATCTGTTTTGTAGTAAATGCCTACTATGTTCTGTGTGCTGAAGCAAAGCAAGAATTTCATTGTCCTATACAGGGACACATGACAATAAACTCACTTGAACTTGAACTATTATGGTCTGGTTATCTTGTATTATTGATTGTTAATGAGTTGTATTATTGATTATTTCATATTTATCAGTGTGTTATTATGTTAACGGGCCACTAAAGATGTGGCAAGTAAAAATGTCATTGATCACTGTTCAAACTAGTTCTATGTTATCCCACTTTCTCATCCACTCCCTACACACTGGGGGCAATTTACAGAGGGCCATTTAAACTACAAACCTGCACGTTTTTGGGACGTGGGAGGTAACCAAACCCCCCCAAAGGAGCCCCTTTGGTCACAGGGAGAACATGCAAGCTCCACACAGACAGCACATGTGACCAGGATCAAACCCGGGTCTCTGGCAGTGTGAAGACCATTGTGCCGCCCTTTAATGTTTCTGTCAGCACTCTTTGCAATGTTGTCAGGCTTTCCAATCAGCAAATCTGGATACTTGTCTTTCACACTCTGCCAGGTAACTGCCTATTATTCTTTCCTTGTCTTGTCATTCAACCAATTTCCTATCAAGTAAATCATTTGATGTCAGTGCCAGAAGTATCAACTACATAGAGCTCTCCGATGTCTCCAGTAAATAATTCACAGGTTCATCATCTTCTCAAATTCATACTGTCAAACTATCTCTGATCAACCAGCTTTAAGGTATTCTGACCTTAATTTCCAAGAATAGGGTGGAAAAGACCAGAGGGCATAGCTTTAAGGTGAGAGGGGCAAAGTTTAAAGGAGGTGTGCGGGACAACTTTTGTGTTTTTTTACACAAAGAGTGGAACACACTGCCAGGCGTGGTGGTGGAGGCGGATATGATAGTGGCGTTTAGGTAGCTTTTAGATAGGCACATGGATATGCAGGGAATGGAGGGATATGGATCATGTGCAGCCAGAGGAGATTAGTTTATCTTGGTATCATGTTGGTCACAGACATTGTGGGCTGGACGGCCTGTTCCTGTGCAGTTCTACGTTCTAATAGCAAATCATTCATTGTTCTCTCGTCTCCTTTATTTCTTGTATAATGATGAGGAACTTTGATAGGTTAATGGTAGGATATTTGTAACCTTCCCACCTGCTTGAACAAACTCAAGATGAAGCTGGCTGTCCCCTGAGTATATTGCTCAGGATGGAGGCCTTTGCAGTTCTGTTAGTTTGTTAACAGGAACTC
This sequence comes from Amblyraja radiata, assembly GCF_010909765.2. NCBI lineage: Eukaryota > Metazoa > Chordata > Chondrichthyes > Rajiformes > Rajidae > Amblyraja > Amblyraja radiata. The sequence goes on from NC_045963.1 coordinate 46,641,034, forward strand.
TGGCCAGCTGCCTCCTCACCAGTTTCCCCAACATCCAAGAGGCTCAGTTTTGCCCCATTATAATCCTCGTACACTCACCTCCTATCCCCAAATCCCCCATTTCCATAATATACCCCCCCCCACTACACCTGCCTCCTCCCTCCCCCCCCCCCCATCTCCTTCCATCCATATCCCTCCCTCCGGTTCCAGCATCTGCAGTTCCTTGTGTCTCCATATTAAAGTTTGTGTTGATTTTAATAATCCACGCGTCACTTCACACACTTTGCAGCTCACTTTTGTTATTGTGCCTTTCTCTGGAATGGCGGACGCTGAGGGGAGATTATGTAAGTAAATAAACTTACGAGGGGCATAGATAGGGTAGACGATCAGAACCATTGACCAAGGGTGGAAATGCCCATCACTAGAGAGCATAGCTTTAAGGTGAGAGGGGCAAAGTCTAATGGAGCTGTGCGGGCTCTATTAAACTTTACACAGAGAATGGTGGGAACGTTTAACGTCATTATCTTTTCTGCCTCGCGTTCCAGCTCTCCACCATTCTCTGTCTAAAGTTTAATGGAGCCCACACAGCTCCAAACGTTGCCCCTCTCACCTTAAAGCCATGCCCTCTATTGATGGGCATTTCCACCCTGGGTCAAAGGTTCCTACTGTCACATGGAAGTGCAGGGAACAGAGGGATATGCATCATGGGCAGGCAGATGAGATCAGTTTAACTTTGCATTATATTTAGCACAAACATTGTGGGCCGAAGGGCCCATTCCTGTGCTGTACTGTGTTCTGCATGCCTTGCCTTTAAATTCCTTGTTGACCCTTATTTCTTGAGTCATCAGTACTGGGTCATTGGCAAATAAAGCAATTAATCGTTTACACACATTCGCTGTGGTCTCAGCGATACTATTGAGCAGCTCCCACTAAAGAACTGCAGTTGTCTTTGGCACCGAACAACATTTGCTCCAAATCTATCAAGCTGAAAAATCTACACTTTGTTATTGCATTCCTTGTATTATTATATCCAGGCTTATGAAGAAAGGGTTCTGCTGCAAAGGGTATGCGAGATTGTGCCAGAAGAGAAGTGGTCAGGTTTATGAGCTGCACAGCAGAACGTCCCAACACTGCACAGTACATGTAGCCACCCTCACTTACAGCACCATATTAGGAGAAGAACAGACAAGGTGGAAGCAGCAACACTTCATTGTGATGTACTAACGGCATGAACGGAGACTGCATAATATCTGCATTTGTCTTACAGTGAACTAGCAGCACCAAAAGAGGTCATAGAAACATAGAAACATAGAAATTAGGTGCAGGAGTAGGCCATTCGGCCCTTCGAGCCTGCACCGCCATTCAATATGATCATGGCTGATCATCCAACTCAGTATCCCGTACCTGCCTTCCCTCCATACCCTCTGATCCCCTTAGCCACAAGGGCCACATCTAACTCCCTCTTAAATATAGCCAATGAACTGGCCTCGACTACCCTCTGTGGCAGGGAGTTCCAGAGATTCACCACTCTCTGTGTGAAAAAAGTTCTTCTCATCTCGGTTTTAAAGGATTTCCCCCTTATCCTTAAGCTGTGACCCCTTGTCCTGGACTTCCCCAACATCGGGAGCAATCTTCCTGCATCTAGCCTGTCCAACCCCTTAAGAATTTTGTAAGTTTCTATAAGATCCCCTCTCAATCTCCTAAATTCTAGAGAGTATAAACCAAGTCTATCCAGTCTTTCTTCATAAGACAGTCCTGACATCCCAGGAATCAGTCTGGTGAACCTTCTCTGCACTCCCTCTATGGCAATAATGTCCTTCCTCAGATTTGGAGACCAAAACTGTACGCAATACTCCAGGTGTGGTCTCACCAAGACCCTGTACAACTGCAGTAGAACCTCCCTGCTCCTATACTCAAATCCTTTTGCTATGAAAGCTAACATACCATTCGCTTTCTTCACTGCCTGCTGCACCTGCATGCCCACTTTCAATGACTGGTGTACCATGACACCCAGGTCTCGCTGCATCTCCCCTTTTCCTAGTCGGCCACCATTTAGATAATAGTCTGCTTTCCTGTTTTTGCCACCAAAATGGATAACCTTACATTTATCCACATTATACTGCATCTGCCAAACATTTGCCCACTCACCCAGCCTATCCAAGTCACCTTGCAGTCTCCTAGCATCCTCCTCACAGCTAACACTGCCCCCCAGCTTAGTGTCATCCGCAAACTTGGAGATATTGCCTTCAATTCCCTCATCCAGATCATTAATATATATTGTAAATAGCTGGGGTCCAAGCACTGAGCCTTGCGGTACCCCACTAGTCACTGCCTGCCATCGAGGAGGAGGAGCCATCTTGGTGAACGGCTGCTAGCAGCAGCCGTCCGTCTTAAATTCGTTTTTTTTCTAGTTTTTAGTGAGTCCTGTTTTTTTGTTTGTAGGGGATATGGTCTTTTAATGTGGGGGGGTAGGTGTTACTTTATTTATAGGTCCCTACCTGGTCGGTGTGGCAGCCTTTTTTCCGGGCTGCCCGTCGACCCGTCGTCGTGGCCTACCAGCGGGCTTGGAGCGCCGTTTCTTGGCGGGAACCACCCAGCACCTCGGCCTGCGTGGCGGCACTGCATTGGAGCGATGGAGCGCTGGAGCGGAGCGGAGCGGGCGATGCCTTGCCTGGGTCGCCGCGCTGGAGCTCTGGCGAGCTGGACCGCCGTGAGCAACATCTCCGGGCTGCGGGTTTGCGGAGCGGAGAGGCGGCGTGCCGAGAGACGGCGTGCGTAGAGGCGGCAAGGCGGCAGTGAGGAGAGCGGGGCGCCGACTTTTTCATCTGGAGCCTGGGTGCTCCAAACCGGCGCGGCCTTGTCGGCTTCGGCAGCCGCGGGCTCCAACCAAGAAGCGGCCGTTCCAGGTGGCCCAGCCGCCGAAAGGACTCTCCCGACGCCGGGGCAAGACCACCCGGTGAGAACGGCCAGGGACATCGGGCCTCCGTAGAGGCAATTGCGGTGGCCCCAATAGGCCTGACTTTGGGGTGAACATGGGGTGGGGACTGGACATTGTGCCTTCCTCCACAGTGCTATCCACTGTGGGGGGATGATTTTTTTTTGTCTAACTGTAGTCTTGTAGGTCTGTGTCCAAGATGGCTGCCGTGAAGGGAGAGTGGACGCTGTCACGAATTGGTTGCCGCTGCTCTCTCTTCACACTGTGTTTTTGATTTTCTGTTTTTGGATTGAATTCTGTTTTTAATTTGTGTCATTGTGATGTCTTTAATTACTTGTTTTACTCCGATTATATGTTTTTATTCCGATTACTATGTAAGGTGTCCTTGAGATTTTGTATGAAAGGCGCCCATTAAATATAAAATTTATTATTATTATTATTGTGAAAAGGACCCGTTTACTCCTACTCTTTGCTTCCTGTTTGCCAGCAAGTTCTCTATCCACATCAATACTGAACCCCCAATGCCGTGTGCTTTAAGTTTGTAAACTAATCTCTTATGTGGGACCTTGTCGAAAGCCTTCTGGAAGTCCAGATACACCACATCCACTGGTTCTCCCCTATCCACGCTACTAGTTACATCCTCGAAAAATTCTATAAGATTCGTCAGACATGATTTACCTTTTGTAAATCCATGCTGACTTTGTCCAATAATTTCACCACTTTCCAAATGTGCTGCTATCCCATCTTTAATAACTGACTCTAGCAGTTTCCCCACTACCGATGTTAGACTAACTGGTCTGTAATTCCCCGTTTTCTCTCTCCCTCCCTTCTTAAAAAGTGGGGTTACGTTTGCTACCCGCCAATCCTCAGGAACTACTCCAGAATCTAAAGAGTTTTGAAAGATTATTACTAATGCATCCACTATTTCTGGAGCTACTTCCTTAAGTACTCTGGGATGCAGCCTATCTGGCCCTGGGGATTTATCGGCATTTAATTTACCCAACACCACTTCCCGGCTAACCTGGATTTCACTCAATTCCTCCAACTCCTTTGACCCGCGGTCCCCTGCTATTTCCGGCAGATTATTTATGTCTTCCTTAGTGAAGACGGAACCAAAGTAGTTATTCAATTGGTCCGCCATATCCTTGTTCCCCATGATCAACTCACCTGTTTCTGACTGCAAGGGACCTACATTTGTTTTAACTAATCTATTTCTTTTCACATATCTATAAAAACTTTTGCAGTCAGTTTTTATGTTCCCTGCCAGTTTTCTTTCATAATCTATTTTTCCTTTCCTAATTAAGCCCTTTGTCCTCCTCTGCTGGTCTCTGAATTTCTCCCAGTCCTCCGGTATGCTGCTTTTTCTGGCTAATTTGTACGCATCATCCTTCGCTTTGATACTATCCCTGATTTCCCTTGTTATCCACGGATGCACTACCTTCCCTGATTTATTCTTTTGCCAAACTGGGATGAACAATTTTTGTAGTTCATCCATGCAGTCTTTAAATGTCTTCCATTGCATATCCACCGTCAACCCTTTTAGAATTAATTGCCAGTCAATCTTGGCCAATTCACGTCTCATACCCTCAAAGTTACCTTTCTTTAAGTTCAGAACCATTGTTTCTGAATTAACAATGTCACTCTCCATCCTAATGAAGAACTCAACCATATTATGGTCACTCTTGCCCAAGGGGGCACGTACAACAAGACTGCTAACTAACCCTTCCTCATTACTCAATACCCAGTCTAAAATAGCCTGCTCTCTCGTTGGTTCCTCTACATGTTGATTTAGATACCTATCCCGCATACATTCCAAAAAATCCTCTTCCTCAGCACCCCTGCCAATTTGATTCACCCAATCTATATGTAGATTGAAGTCACCCATTATAACGGTTTTGCCTTTGTCGCACGCATTTCTAATTTCCTGTTTGATACCATCTCCAACTTCACTACTACTGTTAGGTGGCCTGTACACAACACCCACCAGCGTTTTCTGCCCCTTAGTGTTTCGCAGCTCTACCCATACCATTCCACATCCTGCAAACTAATGTCCTTCCTTTCCATTGCGTTAATCTCCTCTCTAATCAGCAACGCTACCCCACCTCCTTTTCCTTTCTCTCTATCCCTCCTGAATATTGAATATCCCTGGATGTTCAGCTCCCAGCCTTGGTCACCCTGGAGCCATGTCTCCGTGATCCCAACTATATCATAGTCATTAATAGCTATCTGCACATTCAACTCATCCACCTTATTACGAATGCTCCTTGCCTTGAGACACAAAGCCTTCAGGCTTGTTTTTACAACACTCTTACCCCTTATACAATTTTGTTGAAAAGTGGCCCTTTTTGATTTTTGCCCTGGATTTTCCGGCCTGCCACTTTTACTTTTCACCTTGCTACCTATTGCTTCTACCCTCATTTTACACCCCTCTGTCTCTACGCTCACACATTTAAGAAACCCTTTCCTTTTAACTCCATCCTCCACTAGCCCATTCGACACCCCACCCCCCTTATTCAGTTTAAAACCACCCGTGTAGCAGTGGCAAACCTGCCTGCCAGAATGCTGGTCCCACACCTGTTAAGATGCAATCCGTCCCTTTTGTACAGTTCCCCCTTACCCCAAAACAGATCCCAGTGATCTAAGAATCTAAATCCCTGCCCCGTGCACCAGTTCCTCAGCCACACGTTCAGGTCCCGTATCTCCCTGTTCCTGCTCTCGCCAGCACGAGGAACTGGAAGCAAACCGGAGATAACAACCCTGGAGGTCCTGCTTTTCAGCATTTTCCCGAGCTCTCTAAAGTCACGCTGCAGAATATTCATCCCCTTCTTTCCGACATCGTTTGTGCCGACATGCACTACCACTTCCGGATGTTCACCTTCGCCCTTGAGGATTTTCTGCACTCTGTGTGACATCCTGGATGTCGCTGCTATATAACATTTATAGGTCGAGGTTTCTTATTGTCACTTAGTTTAGTTTAGCTTAGAGATACAGCACGTAAACAGCCCCCCCCCCCCCCCTCCAAACCTTTCATATCCATGTATCTGTCAAAGTGTCTTTTAAATATTGTTTTAGTACCTGCCTCAACTACTTCCTCTAGCGGCTCATTTCATATGTCCACCACCCTCTGTGTGAAAAAGTTGCCCCTCAGGTTCTTTTTAAATCTTTTCCCTCATGCCTAAAACCTATGACCTCTGGTTCTTGACTCTCCTTCAGATGGAATGGGAGGAAGAAAGCTGGAAAAGAGGTGAAAGTGAGGGCAAAGCCAGGCAAATGATAGGGTCTGAAGGGTCCCAAACCAAAATGCCGTCTGTCCATTCCCTCCATAGATGCTGCCTGACCCGCTGAGTTCCTCCAGCACTTTGTGTTTTTGAGCTGGCTAAATGGTGGTTAGAAAAGTGGAGTTTGTGGAAGCTTTTGAAGAAGAGACAAATGTCCAGAGGAAATAGTGGGGAGTGACCACAAGACATCAAGTGGATGGAAGCCAATGGGAAGTTGTGTGTGTGATGATGCACCATGTGTCATGCGTGTGCGTGTGTGTGTATGTCTGCGTGTGCCTGTGTGTATGTGTGTGTCTATCTGCATGTGTCGGTGTGTTTGGGGGTAGGATGTGGAAAGAAATATAGTGTAAACCCACGAGAGACCAAAGTTGAGGAAATACAAAATACTTGGAGGTTAGAGTCATCAAGCACGGAAACAGGACGGAAACAGGCCCTTCGACCGACCTTGTCCATGCTGACCAAGTAGGCCTACTGGTTGGTCCCATTTGCCTAAAGCCCTCTCCACACAGTGGTGCAGTGGTAGAGTTGCTGCCTTACAGCGCCAGACACACGGGTTCGATCCCGACTACGGATGCTTTCTGTATGGAGTTTGTATGTTCCCCCTGTGATCACGTGGGATTTCTCAGAGATCTTCCGTTTCCTCCCAAACTCCAACGACGTACAGTTGGCTTGGTATTAATGCAAAATTGTCCCTCGTGTGTGTAGGATAGTGTTAATGTGCGGGGATCGCTGGTCAGTGCGCACTCGGTGAGCCGAAGGGCCCGTTTCCGCTCTGTAATTCTAAACTAAACCCTTCCTATCCTGGTTAGCCCAGCTGATGGATTCACTGTGATAAGAGAGAATGGGGATGGGGTGAGGATTTAAACTCCAACTTTGGAATTAAGGTGCAGATATGAAAGATTTGTCGTAATACTGGAAAAGCAGGTTAGTTCTTTAGTGTCCCAGCCATCATTTATCCATCAATCTATATTTAAAACAATTCATTTGGTCTTTAGACGGATATGTTTTTCAGTGTAACAGTGAGATAATAAATTGGAAGAGATGCAAGCATTACCACACATTGTAATGAAACATGAATACCATTGCTATTCAAGAAAAATATGCACATTTTTCTATTTCTTTTGACGCATTTAGTAAAGACAAAAGTATTAGTGATAAATAAAACGAGTATTTAATTGAGGTTTAAGAAACATTTCATTCAATAATGACAATTTATTTGTGGTGTCGGACAGTGAGGTGGGATTTAGAGGGATGGGCCAAATGCATCCAAACGAGACTAACCCGTATGATGTATTGGTCAGCATGAGCAAGCAGGGCCGAAGGGCCTGATTCTGCGCTGTACAGCTCAATGACAATTCCACATCCTCGACAAATGACATGGGGAAGGGCAATTAGAATGGATATGCTGGATGACGGTGGTGGGAATATGGGATTGAGGTGGTTTAAGATCAGGTGACCAACTGATTTGGGGGTGGCACAGTGGCACAGCTGGTAGAGCCTTTGCCTCACAGGGCCAGAGTGCTGGGATCGATCCTGATCTCGGTGCTGTCTGTGTGGAATTTGCATGTTCTCCCTGTCACCACATGGGTTTCCTCCTGGTGCTCCGTTTTCGTAAGTTATAGGAGCAGATTTAGGCCATTCGGCCCATCAAGTCTATTCTGCCATTCAATCATGGCTGATCTATCTTTCCCTCTAATCCATTCTCCTGTCTACACCTTATAAAGTCATAAGGTCATAAGTTATAGGAGCAGATTTAGGCCATTCGGCCCATCAAGTCTACTCCGCAATTCAATCTTGGCTGATCTATCTCACCATCCTAACACCATTCTCCTGCCTTCTCCCCATAACCATGACACCCGCATTAATCAGGTGATTCTCCCACATTCCAAAGACGTGCAGGTTTTTAGGTTAATTTGCTTTTGTAAGTTGCTCCTAGTGTGAAGGGAGTGGATGAGTAAATGGGTCAACACAGAACTAGTGTGAACAGGTGAAGGGTCTATTTCTACACTGTATCTTCCAATCAATTAAATTAAAAAAAGAGACCTCATCTCCCGGAGGACACATGCCACCAAACCTGCCAAACCTGCCAGTCAGGAGTCTCAGTCTTCAAAACTGGATTTCTAGTGTAAACGGAGTCTCATTCTTGTGACAATGGGCAAGGGAGCGTGAGTCAGCACACAGCCAGATTTGGAATCTGCCCTCAGCAAACCAGGATGGTGTAACAGGATTAGAATTTGTTGAGACTGACTGTTTGAGTAAAGTTGAGTGGCCCCAGGCCAACAATAATCAACCATCCGTTTGTTTTGTGAAGTACAATCTGCTCTGGAGTCTGCAATAGTCACGATCTCAACTCTGCAAACAACTCCGATCTCAACTCTGCAAACAACTCCGTGTTGGGTTTGCAGCTCCCAGCAAGAGCCAGTGAGGGGGAAACACTTTCAGTTCACTTCAGTTTCAGTTTAATTTATTGTCACAAGTACCGAGGTACAGTGAAAAGCTTTTGTTGCCTGCTATCTAGTCAACGGAAAGACAATACGTGATTACAATCGAGCCATTTACAATGTACAATGTGGAGATACATGATAAGGGAGTAACATTTAGTGCAAGGTAAAGCCAGTAAAGTCCAATCAAAGATAGTCCGAGGGTCACCAATGAGTAGTTCAGGACTGCTCTCTAGTTGTGGAAGGATGATTCCGTTGTCTGATAACAGCTGGGAGTAAACTGTCCCTAAATTAGGAGGTGTGTGTTTTCACACTTCTATACCTTTTGCCCAATGGGAGAGGGGAGAAGAGGGAATGGTCAGGGTGCAACTCGTCCTTGATTATGATGCTGGCCTTGCCGAGGCAGTGGGAGGCATAAATAGAGTCAATGGAAGGGAGGTTGGTTTGTGTGATGGTCTAGGCTGCGTCCACAATTCACTGCAATCTCTTGCGGTCTTGGATGGAGCTGTTCCCATGGATCCTTTACAGGCAGATGAGATCGGTTTGGCTCGGCATCATGTTCAACACGAACATTGTGGGCCGAAGGACCCATTCCTGTGCTGCACGGTTCCATACTCCAAGGCAACAACCTCACCCTCAATGACAGCAAGATAAGTGGCGGCGGTGTGATACAGCTGCGGCTCGCCTGCAGTCTGTCTGTTTTTACTTTTTATGTCGGTTTTTTTTTGTCTAGTTTAGTAATTTTTTTGGTTATTAGGTGGTGTTATGTGTGTGGGGGGAGGGTGAAACAGAGCTTTCTGTCTCTCCCTTCGGGGGAATGCGACTTTTTGTCGTATCCCCCTTCTCTTCCCCCGTCTGCGCTGAGGCCTAATGGCGGAGCTGGCGGCCTCCAACCTGCGACCGACCTCGAGGGTCCGGAGGTAGAGCCAGCCAGGACTCACCAACGCGAGGCTGGCCGTCTTCGAGCTGTGGCGACGTCCGGGTAGCGGCACGACTCGGCGCTCCGGTGAGGGCGAACGGTGCGGGGCTGAGACACTCCTGTGCGGCCGGCACGGCTACTGGCTGGAAGGCGCTCCCGTGTGAGCAGCCCGGTGCAGGGCTGAGACGCTGCCTTGTGGGCGGCCCGGTGCGGAGCGGAGACGGTGCTACGGCGGCTGAGGCGGCGGCGACCTTGATCCTGGGCTCGGCCGCGGGCCGGTGGAGGACAATGTCGGGAGCTCGCAGGTCACTGGCTGGTGCCTGTTTTCCGGAGCACCCGTTGCAACAGCTGCGGGCAGCTTCGACCACCCCCCGGGCCGCCATCGCCCGGTGGGGTATCGCCTCGGCGCAGAGGGAGAAGAGGAGGGAAGAGACAGTAACTCTAAGACTTTTGCCTCCATCACAGTGAGGAGGTGTTTGGTGAACTCACTGTGGTGGATGTTAATTTGTGTTTATTGTGTTTTGTTATTATTACATGTATGGCTGCAGGCAACAGCATTTCGTTCAGACCGAAAGGTCTGAATGACAAATAAAGGTATTCAATTCAATTCAATAAGGGAGCTAGTTATCGACTATAAGAAGTGTGATGTTTCAACTTCCTAGTTGTAAATGTCACCAACAATCTGTCTTGCACCAACCACGTTGAAGCTGCTGCCCAGAAATGCAAACCAATGCCTCTACTACCTCAGGAGATGAAGGACGTTCAGTATCGTCAGAGATACAGCATGGAATCAGGCCTTTGGCCCATCGAGTCCTCACTAACCATCGATCACCCGTTCACACTAGTGCTTTGTTATCCCATTTTCTCATCCACTTCCTACACACTAGGAGCAATTTACAGAGGGACAATTAACCTACAAACCTGCACGTCTTTGGGATGTGGGTGAAAAGCAGAGCAAACTCTGCACAGACAGCACCTGAGGCCAGGATCAAACCCAGGTCTTTGGCACTATGAGGCAGTGGCTCTACCAGCTGCGCCACTGTGACACCTCTAAGTAAGGTTCACCCCTATTAAATGGGTACCAAAGTATATATCGTGTCAGAGAATATCTCTGTGATCTTGCTAATATTTGTCCTTCAGCCAACCTTCGCCTCAACTAAAGCCGTTTGTGGGAGGTTGCTACGTGTGAATAATGTTGCAGATTCAATGTTTATCACCAACGATGACACTTATGAGCGACCAACAGACTCTTGACCCTCACCGCGCAATCTTAACCACAACCCAACCTCAGCAGCAAACGACTAAAGACGATGTTAGGCTGCATTACCATTCGGCATCCACTATTATGGTTTGGTTACCCAGTGTAACTGATAATTTATTGTAGTACTGTTTATTGTATGTCCTCCAGTTCTTGATTCCCCTACTCTGCGTAAAAGACTCTGTGCATTCACCCTATCTATTCCCCTCACGATTTTGTACACCTCGATAAGATTTCAGCTCAGCTTCCTGCGCTCCAAGGAATAATGTCCTAGCTTGCTGAACCTCTCCCTATAGCTCAGGGCCTCAAGTCCTGGCAACATCCTGGTAAATCCTCAACTGGATGTGTCCAGTTTCACGACATCCTTCCTACAACATGGTGACCAAAACTAAACACAGTACTCCAAATGAGGCCACACCAATGTCTTGTACAACTGTAACGTAACATCCTAACTTTTATTCTCAATACCCTGACGGATGCAGGACAATGTACCAAAAGCCTTCTTTATCACCCTATCTACCTGTGACGCCACTTTCAAGGAACTATGACCCTGCACGCCTCGATCCCTCTGCTCTACAACACTCCCCAAAGCCCTGCCATTCACTGTGTAGGCCCTGCTCCGGTTTGACTACCCAATATGCAACACCTTGCACTTATCTACATTAAACTCCATTAACCTGCTGTAACCATCTTCACTTTTGATGATACCACTTACTACTTGACTAAACTCGTGTCCATTGCTGGTTCTGAGCACTTCTGGTTCTGAAGGCAACAGGGGGAGGGCGTGGGGTGGAGAAGATAATCTGTAAATGCAAATCATCCTTTTCTTGTTGGCTTGGCTCGTCCGTGCTGGGGAATCCCTCCCTGACATGAACTCTTCAACCTCGTGCATTCAGTCATGGCAAAGGGACGACAGTACACAAAATATTACAAATCCGAGAGTTCATGTTACATGACAACTAGGTTATCAACCTTCCAGAATAATCTCATGAAGCAGTTGTGACTGACTGGAGAAACATTATTCATGCAACAAGGCAAAGGATATTTTGCATTTAAATATGTCCTACCTGCCTCTGTTTACCCCATCTCCCTCTAAACCCTTCCTACCCAAGTACCTGTCCAAGTGTCTTTTAAATGTTGTACCTGCCTCAACTACCTCCTCCATACATGGTCCATATACCAACCACCCTCTGAGTGAAAGTTGTAAGTTTGATCCAGACTAGGGAACAGTCACTTCTATACCCGCTGATGCAAGTCTCCACACTGTCTACCCTCTGATGCAAGTCTACACACTACTACCCTCTGATGCAACACTCCATATTACCCTCTGATGCAACACTCCATATTACCCTCTGATGCAAGACTCCACACTGTGTACCCTCTGATGCAAGATTACACACTACTACCCTCTGATGCAAGACTCCACACTGTGTACCCTCTGATGCAAGATTACACACTACTACCCTCTGATGCAAGACTCCACGCTACCCTGCGATCGTTAGCCAGTAGTTACTACATCCCCTAACCATCTCACCCCAGCTTCCCCTTTATACTCGACTGTTGCTGCTATCTATTGAGCCAGCCCAGTCTTTCTTGCACAAAGGTTTAGGCAATGCTGCTCCTGCCACCCACACAGAGATTGCCTCTCCTAATTCACACAGGTTTTGACAAACAGCTCCCTTTTAAGTTAGAGACGGTGTTTCAAATAGTTCCGATTGTTTGTCATGATCCTTGCCCTTTACACACATTGCCTGAAACAATTCAGGGCCTTTACTGGACCCTAACCACATCCTCACATCCATCAAGTGTCAGACAGTATCACCAGTCTGCATAAACTGTCCCATTTCTGTAACAACCCGTTTAACCTACAGCAAGCACTGCACGTCCTTGTCCCTGTCTGCAGTTTGTACATTCTCCCCGTGAGGATGTTGTATGTTCTCCCTGTGACTGCGCGAGTTTCCTCCAGGTGCTCTGGTTTCCTCCTGCACTCCAAAAATGTACAGGTTTGTAGGTTAATTGACTTTGGTCAAAATTGTAAATTGTCCCTGGTGTGTAGGATAGTGTTAGTGTACGGGGTGATGACTGGTCGGCATGGACTCGGTGGGTCGAAGTGCCTATTTCTGTGCTGTATCTCTAAAGCCTAACAGTCTAAAGTAAATCTGCAGTTCATTCTGAAAATGGCAACATAAGTAGATGGGTTAGTAAAGAAGGCATATGGTACGTTTTCCTTCATTGGTTGGGGCATTGAGTATAAGTCAGGAAGTCATGATGCAGCTTTATGGGACTTTGGTTCGGCCACATTTGGAGTATTGGAGTTCAGGTTGCCCCATTACAGGAAGGATGTGAAGGCTTTGGAAAGATTGCAGAGGAGGTTTACTAGAATGATAACTTTATTAGGGGATATTACCTTCAAGGAGCGGTTAGATAGACTTGGATTATTTCCACTGGAACAATGGAGGTTGCTGGAGACTCGACAGAAATATATAAAATAATGGGAGAAATAGATAGGGTAGACAATCAGAACCTTTTTATCCCCAGGATGAAATAATCAAATCAAGTTCAAGTGAGTTTATTGTCATGTGTCCCTGATAGGACAATGACATTCTTGCTTTGCTTCAGCACAACAGAACATAGTAGGCATTTACTACTAAATACTAGAGGGCATTGCTTTAATGTGAGATGGGGTACAGTTTAAAGGAGATGTTTAAAGGAGCAAGTTTAGTTTGGTTTAGTTTAATTTAATTTTGTAATCATTTAATTGTAATTGTAATCGGACACATAACATTTCATTTATTTATAGATATTGTTTATGACACTTTATAAATATTCTTGTTTTGTTTTTTGTATGCTTTCACACTTGCTTTTTATTCTTTTATTCTGTTCGAAATAAAGAATTAATTAAAAAATTTTAATTAATTTTTTTAAATTAATATTTATTTACCAAACAGAGGGCGGTGAGTGCCTGAAATGTGCTGCCAGGGGTGGTGGTGGTGGTGGAGGCAGATACGATAGTGGCATTTAGAAGAATTTTGGATAGACACGTGGATATGAAGGGGAATGGAGTGATATGGAACACATGCAGGCAGATAAGATGTGTAGGAAAGGACTGCAGATGCTGGTTTAAACCGAAGATAGACACAAAATGCTGGAGTAACTCAGCATATCTGGAAAGAAGGAATGGGTGACGTTTCGGGTCGAGACCCTTCTTCAAGCAGATAAGAGCTGGTCTTGGCCTCATATTCAGCACAGACATTGTGGGCCGAAGGGTCGGTTCCTGTGCTGTACTGTACTTTTCTAGGCTTTATTCTTAGACAGCTACAAGCAGCGCTGCCAAATCTGATCAGACAAATTCAAGGAAATCTATCACAATTGTCAAACCCACCCCGTTCCAAAAATCACAGGGCACCCAAAATGTCCACCCCACCAAATGGAAGTCATACAAGTTTATTTTATTAGCCCCCTGCCCACCCCACACACTACCTCCAACAATCTTACAACCGGTAAATGATAGAATATGGAAATAATGCAAATGCACCAGATTCAGGAACAACATCATCCCCGCTGTTATCAGACTATTGAATCCTCCTTCCATAATCTATGGTGTAGTCCTGATCTTCCAACCCACCCAATTGCAGACCTTGCACTTTTTCTGTGTAACACTACATTCTGCACTGTGGTATTTTTCTCTTTGCGCTACGAGTTGTACTTGTGTACAGCTTGATTGTACTCATGTATTGACTGGATAGAGCACAAGCTTTACGCCGTATCTCAGTATACGTGACAATAACAAAACCAACAACAGTTTCTCACGGTGTCATCAGTACACAGGACAACATGTATCACATGCACAGGAACATACAACATACAACAGAACAGCACAGGAACAGGCCATTCGGCCCACAATGTCTGTGCCTAACATGATGCCTGTCGGTGCATCCATTTCCCTTCATTCCCTGCATATGTCCGTCTAATCCTGGGTCTTCCTATTGTGTGCAAATGTATTTTCGATAAATGCTCAAGGTGCAGCCTTTCAAGCCAATCCATTGGCCAGTTCATGAACTAGCCTAACGGTATGTACATTGAATTCTCCAATTCCTGATAACTAGCCTACAAACAACCACAGTTCACAATGATGTATCCCTCTTGGGCTCACAAGTCAACAACCAGCCCACCAAGGAACCTCCTTGCCTGAGGTCATTTGTTGTCCTGGTTTCATTCTGGTTTCCAGCACCCCCCTCCCCACTTCCACTACAATCAGTCTGATGAAGGGTCTCGACTTGAAACGTCGCCTCATTTTCTCCAGGGATGCTGCAAGACCAGCTGAATTACTCCAGCACTTTGTGTCTACCTTTGGCATAAACCAGCAACTGCAGTTCTTTTTTATTACATGTTTACTACACACAACTCCCCCTTTCCCCTGCCCCAAACACCCCCTGCATTTCTCCCCTGCTCCCCACCTGAATTACAGTCAATAACACAGTAATTGAAATTTAAAACTGCATATCCTGGAAATCTGAAATAAAAATACATTGGTGGGAATCTCTACAGTCCAGGCTGTATCTGTGCAAAGAGAGCCAACAGTTTATATCAACAGTTCAGCATTTTGTGTTTCAAAGATTCTCAGTTTTATTAAACCATGTATTGAAATTGCTGACAAAATAGGTTTGGACACAGAGAAATATTCTAGGCCAATCTTGCGGTGACTTCAAAGCTACATTTCCCGAATTACAAATTATCAGTGGAAAAAAACACTTTGTCAAAGGACCAGCTTCACTCTCGTGCTCAAGTAGAATAAAAAGACAGCCGACTCTTTCCCAAGTCCCTCCGTGGCCAAATGCCAGATGACCCAAGCAGAAGCGGAGGTGGAGAGGAACAGAGGCTTTCTTCTCCAGTTGCTTTTGTGGCCAGAATACAAATGAGCAGAAAAGGCAAGTCATCAGCAGCTGCTATTGTCTCTGTACTGGCTGGCAACACTTCAGAACAGGCCTAGTTACCATTCCCAGGGGTCTCATATAACTTTTTTTCCCTGTTACCAGCCGGGCAACCTCGGCAGCTTTTTAGGTTGCCAAATGACAGTTTAGGTGGTCATTTAAGACGGCTTGTATGACGCGTGCGATAATGTGTTCGGACGAAGTGCGTAGTTACCAGTCGGAATTATGGTCAATGCAGCATTCACATATTATATCTGCTTCAAATAAAGTCACAAACTAAACATATTCACCAATCAAGACATGATATATACCACAATGACATGCAGCAAAATTATAATACAGTGTCTCATCCCTTTTTACACGTTGCAATGAATGCAATTTCTATTATTTCTTTCCACTTCCAAACAAAAATGTGGTTGGATTATTCAGCGTATGATTAACCTCGGTGAGACCAAGCGCAGGTCTTGGCGATCGCTTCGCACAACACCTACACTTAGTTCACAATAACCAACCTCATCTCCCGGTGGCTCAGCACTTCAACTCCCCCTCCCATTCCGAATCCTAGGCCTCCTCTATGGCCAGAGTGAGGCCCACTGCAAATTGCAGGAACAGCACCTCATATTTCGCTTGGGTAATTTTCACCCCAGCGGTATGAACATTGGCTTCTCCAATTTCAGGTAGCCCTTGCTTTCTCCCTCCTTCCCCTCCCATTCCCAGCTCTCCCACAGCCTACTCTCTGCCTCTTCCTTTCTTTCCCCCACCACCCCCGACCCGACATTAGTCTGAAGAAGGGTCTCGACCCCGAAATATAGCCATAGATGCTGCCTCACCCGCTGAGTATCTCCAGCATTTTTGTCTACCCATTCACACAAGTTCTGTTAACCCACTTTCCTCACCCACTCCCTACACATTAGGGGCAAATTTACAGACAAGTTAACCTACAAAGCCAATGGGATGTGGGAGGAAACCCACACGCTTGTAGGGAGAATGTGCAAATTCAACACAGACATTGCTCGAGGACAGGATCGAACACAGATCTCTGGCGAGTGAGGCAGCAAGTCCACCAGCTGTGCCACTGTATTTTATTTTCCAACACAAAGAAAATTATACGTTGATAACTTTGGTTACTAAAAAAAAAGAAATTATCCATTTTCAGTCTTAAATCTCTAAGTGACACTATGTCCCCCTTTACAGCTACTGTATGTTTTAATTCAGTTCAAGACTATGGGGCAGTAAATTGGCCATAAAGTTGCTGCCTAAAATTGCCAGAGACCCGGAATTGATCCTGAATATGGGTGCTGTCTGTATGGAGTTTGCTCCTTTTCCTTATACTTATATCTATTTATATACTTATATCTCATATATAAATATACACCGTTTTGTTTTCTCGTTTATAACATTGTTTAGAGTACTATGTTTACATATTCTGTTGTGCTGCTGCAAGTAAGGATTTCATTGTTCTAACTGGGACGTGAGAGAATAAAACACTCTTGACTCTTGACTTACGTCACTATGGTGTGGGATAGAACTAGTGTACGGGTGATTGGTGGTCGGCATGGACTCGGTGGGCCGATGGGCCTGTTTCCACGCTGTATCTTTAAATTAAACTTAGTTAAATTAAACTAAAAACACTAATGTAACACTAAATGTAAAGAAGGGTCTCTACCTGAAACGTCACCCAATTTCTTTTATCCTGAGTTGCTGGCTGCTCCATGGAGCTCCCCCGCACAATTAAAGCATGGAATAGTCTTCACTTTAGCATAGTTACCCTTTTCTACTTAAGTCCAAGTCAAGAGTCAAAAGAGTTTTATTGTCATGTGTCCCAGATAGTACAATGTAATACTTGCTTGCTGCAGCCCAACAGAATATGTAAACATAATACAGAACAGGTGATAAAAGTTCAGTGTGTCTATATACCATAGACCATATATATGCACAATAAATAAACAGATAAAGTGCAATAGGCTGTTATTTTTCAGAGTTTGGAGTTTGGTGGTGGTGGGTCCACTCCTGTTTAAATTCTATTTGGAATATTTTTGGAGGACCAGGAAACCAAGAAGCAAGAGTTACTCCAGGGAGTTACTCCAGCTCCAGGGAGTGATTCTGCGTTGGATTCAGTGGTCGCGGCGGGGTGGCGACCAGACAGCAATGGTGGCCACATCTCCCACAGTCCAAAGGGAGGGAGAAAGTGGCCGACGCCGACCAGTTGCCGTGGCAATGCGCATGTGCAGGGCGGCACATGCGCACAACCATGGCTGAAGATGTGCTGGTCGTGGTTGTGTGCATGTGCAGGCCGCGGCAGTGCGCATGTGTAAGGCGGCCGGCTGTGCCGGCGGATTAGGAACGGGCGGAGAGCCGAGATCCAGACAGTGGGTGGAGACGGAGAGTGACAGCGAGAGAGAGAGAGAGAGAGAGAGGGAGGGGGGGGGGCGCTCAGAGTTGTTTGCCAAGCCGGGCAAAATGGGACGGCTGTTAGGTTGCCCGACGGCAATTTAGGTCGCCATTGGCACCCGGGCAACCGCTAATTTCGAGCCCTGCATTCCCCACAGCACACATCTTTCCTCACTATATGGCCTACGATGGAGGTTTACAGCTGGAACAAGGGAACAGTACACCAGCAGCCGAATAACACCAAACTGGAACAAATGGTACAGAGCTTGAAAACGCACACTACTAGACACAGGAACAGTTTCTTCTCCTCCATTACCTCCTTCCTTCCATAAGCTAGGGTACAGTCCAATTCACCTCTACCCCATTGCGGTCATTGGGCCTTGTCTCTGGCACTGATGCACTACTATGCTGAGTACTATATTCTGCATAGCAGTGCATTAGTCTGAAGAAGGGTTTCGACCCGAAGCGTTGCCTATTTCCTTCGCTCCATAGATGCTGCCTCAACCGCTGGGTTTCTCCAGCATTTTTGTCTACCTACTATATTCTGCACTCTGTATTTTCCCCAATGATTCTGCTTTGTTCTGAAATCAGGTCTCGACCTGAAAGGTCACCTGTTCCTTTTCTCCAGAGAGTCTGCCTGACCCGCTGAGTTACTCCAGCATTTTGATGTCTATTACCAGTGTAAACCAGCATTTGCAATTCCTTCCTGCACCCTTAGCTCTACGTATCGTATTTGAGTTTGAACTGATTGTTTTTATGTCTAATATTATCTGATCTGTTTGGATAGCTTGCAGAACAAAGCATTTCACTGTACCTCGTATGAGGTAGATGGCAACAATAAACCTAAACCCAGCCTTACTATGTGCAAAGACACCCTTTATTAGGAACTGCAGAACTACTAAATAAATGACACATTTGTATAACATGCATATACTGATACCACAATCAGGATTTTCACAACTTCGGAGAAAAGTTTCTGAGTAACTTACAGTCCTTCAGATTGAAGTCGTTGGGAGCCTTTGCAGACCACAGCCTCATGGTGTTGACGGTGTTGTTCTTGAATCCCGGCACTGGAGTGTCGTAGGGCATGGCCAGGACAACCTATGGCCATGAACATACTTAGTTTAGAGATACAGCGTGGAAACAGGCCCTTCGGCCCACCGAGTCCATGCCGACTGGCGATCGCCCATACACTAGTTCAATCCTACACTCGACATTGGCCAATTTATAGAGGCCAATTAACCTACAAATCCGCATGTCTTTGGGATGTGGGAGGAAGTGGGAGCACCCGAAGAAAATCCACTCAGTCACAGCGAGAACGTACACACTCCACACAGACAGCACCTGTAGCCAGGATCGAACAGGGTCTCTGGCACTGCAAGGCAGCAACTCTACCGCTGCGCCACTGCGCTGCTTATTATGGTCAGACACTTAAGTACGTCACTTGTTTCTTTTTACAGGAGGTGCAAGGAAAAGCAGATGCTGGAATCTTGAGTGAAACACCAAGAGCGAGAGGATCTCAGTGGGTCAGGCAGCATTGGAGGAGGGGAATGGTCGATTCTGAAGAAGGTTCCCGACCTCGAAACATCGTCTCTTCATTTCCTCCACTGCTGCTACCCGACCCGCTGAGTTCTTCCAGTTTGTGATGTTTTACCTCTTTTTTAAAAAATATTCGCTGGAAGTTTATGTTTCCCACCCGTGTACCAGTCCAAGTAAATGTTGTTATAGAACTTGCCTGAACTACCTCCTCTGGCAGCTCATTCCATAAACCCACCACTCTTGGCCGTTGTCACCCAAGAGCTATGCTCTCTAGTCTTCCTCTCCATCCTGGGGTAAAGGTTCTGACTGTCTATGGTCTAATTTTCTGTTCACTTCAGGAATGGTGATCTGGAGGTTTCCCTGCCATTAAGTTTAGATTATTGTCACGTGTACCGAGGTGCAGTGAAAAGCTTTTGTTGCTTGCTAACCAGTCAGCGGATAGACATAAATCAGAAGGCATAAATGTGGGAAGGCGTTATAAGAGGAGCAGTAGATAATTCCCCTCGTGTCATCTTCTCAGGTTACACAGCTCCCCGAGACTCCCAGTGGTCCTACACCGGGACGGCAAGCAACATGTACCTGAGTATCGAGCCATCTCGCACCGTTGGGGCCGCGCTCCACATGGCCGTAGAAGTGAACGGGGAGCATGTATTCCGGACGGGCTTTCTCCCACGGGTTACCATAGCGCAGCCAGTCATCAGCTTCCTCCACCTGGGGAGCAATAAACAAAGAGAGGTTATCTGAGAAGATATATGATACATACACAAATTAAATAGCTGCACCAAAGAGAACATATGAAATAAGATCTTAACGGCCAATCTCAGGCAAGGGTGCACACAGGGGACAAGTTATAGGAGCAGAATTAGGCCATTCGGCCCATCAAGTCTACTCTGCGATTCAAGCATGACCGATCTATTTTTCCCTCTCGACCCCATTCTTCTGCCGTCTCCCCATAACCCCAGACACCCTTATGGGCCTGTCCCACTTAGGAGACTTTTTAGAGGACTGCAGGAGACTTTGCAGTTGCCACATGTTCGCGGGTGGTTGCCGGGGAGTCGCCTTCATGGTCGTGAGGAGTTCCCGCATTCTGGGAACTAGACATGTTGAAAAATTAGCGGCGACCAGAACTAAGCCGCCATGGAGAGTAGCGAGAATTCTTGAGCCGTAGGTGGGTCACCAGGAGGTCCTAGTGGGTCACCAGGAGGTCCTAGTGGGTCGCCAGGAGGTCGAAGTTTCTCTTAGGTTCTCGTACGTTGTCGCCGTTGCTGACCGGTGAATTTCATTGGCTCATTGGGGAAAAAAAACGTAAGCAGTAGTTTTTAGAACCAAGGATAACCGACCGGTAATGTTAATGTCCGCCGAGCTTCACAGCCGTGTATCTCTGGCTTCTTAAAAGTTGGCTCCACTCCTTCTTCCCCCTTCTCCCCACCTCTTTTAAAGGACTTACCGTACACTGTGCTTTTTAGCTTCTTAATTACAGCCCCAACCTGTTCATCGTGGTGTGTGTCTGCACCACATTGGCTTTGCACCATGTGAATTTCACTCAGACAGCGCTCCCCCCGCTTGCCCTGTCCCCCGCCTACATAACGGGCTGGTGAAGGAAGCGATGTGTTTGTGTGTGTTCCCCTCTGACAGTCGCCGTTCCAGTTGCCGGTTTTTCAGGCAACTGCCGGCAACTTGACAGACACCGGCAGTCATCTGAAAAATCGCCTATGTGGGACAGGCCCATTAAGTAAGTAAGTAAGTAAGTAAGTAAGTAAGTAAGTAAGTAAGTACGTTTATTGGCCAAGTATTCATATACAAGGAATTTGCCTTGGTGCTCCACCCACAAGTAACAACATGACATACAGTGATAGTTACGAATGACTCCGAAAACACTAAACATTAATAATAATAAAACATTAATGATAAAACACCATTGATCAAGCATGTGAACCAACAAAATACCAGATCAAAGGGAGGCTACAGATTTTTGGCTGTTGAGTAAAGCAACTGCTCTAATACTAATTAAATGCTCTAATGAAAATGTGGCAATGAATTCCACAGATTCACCATTCTCTGGCCAAATAAATTCCTCCTCGTCTCCATTCTTAAGGTTCAGGCACCACAGGGCATCATATATGGATCAACATCCGGGTGCTATTGGAACCATAGAGCTATACAGTAACGCGACATGTCTGTATAACAACAATAATAACAGATGCATTTGGTTTTGTACATTATCATTGGATATTAATTCCAGAAAACTCACCTGCCAGCCATTATGAATCTTTTGATTGAAGATACCAAACTCATAGCGCATGCCGTAGCCATAGGCTGCCAACCCCAGCGTGGCCAGTGAATCAAGGAAACAAGCTGGAACAAAACCCAATAAATTAATACACTTGTACAAGTACAAATATGTTTAACGCGAGAGGGGAAAGATGCAACAGGAACCCGAGGGGCAATGTTTTCATTCAGCGGATGGTGGGTATATAGGACAAGCTGCCAGAGAAGGTTGTTGAGAAAGTTGACATCCCTACTTGAATAAAAACACAGGAACATGGGTAGGAAAGGTTTAAAGGGATCTGGGCCAAACACGGGCAGGTGTGACTAGTGTAGACGGGGCATCTTGGCTGGCATGGACGAGTTGAACCAAGTTGTGTGACTCTAATGACGGTTAGCAGAGAGACAACATTACTTTGGTAGTATATTCACTTCACCTAGCTGGATAAATTAGAGGAGAATTCATTTTGTATTTTCTCCTAAGTGCTAGTTTCATATGAATATATGACCCAGCAGAAAAGTTTGAGGAATTTCAAGAGCAATTTCCATCCAGCAGAAGATGAGACCTTGTGTCCTTTTGCCTGAACCAAAAAAAATGAAAGGTATCAAAACCAAGTATGAGTGAGTGATGGTGCCTATCTATGGACCTTCCAAAAGGTTTTAATAGTCAAGCAGGACTTAAAACATTGAACATAGGCCAGTACAACACATGAACGGGCCCTTCTGCCCACAATGTCTGTGCTCAACACAATGCCAAGTAATCTTCTAAAAAAATACTTACTTTAAAAAATGATGCCAGAATATTTTTTTAGCCCTTGTAAATGTTAACTCAATGTTGACTAAGGAACGGATAAATATACACCAATTAACCCAGTAAATGGTTCAGCAGGGAATGACACAAAGTGCTGGAGTAACTCAGCGGGTCAAGCAGCATCTCTGCAGAACATGGATGAGTGACATTTCTGGACATCCAGGTCAGCAAAAGTTTAACTTCAGTTTAGTTTAGTTTTAGAGATACAGCATAGATACATGACCTTTGGCCCATCAAGTCCATGCCGACCATCAATATACCCATTCACACTAGTTCCATGTTATCCCACTTTCTCACTCCCTACACACTCGGGGCATTTTACAGAAGCCAATTAACCTACAACCCACATGTCTTTTGGATGTGGAGGGAAATCAGAGCAAATCTCCCCACTCGGTCACGGGGAGAACGTGCCAACTCCGCACAAACAGCACCCGAGGTTGGGACCGAAGCCGGGTCTCTGGCGCTGTGAGGCAGCAACTCTACCGCTGTGCCACTGTGCTGCTCAAAGTGAACATTCCTGCATCAACTGTAGCCCAGAGTTCAGCACTGCGGGGCAGAAAAGCACGGGTTCAGTTCTAGACCCACCTGGAACTCAATCCCAGGACAAAGCCAGTGCTGCATTGTCAGCAATGCCATCTTTAGGAGCAGTATTTAAACAAAAGCCTCATCAACCTTCTTAGAAGAACATTTAAAAAAATCCCTTGCACCATTTAAATCAGGGCAATTAAGTTCTCCCCAATGGCCTGGCTGATGATTTCTCCGCAGCCATGATCATTAAAGCAACCTGATTAACTAATTAATCATCACATTGGTGTTTATGGCCGGATACAAACAAATGACATGAAGTGCTGGAGTAACTCAGCGGGTCAGGCAACATCTCTGGAGAACGTGGACAAGTGACATTTCACGCCAGGACGCTTCTTCAGACTGATTGTTGGGGTGGGGGGGAATTCAAAGAGAGGAGAGGCAGGACCAAGCCTGGCAGGCAATAGCTGGATGCAGGTGTGGGGGCTTTTAATGGGCAGATGGTTGGACAAACGCTGGAGATGAAAGAACCGAAGATGTGAGGAAAAGGGATTGAAGTTGTGAAGCTAGACTGAGGAATGTAGGTGGAGGGGGTGGGTTAGTAACATGGGTGCGAGTGTAGGTAGGCCACAGAGGGAGGGGAGAAGAAGGGTGGGGGGTGGGTATGCATTTGTAGGTTAGTTTCCTAAAATTGGAGAATTCAACGTTCATACCGTTGAGTGTAAGCTGCCCAAGCAGAATACGAGGAGTCATTCCTCCAGTTTGCGTGTGGAAGAGGGGAGAGGAGGAGGGTTCAAGGCTGTTGGTTTCCTCCTGTTAGTTCTCAGGGCATCCCTTGTGTGCAGCGGGTAGATTTGCTGCTTTACAATGCCAGAAACCCAGGTTCGATCCTGACTTCAGGTGCTGAATGTATGGAGTTTGCACATTCTCCCTGTGACCGCGTGGGTTTCCTCCGGGTGCTCTGGTTTCCTCCCACACTCCAAAGACGTGCCGGTTTGTGGGTTAATTGGCTTCAGTAAAATTGTAAAATGTCCCTAGTGTGTAGGATGGTGTTAGTGTGTGGGTTGATTGCTGGTCAGCGGGGACTCGGTGGGCTGAAGGGCTGTTTCTCTAATGTCTAAAGTAAAGTCTAAAGATTACTTTTGCTGCTCAACCCCGGAGATTCCGAGGTGGCTTGAGTGGGGGCCAGATGAGGGACCTGCTGGAGCTGGGTGGGGCACACAGGTTACTAGTTGCCCATGACTTTGCACAGACATGTTGCATGTGACTTTGCACAGACTTCGTCACAGCCTCCATGAACCCTTCGCTGACCCTTTCAATGGTCTTGGGCTGGAGAATACCATGAAAACGTTTTGCCCTCCAAAGGAGGCTTTGGAAACATCCTTGAAACCATAACACCATAAGACCTAGGCCATTCGGCCCATCAAATGTGCTCCAGCATTCTCTCATGCTTCAAACTGTGGACTAGGTTGCTGGTCTCAGTTGTGCCACTGAGCTGTACACCACAGAGACAGGCCCTTCGGCCCACTTTGTCCATGCCGAACAGGTTGGGATCTAAGCCAACCAGCCTATATTTGGCCCACAATCCTCTAAATGCTTCCTATCCTTATTTCTGTCCAAATGTTGTTTAAAGGTTGTAATTGCATCCACTTTTATAGCTTCCTCTGGCAGAAAAACAATCCAAGTTTGGCCAACCTCACGTGAAAGCTAATGCCCTCTAATCCAGACAGCATTCTAGGAAACCTCCTCGGCACTCTCTCCAAAGCCTCCACATCCTTCCTGTAAAGGAGCGGCCAGAACCACACACAATACTCCAAATGCCCCCTCACATTATAACTAGGCCCTCCAATCTTTGAAATTCCACCCTGATAGGTTCTGATTGTCTACCCTATCGATGCCAAACAAGTACATCATTGACCCAAGAAATTAAAAAGTATTGTGCAATTAGCATGCAAAAGACAGATCGAAATAGACATCAGCGATCCTTAAGATGCTAGTTGTGATTACCTGCCAGACGACCAAGGCCTCCATTGCCCAGACCAGCATCCTCTTCAATTTCCTCCAGCTCTTCAATATCTAAACCCAGCTGGACAACGGGACAGGAAGGAACAAGAGGAAGAGAAACTTTAAGATATTTAATCTATTCCACAGAGTAACTTCCTTTTTTCTTTTCACCAAGTTCACCGTAGCGGGCGGCACGGTGGCGCAGGCAGTAGAGTTGCTGCCTTAAAGCGCCAGAGACCTGGGTTCGATCCTGACCATGGGTGCTTGCCTGACGGGATTTGTGCTTTCTTCCCGTGACCTGCGTGAGTTTTCTACAGGATCTTGGGTTTCCACCCACACTCCAGAGACGTACAGGTTTGCAGGTTAATTGACTTGATATATTTGTAAGTTGCCCCGAGTGTGTGTAGGATTGTGTAATTGTGCAGGGATCGCTGGTCGATGCGCACTCGGTGGGCCGAAAGGCCTGTTTCCACGCTGTATCTCTGGTGGGAGCCTGCAGGTGATGGTGGTGGTGGCGGCAGATATGATAATGGTTTTTAAGAAGGTTTCAGATAGGCATATGGATATGCAGGGAATGGAGAGATATGGATCATGTACAAGCAGAGGAAATTAGTTTCACTTCATGTTTGGTACAGACATTGTGGGCCAAATACTGTATTTGCTGTACTGTTCCATGTTCGATGTTTAGCATTATGTCCTTTGCTATTTGCCCTCATATAAGACATCGGCATGTCTTCCTGCTGCCACCTAACCATCCATGTTCACCCTTTGCAGATAGCCGTTGTGTCAATTGCTGCTAAATGTAGATCTCCACAGAAAGACCCAGGGAGCAGAGTATTGGGGCCAGAACAAGCTCACTCACACAAAACTGCAAAAGCAAACCGATAGATAGCAAGCCACATCCTTTGGTTTAACTGGCTGATAAATCTGTCAAAAAAAGGTCAAACTGTTCTGTTTATATTCCTCAAATTTCAGATATTGTATTCAGGGCTTCTGTATCTGCACAATCATAAGTCAGAGCATGGAAACAGGCCCTTCAGCCCAACTCGTCCATGCTGACCAACATGCCCCATCTAATATAGTCCCATTTGCTCATGTTTGGCCCATATCCTTTCAAATCTTCTAAGCTTCGAATAATCTTGAACTTAATGAGCTACCAACACTTCCACACAGTATTGGCTGCAGTTTCCTGCAAAATCGGTGCTGGTTCAGTGAAATGTAAAGCCAGAGGGAGGGATATGGGTGGAAGGGGACATGGGGGAAAACAGTGGCAATATAGTGGGAGACATGGGTGTGGGAACAGGAAAGAAAGAGGGTGCGAAATAAAGAAAGTATAGGTGGCTTTCAAATCCATTGCTGCGGGCAGGGGTGGAAATAATGTGTGTTTCAATTACACAATCAAAGACACTGGCGCCTTGAGTATTCTAGAAAGGCGCTATATAAATCCCATCCATTATTACGTTATGTTCTGCTTATTTTGGCATCTTGGTAATGACCATAATTGGATAAACTGAATGTGATGCTTTTAACCACCAGCTAGAGCGGCTGCCCTTGGCTAATGAAACGATGGTCTGAATCTCAATGTTCTGGATGTTGAATAAATCAACACAACTTCCCAAGAACATATGGTGCAGCATTCCTTGGTTAAAGTGGACCATTCATTGCTGCCAGGAAACGACACAGTGTTATCAAATGTTGAAGGACACAAACAGCAATAACACTGGAAGCTCTAATGAAACGCAAAGGCAGGAAGACCAATGTTGCCCGTGTGACTGCCGATTACACCCACTTAGTTTAGTTTAGAGATACAATGTGGAAACAGCCCCTACAGTCCGCCAAGTCCGTGCCGACAGGTGATTACTTGCGCACTACTTCTATCCTAGACACCAGGGACAATTTACAGAAGCTAATTAACCTACAAACCTGTACATCTATGGAGTGTGGGAGGAAACAGCAGCACCCGGCGAAAACCCACGTGGTCACAGGGAGATGTACAGACTTTGTAGTCAGTGCTCATTGTCAGCATCAAACCTGCGTCTCTGGTGCTGTAAGGCAGCAACTGTGCGCCACTGTGCTGCCCTGAGATGATAGGTTTAGACTTTAATCCAGTCAAGCACGCTGACTGTTGCTGGGCTTCATACCTGATATATGGCCTCATCAGTGGCATTCTCCAGTCCCAGGTTGACCATCGTATTCTGCAGGGTCCGACCCATGTAGAACTCCAGCGACAGGTAGTATATCCGCTGCAACACACAGGAAGTTTAACATTGCAGAGTAGGAAGGAGCAGCAACATCAGCCCTTCAATCATCATCTCAGGACCTCACAAAGTGCCATCTATTAATTGAGGAATGACTGAAGTGACAGCGCAATGTGGGAAACATGGCAGTCAACATACGCAGAGAAAGGGGACACACACCAAATGGGTTATCTGGCCGCTTCTGTTGTTGAATGCTTGAACATGTAAAGAACTTCAATGATAAAGGCACTCCATTTCCCCGACAGAGTACCTGGGTTACCACGGAACAGCAGCATGAGACCAGAATCATTAGATTATTCCATTTCCAGCAACGATTATCTCTCAAATCTTGGCTGCTGCATTTAAATCCAGGACATTTACATCTGAAGATCCATCCAAGGCCGCTAGAAATTGCAGAGTTGTGGACATAGGCCAGACCATCACACAAACCAGTCACCCTTCCATAGTCTCCATCTACACTTCACACTGCCTTGGCAAGGCTGCTAGCATAATCAAGGACCAGTCTTTCCCCGACCACTCCCTTTTCTCTCCTCTCACTAAAAGTAAGAGGTAATAATAGTTGGCCAAAGCTTTTCACTGCACCTCGGTACACGTGACAATAATAAACTAAACTACTTTCAAATTCAGTGATAGATTCTTATAGCTGTAATCAGGCAATTGAATGGTCCTCTCATCAGCTAGAGAGAGGTCCCACCTCATTGAAAACCTTGCAACTATCTTTAATTGGCCATTCTCGGACTTCAATGTTATATCTTTACAGTAAGCGTTGTACCCTTCATCCGTGCACTATGGACGACTTGATTGTAATCATGTGTAGTCTTTTCTTTGACTGCATAGCATGCAAACAAAAGTTTTTCACTGTACCTCAGTACACATGACACTAATAAACTAATCTAAACTGAAGTGGTAATAGCACCAGTTTCAAAGCACAGCCTTTCACAAGTACCTAGCGGGTCAGGCAGCCTCTGTGGAGGGAATGGACAGGTGATGTTTCAGGTCGGGACCCTTCTTCAGGCTGACATTGAAGAGTGTGTGAAGCGTGTTGGATGTAGGTTGGAGGGACTGGTCAAGGGAGGATGAGATAGAATAAAATAATTTGGATTTGAGTTTGGTGGGACAGGAACAGGCAGAAGCAATGGATCTGCCACAGTAGTCCTGCTTGTGAATGTGAGGGGAAAGCTGGGCTCACCTGTATCCACCTATCACTTGCCAGGCTTTGCCCCAATGCCACCTCTGTTTCCCAGCTTTCTTCCCCCCCCCCACTACTCCATCAGTCTGAAGAAGGGTCCTGACCCAAAACATCATCTGTCCATTCCCTCCACAGATGCTACCTGACCCACTGAATTCCTCCTGCACTATATCTTGGGCACAAGATTCCAGCAGGTTCTGTTTCTTGTGTCTCCATCTTTAATGTCAAGGCCTTGTAACAAAGTCTATTACGGTGCTTTTTAAAAAAATCAAACATGGTTTGAACATCCATGCGAACATCAATTGCTCGATGAACTTTCTCCATTACTCAGTCGAAGAACTGAAATCATATTAGACAAGATTTGTCATTACTTTACCAGTGTTGGCTTTCATTTAACAACCTGCATTCTCAGTGACTGAGCAACTGTCTAGAACCAGCTCACATCGGAAGAGGACAGAGATTGTGACCATATTACTAGTCTTGTTATCTGGGATGCATCCCATATGTGTCAGGAGACCTTTCTATCTTTAGCAATGCCCTCTTAATCACCTTCAGCAAAGAAAGAGGCTTTAGAGTCATGGAGCTGTACACACAGAAACAGGCTCTTTGGCCTACCTTGTCAATACAAACCAAGTTACAAACCAGGCTAGCCTACTGGCCTACTGGGCTAGCCTACTGGGCTAGCCTGACCTACTTCTGCCTCTACTTCCCGAGGTCTCCAGTGACTCCTACAAACTTCTACCAACGCACCACAGAAAGCGCACTGTCATGTTGCATCACAGCTTGGTTTGGGAGCAGCTTTGCCCAAGAACGCAATAAATTGCAGAGAGTTGTAGATGTAGCCCAGTCCATCACACATACCAGACTCCCCAACATTGACTCCATCTATGCTTCACGCTACCTCGGAAAAGCAGCCAACATAATCAAAAACTTGTCCCACCCCAGTCATTCCTTCTTCTCCCTGCTCCCATCCGGCAGAAGGTACAGAAGCTTGAAAACGTGCACCTCCAGACTTAGGAACAGCCTTTTCCCCACTGTTTTCAAGCTTCTGAACGGTCCTTTCATAAGCTAGGGTACTGTCCAATTCACCGCCACCCCATTGTGGACATTGGACTTTGGAACCGATGCGCTACAATGCTGAGAACTATAGTCTGCACTCTGTATCTTCTCCTATGCTAGTTTCCGAATGGTTTATTGATAGGCTTTGTAACCTATCTATGGATGAGTTTCAAGAGGGATTGAGATAAAGAAAGAATTCTGAGGTCAGACAGCTGAAGGCAATGATGCCCAAATATGGGGAAGGGATAGTTCAGGGGACAACCAAATGGCAAGGCTGAATTCTGATAGTTATAACCCTACAGGAGGTTGTGGAGCTGGGAGAGTCGGGATTCAAAGAGATTTAATTTAAGGATTTATAAGTCAATATACAAGTGGATAAGGACCCAATGCAGGTTCATGGCTAAATATTGCAGGGAATAACACAGCTGCAGAAAGGGACATAAAGTGCTGGAGCAATTCAGCGGGTCAGGCAGCATCTCTGGAGAACATGGATAGGTGACGATTCAGGTCGGGACCCTTCTTTAGACTGATTTTTGTTGGGGGGGGGGACTGGAAGGAGGGGCAGGACAAAGCTGGCAAGTGATAGGTGGATATAAGTGAGGGGAATTTTGATTGGAAGATGGTTGGATAAAGGTCAAAGATGAAAAACGTGGGATACGGATAGAAGAGCCGTGAAATGTAAAGCCAGGAGGAATAAAGATGGAAGGGGGCATGAGGGTGGGGGAGAAAAGGGTGCACATCCAGGTGGGGCACAGGGAAAAGAGAGATAAAAAGGGAAACGGAAAAGGTTGGAGGTGGGAGGTATTTGTATAAGTTAGCTACAATTGGAGAATTCAACATTCATATTGCTGGTCTGTAAGCTACCCAAGCAGAATATGAGGCGCTGGTCCTCCAGTTTGCGTGTGGCCTCACTCTGGCAATGGAGGAGGCCCAGGTCAGAAAGGTCGGCATGAGAAATGAGAAGGGGAGTTAAAATGGTTAGCAATCGGGTTACAGCTGACAGAGTTTGGGTAACTTAGTGGTAACTCGCTATGGGTCCACGCGCTAGCTGGGATCTCTCCCCAAAGTCTGCACACTGTTAAAACTAAATTTTCAAGCTCTACAATAAAGCACTTTTCGGGGAAGTTACTGGAGTTTACTTGGGTTTTTACATGACTCAGTGCAGAGAAGATTGGTGAAATTGCTGAGTGTGTGTAGGATAGTGTTAATGTGCGGGGATCGCTGGCCGGTGCGGATTCGGTGGGCCGAAGGGTCTATTTCCGCGCTGTAACTGTAAACTAAAAATAAATTAAATTTACAAGGAACTGCAGATATTGGAATCTTGAGCAAAACAAAGTGCTGGAGGCACTCAGCGGGTCAGGTAACATCTGTTTGAAGAAGGGTCCCGACACAAAACATTGTCTGCCCATTTCCCCCCAAAAAAGATGCCTCACCCGCTAAGTTCCTCCAGCACAATTTTTTTAACTTGTTCACATCATTTAGCAATGAGGACTATTCAGTGCTATAGAAAGAATTTGCCAGCTGTTCCCTGCTGAACCCATGAACATATCTTTAGAACAGACCACATGAATGCTCCACAAGTGTCCAACAGCAAAGAGCTGTTACGCTTATATTACTTTATATTGATCATCCCCAATCAGTACCCCGTTCCTGCCTTCTCCCCATATCCCCTGACTCCACTATCTTTACGAGCCAAATAGTCCCAAATGGGACTAGCGTCAATAAGGCTTGGTTGGCATGGATCAGTTAGGCCGAAGGGCCTGTTTCTGTGCTGCATGTCTCGATGTCAAAGTGCAGGAGAGACAACATTGCTTTGCCAATATATTCAAGGTGGGTGCTACATGACCGTGTGCTGATTAGCACAAAGTTATTCATTCGAGCTGTTCCCTCTTAAATCGGGATTTTAAAAATAATTGCAACATTTTAGACGTGCACAAACAACATCACATTTTAACCTCCACATGGTATCATTACACCATACAACATTAAAGCATCGCTGGACCAGAATCTGAAGAAGGGTCCCAACCCAAAATATCGCCTGTCAATCTCCTCCAGAGATGCTGCCTGACCCAGGGAGTTAGTCTTTTTTTTGTAAACCAGCATCTGTTTAGTTTAGTTTATTATTGCCACGTGTACAGTGGTACAGTGAGCTTTTCTGTTGCGTGCTATCCAGTCAGACTATACATGATTACGATCAAGCCGTCCACAGTGTACAGATAAAGGATAAAGGGAAATACGTTTAGTGCAAGATAAAGTAGTAAAGTCTCATTAAAGATAGTCCGAGGGTCAGGACCGCTCCAAAGATTAACCTTATTGCTACAGATAGGCAATCTACATAAGATCACGTGATTGGAGCAGAATTGGGCCACTCGGCCCATCAAGTTAATACCGCCATTCAATCATAGCTGATCTATCTTCCTCTCTTAACCTCATTTTCCTGCCTTCTCCCCATAGCCCCTGACACCCACTAATCAAGAATCTATTTATATCTCTGCATTAAAAATATCTATTGACTTGGCTTCCACAGCATTCTATGGCAATGAATGCTGAGCTGAAGAAACAAGGGCCAGTTCTCAATTCTACAAATTAGGTAAGCTGCCAAACCCACCATTTAGTTCCTCCTTTAATAGATCTCTCAGTACATGTGGAAATGTTCTGAGAAAGCTGGTTTTGTAACAGCTTCATGGAATAAAATGAAACATGTAATTCAGCTGAGCACATTGCCAGTGGGCACTGGTAGCACCTTTCTCTCTGGGGCTGGAACTATGGGTTGAGAATTCCACTCCACATACCCGTCATGACCACTGCTCAATACTGCAGCGCTGAGAAGAGCTGGCTGGGATTTCCAAGTCTTCCTTTATCTTGTGTCAGCTACGACGTCCCACTCACCAACTCTCGTGCCAACGACACCACCACTCTCCCCTGTCCGTCTCTCTCTACAGATGCTGCCCGACCACTGTTAGTCCAGCACTTTGTGGTGGACAAACAAACAAACAAACACAAATCTGCTGGAGGAACTCAGTGGGTCAGGGAGCAGCTGTGCAGGGAATGGTCAGGCAATGTTTCGGGTCTGGACCCCTGTTCATACTGCCAGTCTGAAGAAGAGTCCCGACACAAAACACCACCTGTCCATTACCTACACAGATGCTGTCTGAATCTACTGAGTTCCTCCAGCACTTGAATAAAATAATCTTGCTCAACATTTCAGCACCTGCAGGTTCTTTGGTCTCCAGCGACTACCTCTTTGCCAATTGTAATATTCTGAACAAGATATTATCGGCCTTCCTAGATTGCTGGCATTATAACAGGAGTTCTTTAGTGTTCTTCCCACTAACACAAGTTCATTAACCTTATTGACTTTAAATAGGTTATCTTGTTTTCTTGGTTCTCCTATCACATGAACCTTGTTATCTTGCCTGAAGAAGGGTCTCGACCTGAAACATCACCCATTCCTTCTCTCCAGAGATGCTGCCTGTCCTGCTGAGTTACTCCAGCTTTTTGTGTTTATCTTGTTTTCACAATTACAATAGCAACCACAGATGCACTTCATTGTATGCAAAGCTGGGCCAGAGGTCCTGAAACATGCATTGCAAATACAAGTTTCTCTCTTTAAAGCGACCCTCCCCTGTCATTGTCCAGTAGCACTGAGGCTAATTTCACCATGTTGATTAATGGCATTTGAGTTCAGACTAGGCCAAATGCAATGAAGTCAAAACTTAGCCGATACGTTCCCTTTTAAGTAAAAAAGAACTAGATCTAATTCAGTTTCTGACCTTCAAACATCAGTATCTTCCTAAATGTGTTATCATTCTAACAACTCTGTGATGAATAATATAGATAATGTAGACAGTCAGATTTCTTAATTAAAAGTGAAAGCTTCAAAAACTGTATTTAAGACAGGAGATGAATCGTATTCCTGAAGAAGTGTCTACATTAGCTCCACTTGTGACACAGAACATGACTAAAGTGACAAATGTTTTAGAGGCAATAAAAAGAAAATCAAGTGTTATGTTTTGCAGCTTGCAAAGCTGGAGTCAGCTCACAGCTCTTTATTTATCGTTTCAAAACATGGACAGGGTGAGACCGATCATTTAGTGCGTAGGACGAGTTTATGTAACAGTGGACCCACAATCTACAGCAAGGCTTAGCTAACAATTCATGGATGAGAGACATAAGATGAATACAGTAGAGCACAAATGTGTCTGCCATGTGCTCAATCATTTCTGGTCTCTGCTATAAAGCTGAACTAAATCTCACATGCAGTGAGTTTTGGGGAAAGATCTGTTAGATCAAAAAATAAATTGCTGGAAGAACTCAGTAGGTCAAGCAACATCTATGGGGACAAAGGAGTGGTTGACTTTTCATATTCAGACCCTGCATCAGGACAGAGTGCAGAAGGGACTTGGGCAGCAGGCAGAGAAGTGGGCGGAAAGGGTGGGACAAAAGCTGGTAGATGATTGCAGGCAAAAGGAACTGCAGGTATAAGACAAAAAAATCTATTGGAGTAACTCAGCCGATCAGGCAGCATCTCTGAAGAAGGTGGATAGGTGGCCTATCGGGACGGGATCCTTCTTTAGACTGATTACAGTAGGGAAAAGAAAGCTGGAAGGGAGATGGGGGGGCAGGTCAAAGCTGAGCAAGTGATAGGTGGATACAGGTGAGGGGGGTTTAATTGGCAAATGATTGGATAAAGGCTAGAGATGATTTTTTTTTTTAAAGTGTGAGATCGAAGCGGTTGGAATTGGAGAGGAAAGGGATTGGGGATGGGAGATACGTGGACATAGGAAGGGAAAGGAGCAGGGTGACTGGATCGAGTCTGGTGGGGCCACATCTCAAACATGGGAAGGGATATCACTTCAGAGATCTAGAGTGGCAAGATGTACACATAAAAAGGGGGCTACTAACTATTGGATTTAAAAGGGCACTACTGAATGTAGTGAAGGTCTGAAGAAGAAGGGGTCCTGACCATAACGTCACCCATCCTCTCCCCCCCCCCCCCCAAGATGCTGCCTGACCCGCTGAGTTACTCCAGCACTTTGTGTTTATCCTTGGTATAAAGCAGCATCTGCAGTTCTATGTTTCTACATTGAATGTAGAAGAAAACTTCAAATGTGTTAAGAGTTTTGCATATTATTATTATTATTATTACAAATTACGTTTCATTTTAAATGCAAGAAAGACCGGTGCTATGGATGTAATCTGTGCCGTGGCGGAGGGGGGGTGGATGACTCTTCTAAACACAGGTTGACTGCAGAACGCTCCACTAACATGATAAATGAAGTACATCAGACAGCTGTGTCTCAAATTTGAGTGAAATTAGACCAAGTTCGGGGTGCAAAACGAAAAATTTGGTGTGCAAAATGTAACACCAGTCATGGAGTCGTACAGCACGGAAACTGACCCTTCGGCCCAACTCGCCCAGACTAGACTGCAAACGGAATACGCGTAGCAAGGTTTCCGCGAATTGTTTAAAAACTGCACTATTATGGTCAAGCAGGGCTGTTTTTACACCATTGGAGATAAAATAAACAAAGCACGTAAGGTGTGTAAGAAGGAACTGCAGATGCTGGTTTAAACCGAAGATAGACACAAAAAGCTGGAGTAACTCAGCGGGACAGGAAGCATCTCTGGAGAGAAGCAATAATGGGCGATGTTTCGCGTCGAGACCCAGCACGCAAGACGCTGAGGGCCATTTAGGGAACGCGGATGCAGAAATAAATCAACTAGGGGAAGATGGTGTTAAATTAACTTCCTTATCACTCTCCCTTGCAATTAAGGTGTTGATGCAAGTCAGTGGTTTCGGGCAATGGGCGAGGTCGGGTTATGGATGGGCGAGGGAGTTAGGGTTTTGGCCAGGGGAGGAGGGGGGGGGGTTACGGATGGTCAGATGACCATGAAGGGGAAGGGGGAGAGGGGGGATTTTGGATGGAAGGCGAGGGGAGAAGGATAGTGGATAGCCGGGGAGGGAGGGAGTGGATTGTGGATGGTGGGGGAGTAAGGGCTGGGACGTGTCGACCCTCTCACCTTGGGGTCTTTCTCGTAGTAATACTGCTGGGTGCGGATCCAGCGGCCGACCAGGTGGTCGCGGATAGTGTGGGCTAGAGCGAAGTAGTAATCCCGGGGGGTGGCGACGTTCCTGTCCTTGACCAGGGTGAAGTGCAGGTGCCTGTTGAAGCTTTTCTTCAGCTCCACCACATCCCCGAGCTCGGCGATCCCCCGTACGCTGATTTGCTTCCGTTTATCGAAGTCCGTCAGTGGCGCGGCCATGGTGCACCCTTGGGTGCGGGGACAGGCTGCTGGGTGGCGGGCGGATGGGCGCTGGAGTCCGGCGCTGGTCGCTCTGAGAACCCGCTGTCCGACGCTCACTCTTCCTGTTGCCCGGCCGGCCGTGAGCCCAGATCATTGGACACGGAGACAGGGTGGGAGGAGAAAGAGAGAGAGAGAGGGTGGGAGGAGAGAGAGAGTGTGAGAGGAGAAAGAGAGAGGGTGGGAAGAGAGAGAAAGGGAGAGAGGGAAGGAGAGAGAGAGAGTGTGTGGGGGGAGAGAGAGAGTGTGGGAGGAGAGAGAGAGGGTGGGAGGAGAAAGAGAGAGGGTGGGAGGAGAAAGAGAGAGGGTGGGAGGGGAGAGAGAGTGTGGGAGGAGAAAGAGAGAGGGTGGGAGGGGAGAGAGTGGAGGAGGAAGAGAGGGTGGGAGGGATGGAGGGAGATTAGGATAGGGGGAGTGGGAGGGTGTGGGAGGGGAGAGAAGGAGGGAGAGCGAAATGGAAGAGAGCGTGGAAGGGAGAGTGGGGTGGGGGGGGGGGGGCTGATGGTAGGAGGGAGCAAGAGAGTGGGAGGGAGGGGAGAGAGAGTAAGGGAGGGAAAGAGAGTGGGAGGGAGGAGTGAGTGACGGAAGGAAAGAAAGGGAGAGGAGTGGGTGGGATGGAGAGAGGGAGAGAATGGGGAGTAGGGAGGGGCAGGGAGAGTGAGGCAGAGAGTGGGAAGAAGGGAGGGGTAGAGAGGGAGAGCGAGTTGGAGGGGGGAGAGAACGAGAAGGAAGATGGAAGGGAGGAAGTGTGGGAAGTAGGGAGGGGGAGGGAGAGAGGGAGTGAAAGAGGGATGGGAGGTAGGAAGATTGATGGAGAGGGGGAGAGCGAGAGGTGGGTATGTAGAGAGAGAGAGAGAGAGAATGGGTGGGAGGGAGGGAGGGAGGGGGAGAAAGAGCATTAAGGCACATCTTATGACTTCTGGCCCAAACAGCATTGCATGCGATTATGTACGTCTGTGGTTGCTGTTGTAATGTAGAAAACAAGATAACCAGTTTAAAGTCAATAAGACAATTTGACCTTTGACTTTAGAGTCATAAAGTCAAGCGTCAAGTTGGAGAAACAAGGAACTGCAGATGCTGGCTTACAAAAAAAATGTTGGAGTAACTCAGTAGGTCAGGCAGCATCTCTGCAGAACATGGATAGGTGACGTTTTGGGTCGGGACCTTCATACTCTGTTCAAGAGTTAAGAGGCCCCGTAGCAGAAGCGTCTACATCACTGGACTGGAAACATCCTGGACTGGACTGGAAGTATCCTGAGCTAATGTGGCAGCCACGCCTGAAGCTGTTCGTACTTACATCCTTTTTTATTTTTAGTCCATCAAAAAGTTTTGTTTTAGTCTTTTTATGTGGGGGAGGGGGAAACTGTACTTCACAGTCGCTACCTGGGTCGAGGATGCGTCTTTCCTCCGAGCCGCATCTTCGCCCCCTCCTCGCGGCCTACCAACTGGATTGGCGCGGCCTTTCCTGCCAGAGACCGCCAGCGCAGCACTGAAGTACCATCGCGGAGCGGCCGATGCCTTACTAGGGTCGCCGTGTTGGAAGCTCCGGAGTGCTGGGCTTGCCGGCTTTAACACCGTGGAGCTGTGGTCTTCGGAGCCTCCAGCAGCGCTGACTTTAACATCACGGAGGCCTGGGATCTTTCGCTGAGGTCGCCAGTGTTGGAGCTCCGCCCAGCTCGGCCTGTGGACTTCGGGAACTGCGGTCTCTGGTAGGAAGCGGCCGATTCGGAAACTCCAAGCCACTAACAGTGTTCTTCCGACGCCGGAGTACAATCATCCGGCGAGAGGGCCTGAAACATCGGGCCGTCCGTAGCGGCGACTGCGGAGGCCTCAATCAGGCCCCGACCACGGGTGAACACGAGGAAGAGGACTGAACTTTTATTGCCTTCCCTCACAGTGGGAAATGTTGATTCCGCTGTAGGAGATGTTTTATGTTAAATTCTATAGTGTTGTGTTTATCTTATTTGTGTGCTGCATGGTAACACAAATTTCACTGCACCAATTGGTGTATGTGACAATAAATGTCCTTTGTCCTAATTCTGCTCCCACCATCATCTATTGTAACAAGGGATGGCTCCCACTGATTGTCGCCGGAAGCTTGCATCCTTTTCAAGACGGATGACAGCGATGTCAACACTTGAAACAAGATGAACACGAAAGACGAAGTCATATGTACTGGCAACACAACAAGCTTAACAAGCCCATTAATGCTATAACATACATATACATGTACAATGATCAAAAATACAATCAATGAACAACTATAAATTAAACTACTAGGCAACCACAGCGACGCAAGGACCTGCAGACGCTGATATACAAAAGAAAGACAATATCGGAGTAATTCAGTGGGTCAGGCAGCATCTCTGGAGAACATGGATAGGTGATATTTTGGGTTGTGATCCTTGTTTAGACCGATTGTAATGGAAGGGAGAAAGCTGGAAAAGAGGTGGGGATGG
Source organism: Amblyraja radiata (assembly GCF_010909765.2). Lineage (NCBI taxonomy): Eukaryota > Metazoa > Chordata > Chondrichthyes > Rajiformes > Rajidae > Amblyraja > Amblyraja radiata. The sequence continues at coordinate 46,679,581 of NC_045963.1, forward strand.
GACAAAGGCTGGCAAGTGGTACAGGTGAGGGGGGTTTTGATTGGCAAATGGTTGCACAAACACCAGAGATTAAAAGACAAAAAGGGTGAAGGAAGAAGATAAGGATAGGTGTGAAATGTGAAGCCGGGGGAAAAGTAGAGTAGTTGCCTAAAATTGGGAAATTCAATGTTCATACTGTTGCGTTGTGAACTACCCAAGCGGAATATTAAGGTGCTGTTCCTCCAGTTTGCGTGTGGCCTCATTCTGGCAAAAAAAGTTCACGTGCATGTGCTGTGCATATAGTGAAATGGTGACTGAACAATGACAGTGCCAGTTATATATTCTGATGTATTGATTAGAAATGGAACTTTTGCAATCTGGTTGCTCAACATCACATCTATCTAGGGGGAGGGTCAATGAATTGGACAAGACTGATGCTGGTAGGTTCAGTAGATGAAGCAGCTGATAGAGCAGTTGTCGGGAATGCCAGTAACGCTGTTGGCTGCAGCAATGAGGTTGAACACTGTTAAAGGAGGTAGAGATATCGCATTTTAACAGTGGGGACATTTTAGTGGATGTGGGACCTGCCACATCAATGCAAACGTATTTTCAATGCGCTAACGACATGCAAGAACAATAAAGTCATAGAGCAGTATGGCATGGAACCAGACCCATCTGCCCCTCATGATCTTGTATCCCTCAATTAAGGGCCTGTCCCACGAGCATGCGACTCCATGCGGCAAGCGCGACCTAACGTGGTCGCTTGAGCCGTATGGCCTCGCGGGGCCGGTCCCACTTCGATCGCCGGAGCCGTATGGAGTTGTGCGGAGCTGGTCCCGACATCGCGCGGGGCTCCGAAAAACTGACCGTGTTCAAAAATTCCGCGCGGCAACAGCGTGCCTGCCCGCAGCCGCCTCGACGCCGTACGCACCGCCTCGATGGGCATGCGCAGCGTCTTGACGCCGTACGTCATGCGCGAACTTCCCGCGCACTTCGCTCGAACTTCACGTCACTCACTCGACCTCCGCGCGGCCCCCGCTTCCAGTTTGGTCGAGCTCGCCGCATGCAGGTCGCATCCTCATGGGACAGGCCCTTTAGGTTGATCTGCAACATTATTTGGCAATTCTATTATCTACTAACCTCTGCCCCATCCACTAGGGCTGGATAACTTCTTCATTGTACCTAACTGACAGAAACTGGAAACAACTGAATTATTATTTGGAAATCGTCTAAATAAATTGTGCTCATCCTTCCCTTAGACAACATAAAGGGTTCAGTAACGAGGATCAATTTTGTGCGAGTAAATACAATTAATTTTAATCAGCTTCCTGAGGCAGGAGCTAACTGCACACCTTTTGCCAAAAATCACAAGGACATGTCATTAGCAGGCTGCAAAACACTGCAAGAGATTTTGCAATATTGTTATTTTTGTCATTTTGTGGGATAAATGCTTGGCACTACCTTCAGTTAGAATCAGAGTCACAGTGTCATAAAGCACAAAAACAGGACCTTGGGCCCAACTCATCCACACCGACCAAGATGCCCCATCAAAGCTAGTCCCATTTGCACACGTTTGACCCATATCCCATTAAACCTTTCCTTTCCATGTCAAATTTATTTTAAAAGTTGTTACAGTACCTATCTCAACTGCCTTCATGGCAGCCTGTTCCATGTACCCATGTACCTATGAAAAACGTTTTCCCCAAGATTCTTATTAAATCTTTCCTCTCTCACCTTAAACTGATGCTATTTGGTTCTTGATTCTGCGTTTCTGGGGAAAAAGACTGCATGCACCCTATCTTATCCCTCATATATGTTATAATACTTAACTTCATCGTCATACAGCACAGAAACAGGCACTTGGGTCAAACTCGTCTATGCCGACCATACCCTCTCTACACTAGTCTCATTTGACTGTGTTTGGCCCATCTCTACACCTTTCCTATCCATGTATCTGTCCAAGTGACTTTTAGTTCTAATTTTATTTCAAGGTAGGTGGAGATCTGGATGATCCCTGGTGAGATACAATGTCAGGGCTGTAGATATCGGGGAAAGAGGAAAAAGCATTTTAACGACTTCAGTGAAATGTGGTTTTGGTGGTAATTTAGAGATTGTAACAGTGTGATTTGCATTCACCAGAATCTGACAAACGGGAAGAAGACAATAGGTACACAACAATGCTGGAGAAACTCAGCGGGTGCAGCAGCATCTATGGAGCGAAGGAAATAGGCGACGTTTCGGGCCAAAACCCTTCTTCAGACGGGAAGAAGACAATAACCGGATAATTTTAGGGAAGTGAGTGGAGGAATAAACATCCTTCAGAACAAATGGAATGAGTGAACTGTTCTCCTTCATGATCATTCATCAGATCATTCACGCTCACACAGAGAATAGATAGAACTTCGGTTCAACGTCTTAACCAAAGATGCCAGGTCTGATAGTGCAGCAGTTTTGCACTGAAATGTTGATTTGGATTTCATTCTTAAAATGTTGAACTCGGATATTCTGAGTTCTGATTCAGATACTAAAGCACTCTCGATAGATTTGGAACTGACACGGACTGAAGAAAGGTCCCTGCCCGAGATGTCGCCCGTCCATTCCCTCCACAGATGCTGCCTGATCCACTGAGATCTTCCAGCACTTTGTGTTTTGCAGACATGGTGCTTGGTGTGAGATGCAAAGCAGTTGCTACAGCAAAGCATTACCTTGTGTCAAAAGCCAGAGCTACCTTCCACCATTGTTGAAAGGGTCGCCAATCTGCCTCTACTCTTCGACTTCATCCACCATGCTTCAACCAATCCTCCAATCAGGCGTCTTGCTCTCAAACCCTCCTTTATTTTGCCATCTTCTGAAAATAATAATTGACATCGGGCCATTCTCTTTTGGTTCCACATTTCTTCTTCATTAGTACTCTGATATTTAATTGTCTCCTATCCTGTTGTATGTAAGACAAATGAATGGAATTAAGATATAGCCAGAAAACCAGGCATGATCTAATTGACCATTTTAATAACCTACTTCTGTTCCCATGATCTTTTGAGATTGCAATCTTCAACCAGGAGGATAACTTATTGCAAATAGTTTATCGTCAATTCCTTGTATTTATTCTAGCACAGGAGACCATTTGACCTATTGTAACCATGATGCTCTTTGAAAAAACTTTCCAAATCACTCATGTTTTTCTATGACACCGCCCTGCGACTTTTTAAAAATCATTAACACATCCCTTTTGATTCCCATTTTAAAGTAATGCTTTAATTCTGATTCATATATCTAGCCTTAATAAATATTCATTCATTCATTCATTCATTCATTCATTCATTCATTCATTCATTCTATCATGAGGAGTTTGAGAGGGTAAATTAGGATTAATTTCCCTGGCTAAGGTGTCCAGAACCAAGGGTCACTGTCTTAAATTAGGAGGCCTGCTATTTGCGACTGAGATGAGGAAAAATTTGTTCATGTAGAGTGTTGCATCAAGAATCAAGAGTGTTTAATTGTCATCTGTACAGACAACATAATAATACAATTCTTACTTGCAGCAGCTTGACATGCTAGTAAATGCAATACACATAGATAGAAAATATAAGAATAAAATAAACCAATAACGTAATAAGTAATATTAAGTAGCCAGAACAGTGCAAAACCTGACTTCCACAGTGCAACCAAAGGTACTGTCCATAGAAGTTCATAGTTGCTGGGGTTAGACAATAGACAATAGATAGACAATAGACAATAGGTGCAGGAGTAGGCCATTTGCCCCCTCGAGCCAGCACCGCCATTCAATGTGATCATGGCTGATCATCCCCAATCAGTACCCCGTTCCTGCCTTCTCCCCATATCCCCCGACTCCACTATTTTTAAGAGCCCTATCTAGCTCTCTCTTGAAAGCACCCAGATAACCTGCCTCCACCGCCCTCTGAGGCAGAGAATTCCACAGACTCACCACTCTCTGTGAGAAAAAGTGTTAGTGTTAGTGTTGTGCAGTGTTCTAGAGCCTGATGCTTGCTTGGAAAAAGCTGTTCTTGAACTTGAAGGTCACAGTTTCCAGGCTCCTGTACCTTTTTCCTGATGGTAGCAGTGAGATGAGAGCATGGCCAGGGTGCTGTAGGTCATTTATGACACTGGCTGCCTTTTTAAGTCAGCACCCCCTGTAGATCCCTTCAATGGTGAGGATCATAGCGTTGTGCATAAATAGCGACCTTCTATATGAGCCTGATGGGCAGCAAGGTCAAGTCTAAAGTAAAGATACTGGGTAAAACTGCAGTTTCTGTTTGACCTCAATCCTTCTCCTGGCCGCATTCTCTTAATACAAATCCCGTCAGGAAAACAAATCAACAATTTGCATTTGACAAAAACCTCCAACAGAAACCACCTTACTGACAAAAGAGTCAGAAAATTATTGTGTTAGTTTTCAGTATCCATTTGTTAGGACTAAGCAGCCAGGGCTGTTTTGGACTGATCAACTAGTTTCTTCAAGACTTCTTCAACATTCATCAAGATTTTGGCACCTACTACCTCAGTGCCATCTCCTTAACTTTTCAAAAGCCCTGATTCTCTTAATACCCAAATCTATCAATCTCTGTGTTGAATGAACTGAATGGTGACCCGCCACTGCTCTGTGCGGCAGAGAATTATAAAGATTCATCACCTTCTGAATGAAATCCTTCCCCCTCTCAGTACGAAATGGCCTATCTGATCCATGATTCTTCTTTCTTAGCCAGGGTACACCTCCTTTCTACACACATATTGTGGAGTTTAGTAAGAGTTTTTAATTTCAATGGATCACCTCTTATTCTTTAAAAGTTCCGGAGGACACCGGCCTATTGTACTCAATTTCTCCTCATTGGCAAACTCGCGATCCCAGGAGCCAGTGTGGAGAATTGATGCTGGCTTTTGGCAAATATAGTTTTTGTTTGAATTATACAGCACGGAAATAGGCCTTTGAGTCCACGCCGACCATCATAGCACCCATTCATACTTATTCCATGGAGAAACAACGAACTGCAGATGCCGGCTTTCAAAAAAAGACACAAAGTGCTGGAGTAACTCAGAATGAAGAATCAGTCTGATGAAGGGTCCCAACCCAAAACGTCACCTATCTATGTTGTCCAGAGATGCTGCCTGACCTGTTGAGTTACTCCAGCACTCGTGTGTCGCACGAGTTCTATATTATCCAACTTTCTCATCCACTCCCGACACACAAAGGGAATTTTACAGAGGCCAATTAATCTACAAACTCGTACGTCTTTGGGAAACTCACGGGGTCACAGGTAGAACATGCAAACTCCACACAGACAGCACCCGAGTCAGGATCGATCCCACATCTCTGTTGTGGTGAGGCTGTGGCTGTACCAGCTGCACCACTGCACCATCTTATCTAAGTACAAACTCTCTGGGTTTGACCTTACCAAGGCTCTATATATTTGCAACATTTCCCTAACTTGTAATGAAGAATATAATGCCCTTAAATATTTGATCTGCTGTTGCCATCTATTCGTGAGTGCTCAGACATTATTTATCCATAATATTATTGATCAAAGCCTGTAAGTCAGAGTACAGGGGTGAGTTTAATAATCTGATGAATGCCAGAACAACAATCTTGTTTTATTGGGTTGGTTCAACATTGCAACCGAGTTGAAACAGCTCGTCTAGAGTTACAGGCAAATCTTACAGTGGAATATTGTTGGGCCACTGCCATTGTTCCGTGAATCAGCAAGTTTCTGATACAGTGGGAGTTCATACGTTTGGCTGAAAACAAGCTTTAAGGTTATGTTATCGTCATCGTCTGGCAGCCTCGCCAGCAGTACGTCTGTCCTTTTGAATTGTTTGTTATTTTTAATGTGTCTAAATGTATGTTTTAATGTTTCTCGGTATGTCTGATGAGGGGGTTGGGGAATAGGGGGAAACAGCTTTCAGTCACTTACCTCGACGGAGATGCGACTGTTCTCCTTGCCGCATCTTCCATCCCCTCGTGGCCTAACAACTGGTTTGGTGTGGCCTCTCCTGACCGGAGACCGGCCCAGAGCTTCAGCGACAGGCGCGGCGGTCTTACCACGGAATCCTTTGCCGAGGATCGCCAGTGCTGGAGCTCCGCCTGCAGCGGTCTTCGGAGCTTCTAACCGTGGGCGCGGCGTGGCGTGGACTTACCAATACGGAGCCTGGGATCCCTTGCCTGCGGTTGCCAGAAGAAGTGCTCCGACCACTGGCCCGTGGTCTTTAACATCGTGAAGCCGCGGTCTCCGGTAGGAAGTGGCCGATTCGGGAACTCCAAATCGCGGAATGTGTTCTGATCCGTCCCGACGTCGGAGTTTCGATCATCCCGACGCGAGGGCTTGTATATCAGGCCGTCTATAGCGGCGACTGCGGAGGGTTCAAGGCCCCGACCACGTGTGAACAAACAAAGGAGGAAGATTGACTGAACTTTATCACCTTCCATCACAGTGAGGAATGCTGATTCCACTGTGATGGATGTTCATGTTCAACTCTATCGTGCATTGTGTTCTTTTTACTTGTATGGCTGTATGGTAAGTCAAATTTCACTGTAGCTTAATTGGTGCTTGTGACAATAAATGTGAACTTGAACTTGATGTTGCTATGTTTTTTGAGAGAAAAGGGCACCAGTCTGTTGATGTTTGCTCACTTACTTTTGCTTCAGTGTCAGCTTTGTAATTTGAGGACTGGATTTGTGCATATTGTGACATGAATAGGACTGTTTATTTATTCACGAGATGTACATAGAAACATAGAAAATAGGGGCAGGAGGAGGGCATTTGGCCCTTCGAGCCAACACCGCCATTCATTGTGATCGTGGCTGATCATCCACAATCAGTAACCTGTGCCTGCCTTCTCCCCATATCCCTTGATTCCACTAGCCCCGAGAGCTCTATATAACTCCCTTTTAAATTCATCCAGTGAATTGGCCTCCACTGCCTTCTGTGGCAGAGAATTCCACAAATTCACAACTCTCTGGGTGAAAATGTTTTTTCGCATCTCAGTTTTAAATGGCTGCCCCTTTACTATTAGACTGTGGCCCCTGGTTCTGGATTCCTGCAACACTGGGAACATTTTTCCTGCATCTAGCTTGTCCAGTCCTGTTATAATTTTATATGTTTCTATAAGATCCACTCTTATCCTTCAAAATTCTAGTAAATACAAGCCCAGTCTTTCCAATCTTTCCTCATATGTCAGTCCCGCCATCCCGGGGATTAACCTTGTGAACCTACGCTGCACTGCCTCAATAGCAAGGATGTCCTTCCTCAAATTAAGTGACCAAAACTGCACACAATACTCCAGATGTGGTCTCACCAGGGCCCTGTACAACTGCAGAGGGGCCTCTTTACTCTGATACTCAAATCCTCTTGTTATGAAGGCAAACATGCCATTAGCTTCTTTACTGCCTGCTGTACCTGCATATTTACTTTCAGTGACTGGTGTACAAGGACACCCAGGTCTCGTTGCATTTCCTTTTAAGGGCCTGTCCCACTTTGCCATCATTTGCGCGCCATTTACGCGACCTGGTAGCATGTGGGTAGCGCAGGATGGGCGCATGGAGTGGCATGGAGGAATGTGGAGTTGCATGCGGTATCGCGCAGCGCGCCAGGATTTCGTCCCGTATGAAATCTTCACGTGCCAACGGCCTGTCGTGTAAATGACGCCCAAGTGGGACAGGGTGAAGTTTCGGGTCGAATGGGTGACGTTTCAGGTAGAGACCCTTCTTCAGACTGAAACATCATCCATCCCTTCTCTCCAGAGATGCTGCCGGTCCCGCTGAGTTACTCCTGCATTTTGTGTCTATCTTCAATTTAAACCAGCATCTGCAGTTCCTTCCCACAGATTAATTTGGTCTGCAGTTTGCTACTTTTCATTCACCTCTTTTTTTGAATAGGGGCATTACATCTGCAGTTTTTCCAATTGCTAGCACCACTCAAGAAACTGGAACATTTTAGAAAATCAATATAAATATCATAAACTGGGTAAATATCATAAACTGGGTATTCAAATGACGTCACGCACTCCAGACGGCTGCATGATGACTCGCACGACAGTCACGCGACTGTCACGCGTCAGTCACTACCGGCCTGTCGCGTAAATGGCAGCCAAGTGGGACAGGCCCTTAATCTGACACCATTGAGATAATACTCTGCCTCCTTGTTCTTGCCGCCAGTGGATAACCTCACATTTATCCACATTATACTGCATCTGCCACGCATCTGCCCACTCACTCAACCTGTCCAAGTCACCATGCAACCTCCTAGCATCCTCTTTGCAGTTCACACTGCCACCCAGCTTTATGTCATCTGCAAATGTGCTAGTGTTACTTTTAATCCCATCATCTAAATCATTAATATATATTGTAAATAGTTGCGGCCCCGGCACCGAGTCTTGCGGCACTCCACTCGCCTCTGCCTGCCATTTTGACTGGGACCCGTTTATTCCTACTCTTTGTTTGCTGTCTGCCAACCAATTCTCTATCCATGTCAATACCCTACCCCCAATACCATGCGCTCTAAATTTGCCCACTAATCTCCTGTGTGGACCTTATCAAAGGCTTTCTGAAAGTCCAGATACACTACATCCACTAGCTCTCCTTCATCCATTTGACTTGTCACATCCTCAAAAAATTCCAAAAGCTTAGTCAAGCAGGATTTCCCCTTCATAAATCTGTGCTGACTTGGACCATTTTTTTACTGCTATCCAAATGTGCCATTATTACTTCTTTAATAATTGATTCCAGCATCTTCCCCACCATCGATGTCAGGCTAACTGGTCTATAATTCCCTATTTTCTCTCTCGCTCCTTTCTTGAAAAGTGGGATAACATTAGCTACCCTCCAATCCACAGGAACTGGTCCTGAATCTATAGAACGTTGGAAAATGATCACCAATGCGTCCACGATTTCTAGAGCTACCTCCTTGAGTACATTACTGGCAAGACCTTCACGTGCAGGTTAAAGGGGATTAATATAATGTTAAGCATGGACATAGAAACATAGAAAATAGGTGCAGGAGGAGGCCATTCGGCCCTTCGAGCCAGCACCGCCATTCATTGTGATCATGGCTGATCGTCCCCTATCAATAACCCGTGCCTGCCTTCTCCCCATATCCCTTGACTCCACAAGCCCCTAGAGCTCTATCTAACTCTCTCTTAAATCCATCCAGTGATTTGGCCTCCACTGCCCTCTGCGGCAGGGAATTCCATAAATTCACAACTCTCTGGGTGAAAACGTTTTTTTTCACCTCAGTCTTAAATGACCTCCCCTTTATTCTAAGACTGTGGCCCCTGGTTCTGGACTCACCCAACATTGGGACATTTTTCCTGCATCTAGCTTGTCCAGTCCTTTTATAAGTTTCTATAAGATATCCCCTCATCCTTCTAAACTCCAGTGAATAAAAGCCTAGTCTTTTCAATCTTTCCTCATATGACAGTCCCGCCATCCCAGGGATCAATCTTGTGAACCTACGCTGCACTGCCTCAATCACAAGGATGTCCTTCCTCAAATTAGGAGACCAAAACTGTACACAATACTCCAGATGTGGTCTCACCAGAGCCCTATACAACTGCAGAAGAACCTCTTTACTCCTATACTGAAATCCTCTTGTTATGAAGGCCAACATTCCATTAGCTTTCTTCACTGCCTGCTGTACCTGTAAGCCAACTTTCAGTGACCGGTGTACAAGGACACCCAGGTCTCGCTGCACCTCCCCCTTACCTAACCTAACCCCATTGAGATAATAATCTGCCCCCTTGTTTTTGCCGCCAAAGTGGATAACCTCACATTTATCTATATTATACTGCATCTGCCACGCATCTGCCCACTCACTCAACCTGTCCAGGTCACCCTGCAACCTCCTAACATCCTCTTCACAGTTCACACTGCCACCCAGCTTTGTGTCATCCGCAAACTTGCTAGTGTTGCTCCTAATTCCCTCTTCCAAATCATTAATATATATGGTAAACAGTTGCGGCCCCAACACCGAGCCTTGCGGCACTCCACTCGCCACTGCCTGCCATTCTGAAAAGGACCCGTTCACTCCTACTCTTTGCTTCCTGTCTGCCAACCAATTTTCTATCCATGTCAACACCCTACCCCCAATACCATGTGCTCTAATTTTAGTCACCAGTCTCCCGTGCGGGACCTTATCAAAGGCTTTCTGAAAGTCTAGATACACTACATCCACTGGCTACCCCTTCATCCATTTTACTTGTCACATCCTCAAAAAATTCCAGAAGATTAGTCAAGCATGATTTCCCTTTCATAAATCCATGTTGACTTGGACTAATCCTTTTACTGCTATCCAAATGCCCCATTATTACCTCTTTAATAATTGACTCCAGCATCTTTCCCACCACCGAAGTCAGGCTAACTGGTCTGTAATTCCCCGTTTTCTCTCTCGCTCCTTTCTTGAAAAGTGGGATAACATTAGCTATCCTCCAATCCACAGGAACTGATCCTGAATCTATTGAACATTGGAAAATGATCACCAATGCATCCACTATTTCTAGAGCCACCTCCCTGAGGACCCTGGGATGCAGGCCATCAGGCCCAGGGGATTTATCATCCTTCAGTCCCATTAGCCTACCCAATACTATTTCTCGCCTAATGAAAATTTCTTTCAGTTCCTCTACCCCCTTAGATCCTCTGTCCTCCAGTACATCTGGGAGATTGTTTGTGTCTTCCTTAGTGAAGACAGATCCGAAGTACCTGTTCAACTCTTCTGCCATTTCTATGTTGCCCATAATAATTTCCCCGTGTCTGCCTTCAAGGGACCCACATTTGACTTTGCTACTCTTTTTCCCTTAACATATCTAAAGAAGCTTTTACTGTCCTTCTTTATATTCCTGGCCAGCTTCCCCTCGTACTTCATCTTTTCAGCCCATATTGCCCGTTTTGTTTCCTTCTGTAGTCCTATGAAAGTTTCCCAATCCTCTGGCTTCCGGCTACTCTTTGCTGTGTTATACATCTTTTATTTTAGTTTTATTCTATCCCTAACTTCTCTTGTCAGCCACGGTTGCCTCCTACTCCCCTTAGAATCTTTCTTCCTTTTTGGAATGAAATGATTCTGCGTCTTCCGGATAATGCCCAGAAATTCCTGCCATTGTTGTTCCACCGTCATTCCTGCTAGGATCCCTTTCCAGTCTACCTTGGCCAGCTCCTCTCTCATGCCTTCATAGTCCCCTTTGTTCAACTGCATTACTGACACTTCTGATTTCACCTTCTCCTTCTCAAATTGCAGATTAAAACTAATCATATTATGATCACTACCTCCAAGCGGTTCCTTTACCTTGAGTTCTCTTATCATATCTGGTTCATTGGACAACACTAAATCCAGAATTGCCTTTTCTCTGGTCGGCTCCATTACAAGCTGCTCTAAGAATCCATCTCGGTGGCATTCTACAAACTCTCTTTCTTGGGGTCCTGAACCAACCTGATTTTCCCAGTCTACCTGCATATTGAAATCCCCCATCACCACAGTGGCATTACCTTTGTTACATGCCAGTTTTAACTCCTGCTGCAACTTACACCCTACATCCGGGCTACTATTTGGGGGTCTGTAGATAACACCAATTAGTGTCTTCTTGCCTTCACAATTCCTCAACTCAATCCACAGTGACTCTACCTCGTCAGTCCCTATGTCTTCCCTCGCAAGGGACTGAATTCCATCCCTCACCAGCAGAGCTACCCCCCCTCCTCTGCCCACCTGCCTGTCCTTTCTATAGGATGTATAACCCTGAATATTAAGTTCCCAGGCCCGATCCTCCTGCAGCCGCGTCTCATTCATATACAATACTTTTAATTCCTTACGCATCTCACCTTTCACATTGATCCCTATTACACTTGGCCATACTCTCCTATCCCTTTGTGAGCTTCCTTTCCCGTTAATTCTGGGGTCATTAACCATCCCTTTACTCTCTTTCCCTTTAACTCCATCCTCGACTATCCCATTTGACACCCCACCCCCCTTATTCAGTATAAAACCACCCGTGTAGCAGTGGCAAACCTGCCTGCCAGAATGCTGGTCCCCCACCTGTTAAGATGCAATCCGTCCCTTTTGTACAGTTCCCCCTTACTCCAAAACAGGTCCCAATGATCTAAGAATCTAAATCACTGCCCCAGTTCCTCAGCCACACATTCAGGTCCCGTATCTCCCTGTTCCTGCTCTCGCCAGCACAAGGAACTTGAAGCAAACCGGAGATAACAACCCTGGAGGTCTTGCTTTTCAGCATTTTTCCGAGCTCTCTAAAGTCACGCTGCAGAATATTCATCCCCTTCTTTCCGACATCGTTTGTGCCGACATGCACTAGCACTTCCGGCTGTTCACCTTCACCCTTGAGGATTTTCTGCACTCTGTCCAAGACATCCTGGATCCTGCACCAGGAAGGCAGCACACCATCCTCGAATCCCATCTATTGCCGCAGAAAACCCCTGTCCGTACCTCTCACAATGGAGTCTCCAATGTTGTCTGAAGTTGGCCTCTTTGGTTTTGGCTCAACAGCCGCTCAGTGTGATAACGTCTTCTGTCCCGTCAGCTTCTAAGTGGGTCAACCTGTTCACAAGAGGTACAACACACGGGGACGTTTGCATTCCATGTTTCCCTCCCTTTCTCACCGTCACCCACCTTCTCTCTTCCAGAACCTTAGGTGTAACAATCTTACTGTAGGACTTGTTGAGGAACGACTCAGTTTCTCGGAGGAACCGGAGGTTATCCACTTGCTTCTCCAGTTCCCCAACATGGTCCTTCAAGAGCTGTACCTGGATGCACTTCTCACATTTGTAGCGGCCAGAGGCACCAGCAGTGTCCTTGACCTCCCACATACTGCAAGCATCACACTGAATCAGCTGGCTTGACATCGCCTTCTTTCGTCGCTCCCTCGCCAGCGTTTTGTGTAGCCTGCTCTCCTAAGACTCTCGAGCCAAAGACTCACACTTTTCTCACAAAGCCGTTCCCTCACTGCCACTGCCTAAGAGCCGTCTTGCTTACATTGACTGATAAATTGCCTAATTTACCAATTTACAAACCAAATTCCTCAGTTTTAAACTGTTTTTCCCCCCTCTGACTCACTTCTAACTCTCCTCCCACTCGGGCTAGAGCCAATCAGTGTTTTCTCCTGCTTATCTTTGTTGCTGTTGCTTCAAAATCCACAGGAGCTCTGAGTAAAGTCTGCCTGTGCTTTGCCTCTCCTTTTCGACTGGTTTCCCCCCTCTGACTCACTTCTAACTCTCTTCCCACTCGGGCTAGAGCCTATCAGTGTTTTCTCCTGCTTCTCTTTGTTATGATGGGACTGATGGGACTGAATACTTGGTTCTTTGCTGCATGTCTCTGTGACTCTCCATGAAATTTATTTCCCATTAACTATATATAGTCTAACTCCACCCTCTACCTTTGAAGACACAAAGTGCTGGAGTAATTCAGCAGATCTGGCAGCTTCTCTGGAGAACATGGATTGGAACGGAATACTTTATTGAACACTTTATTATCACATGTGACAAGGCACAGTGAAATTCTTTGCTGCATACCCAATGTACTGTATGGCAGCTATGGCTCTGACAAGTTACAAAGCACACCGGCTCCCCCTTTTGTTTCCCCCCCCCCCCCCAACCATTGTTCATGTTCTCCCCCCACCTCCCTCACGGCGGTCCTCCCACGCCGGGTCCTCCATTGTTCTCCATTCACTTCTGGTAACCTTTCTGGTCAGGACCTGTCTGAAGAAGGGTCCAGACCCAAAACATCACCTATCCATATTCTGCAGAGAAGCTGCCTAACCCGTTCAGTTACTCCAACACTTTGTGTGTTTTTTTGTAACCAGCATCTGCAACTCTTATCTTCTGTACTCTTGAGTTCATTTACTCTGCAAAGGCACTTCTTTGCTCTTTGTATGGCTCCATTTTTATTTTTATGGACTCCAATGGATATGGAGAAACAAAACTGATAGTAATGTTAAGCTAAATAAAAGATGCGCTCACTCTGAGATGGGACATGACCATTACCAACATTTATTGGGAACACTACGTCGAGGAACTGCTGATGCTAGTTTACAAGAAAAAAATGCTGGAGTAACTCAGTGGGCCTGGCAACATCTCTGGAGAACATGGATAGGTGATGATTCGAGTCAGGACCCTTCTTCAGACTGATTGTGGTGGGGGGAAATAGCTGAAGTAGGGAGGGGCGGGGGGGGGGGGGGGGGGGGGGGGGGCAGGACATAGGTCAGTGAGTGATAGGTGGATACAGGTGAGGGGGATTTTGATTAAAATGTGCGTGTGTGAGAGTAAGATAGAAGAATTTAGAGTGTGTTAGAATGAGAGGAGCAGCACTAGGAAGATGCCTTATACTGCAGAAGTTATAAAATTGTAGTCTAGGTAGGACTGGTGATTGGGTAAGGTGATATATGGTGTGTGAGGAGACTTGGATGGAACAGAGGCATGAACAGGATGGGCCAAATTGCCTGTTTCTATACTGCACAAACATCTGGTGTATTTAGAGTGGCACTTCTATCTTTAAATGTTAATGGGGAGGCTATTTTTTTAAATTAGGAATGTTGGGATGCTTTTAAAACTCGAGTGGTAATCACATTAGGTATAAAAGCATTAGTTCTTATCTCAAGGTTGGCCAAGCTCTGCACTTGATTCATTGCCAAAAATGTGAATATGTCTGTTACTGCTCAAAAAGTGATTTTGGTTTCGATGTATCTTCTCTATTATTAATCAGGGCTGCACAATAGTAGGATGAATATGATATGAAGATGTATTAAGAACTGAAACATGCGAGAAAACTGCTTTTCGTAGCACAATTTCCAAATCTTAGATTGGTGTGCTAACGTATGATTTTCTCTTGCACAACCTGTTTATAATTTAGCAGTTTTGTGAAATAACCTGAACAAAGACTGGCCTGTGGGTTCTGGTTTTTCAAATGTTGTTACAGCTTATTCTAGATAACCAAGTAAAATTATCATTAACTTTTGTCAACAGTTCTGCACGACGATTTCAACATCACGCAAGCACAGGAATTTTGTGTCTGATCCAATGGGAAACAAATCAGTTTCTGCCTGGCTGGTGTTGGGAGAAAACTGGATAAACAAGGTTTTGATAAGGTAAGGTATTCCTTGGAGAACATGTCTGCCAGAGGAGGTAGTCGAGGGAGATACAGTAACAATATGGGCAGGTACATGGAGAGAAAATGTTTATAGGGATATGGGCCAAAGGGGGCAAATGAGATTAGCTTAGATCTTGGTCAGCATGGACGAGTTGGACCGAAGGTGTCCTGACCCGAATCATCACATATCCATGTTCTCCAGAGATGTTGCCATATTCCGTACTATTGATTCCATATTCACGTTGGGTAGAGCAGCAAAGATCAGGGCTCGCTGAAGACGCGTAGATGAAAGATCACTGGTTTAAAGCATGAACTCTTCTCATAGATGTTGCCTGGTCTGCTGAGAACTTCCAGCATTTTCTGTATACACATGAGAATTTGAGCATCTGACTTTTTCACTTCTGTACTATGTTTAATTCACTTCCATTCTGTGACTGTCACCTTCTTGGTTTTCAGATCGCCATCTTTGCCCCTCCAACAACAGTTTCAGAGACACAAGGAGGAACTGCAGATGCTGGAAATCTGTGCAAAACACAAAGTGCTGGAGAACTCAAGCGGGTCAGACAGCATCTGTGGAGCGAAGGAACAGACAACGTTTTTGGGTCAGGACCTTCTTCAGACTCTGGTCCCGACTAAAAAATCTGCTATCCCTTCACAGATGCTGCCTGACCCACTGAGTTCCTCCAGCACTTTGGTTTTACAATTTGCTCAGATCCTCATTCCCCCAAATACCAACCATTCTTTACTTTGCTGGCTGCTGTCTATTGCTGTTGACTTAACCATTTCCTCATCAACTCCTCACAATCTCAGCTAATGTTCATTTACTTCGGAGTCACGTGAGTGACTACGTGAAGAACCCGTCCAGCACGCATGCGCGACATGAGCGTTCACGCAGTGCAACAGTGACGTACGGGAGTACAGGTGCTCCCGCTACAACTTAAAAAAGACGGACCGTTAGGTAAGTTTATTCTGAGGTCGTTTTTTCCAAAAAGAAGTTGTTTTGTTTATCTCACCAGGAATATGAGCAAAACAAGACAAGCCAAGAAGTCCGTCCCCCATTCGACTCCAACGGAGGAGTGTTCCATCAGTGGGGGGCAAGAGGCGGTAGGACCGCAACCCCTGCGGTCCGCCATCCCCGACACCGTGCCGAGCCCAGTCCCGCTAGCGCAGCCTGAGCAGCGGGCTGGATGTAAATCAGCACGGAAGACCAACCGGCCGGTGGTATCCGACTTCGGACAGGGACGTCTCACTGCCCGTGCGGGGCAGAGAGAGACAGCCCCTGAGCCGCATGGAGCGGCTCATGGAGCAAATGCTCCAGTGAGACTGCTTCGGGAGATGGAGCAGTCTCGCCAAGGGAGCTCAGTCACTCCCACCACAGTGCCTCACATCGCACTGGCCATCGCTTCCCCTC